>NC_043706.1:12400469-12483980 GCF_006229205.1 Suricata suricatta | reverse complement strand
AATGTGAGACAGGAAACCATCAAAACCATCGAGGAGAAAGTAGGAAAAAACCTCCTAGACCTCCACTGCAGCAATTTCCTACTCGACACATCCCCAAAGGCAAGGGAAATGAAAACAAAACTGAACTCTTGGGACTACATCAAGATAAAAAGCTTCTGCACTGCAAAGGAAACAATCAAGAAAACTAATAGGCAACCAACAGAATGGGAAAAGATAGTTGCAAATGACATATCAGATAAAGGGCTAGTATCTAAAATATACAAGGAACTCATCAAACTTCACACCCACAAAAAAAAAATAACCCAGTGAAGAAATGGGCAGAAGACATGAACAGACACTTCTCCAAAGAGGACATCCAGATGGCCTACAGGCATCTGAAATGATGCTCAACATCACTCATCATCAGGGAAACACAAATCAAAACCACACTGAGAGCCTTTCTTTAACCACGTGATCTAAAGCAGATCCATCCCTCTACCCTTCTTTCTCATGTGTGACTATTCTCTCTCCTTCCTTTCTAATTATATTTATTTATGTTCCTGTTTATCACCTGTTTCTTCCAGTAGAGGAGAAGGTCCTTGGCAGCCAAATGGCACAAAGAAATTTAGAGAGAATAATGTCCGCGCAAATGGTTATGAAAAGAGTAAAGCAGGGTAAGAAGGATGGGTGCCATCTGAGAAAGGACAGACAAGGAAAGCCTCTTGGAAGTGACACTAGCGTGTTCACCCAGGTCGTTTTTCTGCTCAAATGTGTGCAATCTCATCTGACCTTCCCACTTATGGTCATTGTGCAGCCATCCTTCTAACCATCCAGGAATGGAACCCTGCTGTCTTCCTGGGAGCCTTCTGATCGCCCTCTCTCCACACCCTCTCTACTCTCCGTATATTCATCATGCTGTCTGTCCTTTCCCTTCCTGTCTGGAAAATGACATCACTTCCCGCTCCAGTCTATCCTGGATACATGTGCCAGATTCATCTTTAGCTTCAATCAATTTATCTTCTTGTTTCAAAATCCCTTGTTGTTGGCTCCTCTTTCCTTCCTGAATCAAGTCCAGAACTTTTCATCCAAGACCACCTGATGGTCCACACTAGGCCTTCAACCTACCTTTCCAACTGTGTCTCATGCTCCCCCCCATTGCGGGCAGATGGGCTGCTTCTTCACTCCCCACACATTCTTCTTCATTTTCCAGAATCTATGCCTTTTGGCTCATCTGCCCAAAGGAGTCAAAAAGTAACCCAAATCTCAAGTCCAATTTCAAAATCACCTCTATAAAGATTTTCCTGATCTTCCCCATAAGAAGTGCTCACAGGAAGCATGTTTTTGATGCTATCATACATGTTCTCACATTCTGTCTTAAGGCCATAATTACTTGCAAACTTTTTCCAGTCCCTTTGAGGACACAGATGGTCTGCCCACACCATGGATCATCCTGTTATTCACCTAGTACTTGGTTATTCCAAGCGTGGTCCCTGAACCAGCATCACTGGTATTATCTGGTACTGTTTTAGAAATGCAGGATCTTGGACTCCACTTCAGACCAGTAAGAGTCATAAGCTGCATTTCCTAAGATTCTAGGCGATTCCTATGTATTTGACCAAGCTCACAAGCACCCCTCAGTAGCTGTTGCACTGGTTGAATTGACTGGAAAAACAAAGTATCAAAACCAAAACATGATTTACATAATTCATTCCAAAAATAATTGTGAGTGACTAATGCTTTCCCTACATAAAGCCATATCAAAGCTATACAGACAGCAGACAGTTAATGATATCAACCTCCTGAGGAAGGCAAACAAATTTTGTGTTGGCCAACTAAATGGCTGAGGACATTTTGCAGTTTTACAAAGCAGCGTGTCTATTTGTGACTGGAAAGCCAGCACGGGGCTGGCCCACGACTACTGCCAGCGGCGTAATTCTCCTCCTGGAACGCATTGGTTGGCTGTGAAAATAGTTACATCAAAGTTTTGGATGCCTGGGTCATGTCCAATAGGTGTAGAATTCAGATGTGCTAGAGCAAGATGTGCCCTAATTTGACGGAGTGATAGCATTCCTCTCTCTGCTCTGTTAATAAAGCTTGGGATTTATTTACCCTACACGATAGACAAATCACAGTCAGGAAACAGACTTAAGGGGACACAACCACTGTGAAGTGGGCTTTTCATTCCAGGAGGATTTGGGATGTTGCGGTAGCAGGAAGAGGCCTTCTAAAAGGGCACCATGCTGGCCGCTAGAGGGCGCAACAACGCGGATACAACTCTCCTGACTCCAGGTTATTTTGCTTGTGCAAGTAACAGGGTGCCATCTCCATCTTCCGCACCCCCCTCCTAAATGGGCAGGGAGCTCACAACTTCAGCAACACGGACGAAACACCTAATCTTGTTTGTCTTTTAACACAACAGATGCTGAGGTGAATAAGCTTGACTTGGAGCACGCAGTAGGCCTGCAGGGGCTGCTTCCACTCTTCAGCTGTCTACAACCTTCTGGGGCTCCCTCCTCCCTCGGAACCACCTCAGCAGCAACAACCAAAAGGCATGCAACTTCCGCCTCGTTCTCAGGACTGTTTACTCCCATTCTCAGACGTGCAGGCTGACCTTCCTGCAAAAGTGCTTCCCAGGGAGTAGGGGTCAGAGCCACAGGAGGCCTGTAGGCAACAGGGCTTGCTCTGAGGGGAAGCGGTGACAAGTGGGCATGTCCGGTGGAGGCCTCAGGGTGAGCCTCCCAAGGAGCCTGGCTTCCTCCTGCACCGAGAGCTCTAAGCACGAGGCTCTGACTTCTCCTCCATCTTGTTCTTCACCATGTCCCTCTAGTCTCTGTGCAAACTCTGGGGTTTCATCACCAAGCGGGGTGCCCTGAGGCAGCCAGGTGGTATAGCTGGCCGCACAGCCCAGGAGGGCCGCCTTCCACTGGGCCTCAGTGCGGCAAGGATGCCCTTCCCCTCACAGCCAGCTCCCCAGAAGCTCTGCCCCCACGCCTCACACAAGAGGCTTTACCACAGAGTTTTCATACATTCTTCTCCTTCCTCAGAAAGCACCATTTGTTTGAGAACCTGTAAATAGCTCCTGCAGAAGACACCATTCGCTCAAAATGCTTTGGAGCTGCGGAATGTGTTCTGCTCACAGCACCAGGAAATAGCAGAATGGGAAAACAGGAACATCCCCACTCACCTCTCGACTCTACGGAAAGGAGTGCATTTTAAATGGCCAACAAAGCAAGCGTTATGTTTACTGTCCTCTCGGCTAGGAGCCTGCACTCCACACTCTGAGGATGAAGTTGGCACACCCGTTTTTCACATACGAAATGAAAAACAAACCCTCCTGCCCCACCAAAAAAAAAAAAAACCCACACAACACAGCACTTCCAAGTTCTAAGCATTTGAGAGGCACTCTCTTTTAAGATAGAAACAAGTTTAGAATGCAAGCTTTTTTTCTTCTTCCCAATATGTCAAAAAAGCCAAGAGGACCAGAATGAACTGATGAATGTATGCAGCTGGCCACGCGATTTGCCTTCTCAGAGTTCTGCCCCCGGGTCTGCAGACACCACGGGCAATGGCCATGCCTTCCCTCCTGCAAGTGAGGGCGGGCACCAAAGCCAGAAGCATCGGTGGACAACAGTGATGCAGACAGCAGGTTGGACCCTGTGCCCACTATCAACATCAGCGGTTGGACCCTGTGCCTGCTATCAACATCAGCACCCAACTGGAAGTACACAGCAAGCATCACTTTCTAGGAATTTGTTAGTGACTGGGATCACGTGTCCTTTTTCCACTTGGGTTGCTCTGGCCAAACATCACACAGCAGCGATGCGGTTGAGGGGCCTGTCGGATTCAAGTTACGTGTCTCTTTGGCATCAGTTCTTTTAGTGCAAGCATACTTCAAAGGTGTGGCCGATGGCGAGGGGAACGTGTGGGGTGTTCAGAATCCCCTCTATGCCAACAGATCTAATCTCATGTCTGAATGTTTCTGCTCCTGACTTGGGGGCAGCATATTAAATACCCAGCAACATGTTTACCTTCGTTAAACAATGAACGGCCTTTCAGACGCAATCTGACAGGACACAGGGAACTGTTCGTGCTAATGGAAAGCGATCAAAAGCCCCAAGATGCTTTGGTGAGCTTACTCGGAAGCCCGTTCCTGCTTTACTTTCCATGCACAGTACATCAAAAGAATATAGATAATCACTGGAGACTCAAAATGTTTCAAGTCTCTAGTACTAGTGAGAAACTACCCTTGAAGCTACAGAAGAAGGGGAACCAAAATTAAAGTCGGCCTCTACCTTCTCCTGCAACACAATACGGAAGTCTATCAATCGTTAGCCGTTCTGTCTAAATACGCACATCTCCCTAAGATAACAGAGGTGCTGATCATCTGGCTCCTCCAAAGGAACCCTACTTACCGATCAGTCTAATGAATTATGGTGAATTTATGGGTACATAAGGGGCACTGGAAAGATCGGGAAGGCCAAGTGTCTTCTATGCCCAGTGGGCCCTATGCCTTGCCCAGATGTAGGAAGGGGGAGGGGCTTTGTAGAAGGCAGAAGCAAGGAAAGCAGGAGGGTCTCACCAACAAGGGCAGCGTCGGAAGGGCCAAGGGCATTGGCAGGAGAGACAGAGACTTTAAAGCCCTCCTACCCTATTACACTTTCTGCACCTCTGGCCACAGGTGCCTGCTTCACAGAGCCACATGGAGAGCAGGGACAGAAAAGACAAGGTGAGAGGGGTTCTCTTCTCCCCTGGTAGCATTTATCTGGCTTCAGCCGATGTTCAGGGAAAAGAGACGTAGGGGTAATGGGCTCTTAAAGCCCCGGGAGCCCGTGCACTCTTCTCCGGCTCCTTCGACCTACAAGTCTCTGCATGTGGGCTGCACCCAGCCTCACCTTGTCTCATTAGATGGCCGTCCTCCACTAGGCACCTGCACCTGTGCAAGATGATGTGAACTCTGGCAGGGACAGCGGCATGCAGCGCCTTCCTCCTCTCTGCCATCAGACAACACTCACTCTCCTGTCTCTCAAATCAAGCCTGGCTCTCTCTTGTTGGACCAGAAGGACTGAGAAAGTGATGCACAGTGGCCTTGTAAGGCTCAGAAAACTGTGCAAAAGCTGGACAGAATTCATTTCCCAAAGCCAGGGGGGGCTGTGTCCGGTAGCAAGGGGTGCCAGAGAGGTTTCCCGGTGTGGACCAGGAGCCCCCTCTTATTGGGGGTGAGACGCAGAACCACACATTGAATTTTACTTTGCTGGCCCACATTCCAACCATTTTATCTCCACTAGAGGGCCAGGATGGAGATGAAATTTCAGCCTAACACTCTTGTGTTTGCTGCTGACTTAAGATTTAAGCCTAGACTTCGGCGAGGGAGGGGAAAGGGAAGGAAAAGGTACTGGTAAGGCTGGAGTTAAGACGATGATACTCAGTTACTCATAGAGACTCGTGTCGGTCCGAGGCTACGTTCCGGTTCTACCCGGGAAGCCTCAACTCACAGAATGACACTGTTACTAAAACAAGTCCAAAACTATAGAGGTGAGGACACCTTCCACAGCCTGTTTCTCATGTCCAAATGACCATGCTGTGTTGGTCAGCTCTTTTTTACAGTGTCTCCCAAATCTGTCCCTTCATTATGCTCCTACATGAGGTTTCCGGATCTCAGCCTGTAATACCCTCCTCACCGGGCCCCCTCGTTGTGTCTGCTTTCCTCCTCACCACCTCATGGGCCATGAACACCACGGTAAAACTCATCTCGCTGAAACACGTTTGGTCACATCACCGGCCTGATGAAAAGTCTCCAGTGACCACCAACCCCTTGCTTCAGGACCCTCTCCGCAGCACTGCCCTGTTCATGTTTAAACAATGATGGGCAGAGGGCTCAGCCCCCTCCCTGTCCACCACCCCTACCCCCTTCCAGGAATAAACAAGCACCATTTTGTAGGATTTGTTAGTGGCCATGATCATGGGTGCCTCCTTGGATTCTGGGTTCTCTTGACCAACTATCATGAAGCAAGATGTGGTTGACAGACCCATTCTTTGGTCTGACGCATGCACTGTGACCACCAACCTATGTTTCCAAAGTAATTTCCAACTTTCTTTCCATAAACTCTCCATTCTGTATTCATTCATACATACAGCTGCCAATTTACTTTTCACATTCAGATGCTACGCTTAGCTCCGTGTATGTTTTGCTCCTGTCTGAAGCCCCTCCCCCCTGGCCTGGTTGACCTGGAGCTGGGTGGTATGTACCCACCAGGACCCCAGGCAGCAGGTGAAGGTGTGAGCCCAGTACAGGAGAGAGACAGTGTGGTCAAAGACACCTGGGTGGGAATGACGAAAGCAACCGGACAGGTTAACTTCTGCCTTGTTACGTTTCTTAATTTTTAAATAAGGGCAGTGATCTCTACCTCATTCAAGAAGAACAAGGCAAGTGGCGCCTGGGTGGCTCAGTCGGTTAAGCGTCCGACCTCAGCTCACTCAGGTCATGAACTTGCATTCCTGAGTTCGAGCCCTGCGTTGGACTCTGTGCTGACAGCTTGGAGCCTGGAGCCTGCCTCCCATTCTGTGTCTCCCTCTCTCTGTGCCCCTCCCCTGCTCATGCTCTGTGTCTATCTCTGTCTCTGTCTCTCAAAAATAAGTCAAGTTTAAAAAAATTTAAAAAAAGAACAAGGTGAGAAAGGCAGGCTGACACCAGACAACACGTGAACTGTGGAGTCACACCGTGGACGGTTAGACAGCCATGTGGTTAAGAGACGGGGCTGTAGTGTGGAAAGCTGGGGCTTCGGCATGAGGCCAACTGCCAGCAGAGCTGGACTTAACTTGCCCAGGTCTTCGTGAAGTTCCGTTCACCGGGGATAATGAATGCGAGCTATGTGGCGACTTGTACTCATGTACTTTTAAGTTTGGTAAATCTCTTTGACCAAGTCTGGGCTTCTTGGGGCTGCCCTAGGCATACTGCTATAAATACCATCAGGTGTGAGCGATAGGTCGTTCCCATGCTCACTCATTCTTTCAGCCTGCAAATGTTCATGGAGCACCTACTGTGCGCTGGGCGGGAGAGAGACAAAAATGAACCGGAGGGCTGGGATGCTATGAGCTGTAACAAAAACTGAAGGCAGTGTCCTGAACACGGCAGGGGGCACGTGTCCTTTCCAGGGCAAAGCTTTGAAGTGTTTCATTGCAGGTGCAGATGTCCAGCTTCTCCCTCTTCCCTGCGATCCCGAAGGAATCTCTAGCTGGGAGTATAAAAAGATCAGAGCAGGTGGCAACCAGATCAATGCCTGGAGGACACTTGCCTTGGAGACTCACCAGACCCACCACAGACACCGTAGGAGTGAGAGCTAAACTTGTGAAGACTATAGGGTTGACTCTTCCCACAGCTCAGCCCTGTCCTACACTGACTAATACAAAGCTTCCATTTTCTCTGTTACCAAATAGTACACATGCCTTGTGATGATTCTCCTTGGTGCCGCCCTGTATTTCTTTAAATTTCCTTGACTTTGCCAGTGATCATGCCTTGTCCTCCCAACTAGGTGGGAGCCTTCCATATACCATGACCCTGGTTTACACTCTCCTCTTTACCCTCCAGCTCACACTCCCACCATTTCCCCCCAAATTTGGTCATAAGACTTACACACAGCGACTGTTTAACTCATGACTGATGACTTCATATTTTCCCTAATATAGGAAGTAATTCCCAAAATATAATGGCAACTGTTTATTTTCATTAACCAATACCACCATGCTGGCATGGATCATTACGAACTAAGCTATGGTAAGACTTTAGGGATTCGTGTGTGGATTTACTTCAGCCCTGGCCTCAGGATCCTATGTGAATCATGGCTAATCACAGGTCGCCTGCGGATCGTTTCTTGCTCACTTATTTTGTTGACCCCAGTGTCTGTGGCCCTGTCACGTGAGCCAGGTCTGGGCTTCTAGGATTCTCATTTGCTCAGTGACACAGTCATTCTCTGAGAGTCAGCAGAGAACAGCTATGGAATCAGACTAGTTGTGAGAGCCTTGGTAGTCACGTCATCTATTTGTGTGCCCTCTGTCTGCCCCTCTGCAAGGCAGGAGTTAAAAATGTATCTCACGGCAACTGGGTGGCTCAGTCCGTTAAGCTTCTGACTCTTGATTTTGGCTCAGGTCATAATCTCAAGGTTCATGGAATTGAGCTCCGCATCAGGTTCCAAGCAGACAGCATGGAGCTTGCTTGGGATTCTCTCTCTCTCTCTCTCTCTCTCTCTCTCTCTCTCTCTCTGTGTCCCTCCAATTCATGTTCACGCACTTTCTCTCTCTGTCTCTCAAAATAAATAAATGTAAAAAAATGTACCTTGTAAAGGGGTTGTAAGAATCATATAAGTTAACACAGATAAGGTGCTTCAAAAGTGGTTGTCAGGTGTAGGATCCAGCCGTTCCTGGCAGTCTGTAAGTATTCTGAATGCTAATATGATTATTTACTGAGCACCTACTATGTGGCCGATGTTACAGGGACAAGGATGACTAAGAACAAGAGGCTGTCCAGTCCCCAAGGAGTTTAGAATCTAGTAACGGTAATAAATATACCAGCAAATAAGTGGACTGAAGGGTCCAAGAGCCAGAGAGAAAAAGAGAGAGAGAGAGAATAACTAAATGCACATGCTCACACAGCAAATGCTGCCACACACACACGCACGGACGCACAGGCACATGCACATGTGTGTGCAACTGCTGGCCACTGGTGGGCTACGACCAAGAAGGTGCTCCTTCCCCTTGGAAGAAGAGAAGCCAGGAAGGGCTCTGCAGAGAGCACCCCAGCCAGACCAAGCCTTCTGGTATGAACAGGTGTTTGCCAGGCAAGAGAGGGCACATGGGAAGACGCATTAGACAACACGGATTCACGTAACCTGCATTTATTAAATGCCACCTATGTACGTGGCCTAGTTTTTTAAGTACTGGGATACAGTGGGTGATGTTACTTATGGGCTTTTGCGCTGAGCGAGCTAACATTCTAACAGGAGATGAACACGAAACCCAGGAAATGAGTCTGTAAATCAAAGAGCTGTGGAGAAAACACAGGGGCTATGGTGTGTGGAGCAAGGCTGGGGATGGTTTGTCCCGAGAATAAGGTGCAGCGCGTGAGCGGTGTGAGCAGAGCCGGAGCAGAGCTGCCCCTCTGTCCTCCGTGCGGATTTCCCCCGGAGCCTCCTGTCGCCCCACTGACCGGACTTCCTCTACCACTGAGTAGACTCAAAATTTTGAGCACGTTTTCTTTCCTCTGTCACACAGACAGGGGCCCACAGGCTTAAAACCTTCCTGCAGGTGGACTGTTCTAGACCAGACTGGGGACAAGGGAGCAGGAAGCCCGTGTTTGGCTCTCAGCCTGACACAGCTTCGAACTCCGTTCCCTGTCAGTGGTGATGTGGGTGTGTGTTGGCCTCCGTCTGCCCTATTACGCTTGTCTCGTTTCTCTGCTGTCTCAGAACTTGGGAAGGGGAAGAGCACTCTTGCGAAGATAAAAGTTTTTATCTGACAAAAACCTCCCCTCCCTCAACAGACCTCAAAACTGAATTAGGAACCACTATTCCAATCTATCAAACCTGTCACCGTAATGAAGAAGTCTTTCAAACCTTTTACTTAATAGCTCCAAAGACACTGTCAGGGGTGCAGCTGAGAAGTCTTCCCCGAATGGAATAATAAGGCAAATTCGATAGAAGTAGCAAATATTGGGGGATGGGGTGAGAACAGGGATGATTTCTGGGCCAGTGTCAAACCCCAGGCACCCTCTCCATGGGCGGCAGACACAAGGAGGAAGAGGAGGAAATGTGAAATCCTTAGATAGTCTTACCTTCTGACTGCCTAGCTACACGTTTTTTTTACAACCACGCTAGAAAAAGAATTCCTTGAATTTATCTTTTTCTCCGAACAATTTAAAAGCACTTCCAACGTATTTGCACACTTGCTCGACAACTTCCTTATGAGACAGGATGGGACTCGAATGTTATCAGGAGGAAATATTCCTGGCCTGGCTACTATCTGCAGGGCTCAGATCTGAGCATTAGGGAAAATGGAAGAAAGAAAAGAAGGAAAGAGGGAAAGTGGGAAGGAAAGCAAGAAAGAAAGGAAGAATGAAAGAAAGAGAGAGAGGAAGAGAGAAAGAGAGTTAGAAAAAAAAGAAGAGAGGAAAAAAGGCAAAGAATAAGATAAATGATTCCTGACCTTGAATGCCCTACCGTCTATCCCAAAAGACTGCTCAGACCACCAAAGCATTATGCATCAAAAAAGGAAATACAAGACACCTGTCAAATAGGTGGGAAAGATTTTTATGCTTCAGGAGCTCAGGGGAAAGGAACATTTGTAGAAATCAAGAGTGATTACAATGGTTTCATAGAGGAGTTCTACATTATTATTTTTTTAATCTTTATTTATATTTGAGAGAGAGACATACACAGAGCGTGAGCAGGGGAGGGGCAGAGAGAGAGGGAGACACAGAATCTGAAGCAGACTCCAGGCTCTGAGCTGTCAGCACAGAGCCCGGCGCGGGGCTTGAACCCATGAACTGTGAGATCATGACCTGAGCCAAACTGGGACACTGCACTGACCGAGCCCCCCAGGCACCCTTCATGGGGGAAGTTCATAGATAGGGAAACATCAGAGAAATGGTAAAGCCTCAATGACACATGCTGGAGAACCACACCTCTGGTAGAAGCTGCTAGAAAATCAGCAATGTGTCCTGGACTTCATGTAGCCCCACTGAGCCTGGCATCCTGGCATCATTGCACTCTACCCTGGAAAGTGTCTCCTGAATCTGAGGAGCACATTAAAAGGGTCCTCTGTTTCCCTAGATTTCACACTTTCCAGCCAGAAGCCCTTGACCGCAACCTACAGGAAACGCTCTGCCCGCTGTGCCGTGCGGACCGGGCCACCGCGACGACGCAAAGCACAGACTCTCCACCTACTTGGGTGTGTGAAGGCGGTGAGGTTCTGCCAGCTCGGCCCACACCATCAGGCCTGCAGAAGTTCACTACAGACACTGTCTCTTCCCTCGTCAGGTCCCGAGCTTGCCCTGAGTAGGCAAGTGTTAACAGCAGGGACAGTTAGCAATAGTCACGGAGTCCTCACGCTCCGAGGGAGGCGGACAGCCGGCCAGGATGAGGAGGGAGGGGGGGATTGAGAGGGGCATCTGGGCGGTGCTCACCCTGCCTCGGGATACACCGGCTGCCACAGTCATTATATTTTTTCTGGCTGCACACACATGTTGCTATGGAACCAACACATGCCACAGCGACTTGGCCTCTGGCAAAGAAAATCACATCGCTGGCGAGCGCGTTTCCCTAGATTTCCCTTAAAGGGACACCATCAACGGACAGCACTGCCCCAGCTAGGAAATAGCAGTGTCTTGTCGAGAGCCAGCCCTCCGTGTCCTGCGACACGGCGTCCAGCCATGCGTGTTCTACAAGGTGCATGTGCACGTGGCATGTGGGCTTCCGTGGTGCAAACCCGAAGCGTGGGGACCGGCCCCAAGCTGCTTTTTAAGCAAGAAATGCATGGCTTCGGTTTCTGTTAAATTTCCGTGCAACTGGTGAAAGTCAACAGGCGGCAGGATTTGGGGTAAGGATCTGACGCCTCCTGATTGTCAACTTCAAACTACTCCTGGCCCTAGTGGGAACTGAGCCGTTTAAGGGGTCGGCCCCGCCCTGACTTTACCTTTCTTGCTTCAGGCCTCTCTTCCAGTTTTTTTTCTTTTCTTATTTTTTTACTAAATGAATAGGACAAAGCAGGCCCTTTCCCACATTGCTGAGGCCCCTAAACTGACTTCTATTTTAGTCTTTTCCATGTCTTTTTTTCTAATGTTTATTTTTGAGAGAGAGACAGAACATGAGCCAGGGAGGGGCAGAGAGAGAAAGGGAGACACAGAACTGGAAACAGGCTCCAGGCTCTGAGCTGTCAGCACAGAACCCGATGCGGGGCTTGAACCCATGAATCGTGAGATCATGATGTGAGCCAAAATCGGATGCTTAACTGACTGAGCCGCCCAGGCGCCCCTAGGCTTATCCATCTCTTGATCCCACAGAGACCCTTGAATTCTCCAGGGAGCGGGAGAGCTAACCTCCCCACAGGATACAGGTGGTGTGTGCTCTGGGGATAAACCTGTTGTGCTTTTCTCGGATAAGAGGGGAGTATGGAAACTTTCAAGTTTCGACCTCTAACAGGTACACATTTCGGCACTCTGTGCATCTGGGGACAGGACAGGAGGGTCAATATTAGGGTCAGAAGCAGATGATCGCCAGTCAAGTAGCAAAGCCATGTTCCCAATTCCCTTAGAGACCAAACTATCTCTGTCCCCTGACACGAAGCCATCGAGTTCCTCAATGGTGAGTCCAGTTACAGCAGAAGAGAACCTCCCACTCGTTAAGATGAGGTGATTCAGTTGCCACGTGGGATGAAAGGATAGACCAGGTTCTCAATACTGCGCTTGGACCGCCCCACTTTGGATGCTTTGGAAATAAGCGCTTTTGCTCTGCGACCCCAGTGAACCACAGCCAGCTCTCGCTCAGGCACCCTTACAAGGACCCCAGGTGAGCCCACCTCCTGTGGTTCCAGAGCACGATCACTGTCTCCCTCCTGTCTCCATGGTACTCCACAACCGCACTCTCCGGTGAAAAACAGTACCTTTTTTTTTTTTTTTTTTAATGAAGAAGTGGTTCTCCGGAAGTGCCTATGCCTGCAGCCCAAATCTGTACTGTACGATCAGGACCTTGTTAGGCATTACTCTGCAAGTGCGGAGTCCCGCCCGGGGTGGGGGTGGGGCTGGGTATGCCCACTTGGCCAGCCCCTCTTGGTAGCAGCCGGGTAAGATTCCTAGAAAGTTAAATAGTTAAACAGCATCCCTCTTGATAGGTGCCTTAGTGGGATATCATCAGTCCAACCACCCTCGGCTTTGTAGCCTCAGAAGATTCCAAAGACGGAGCTCTGTCACATGGGGTCAGGTGGGGGAGGAAGGGGGAAGCAGGAGGGAGCACCTCGCAGCTGGGAGTCAAGTGCATCTCATCCTTCCAGTTCTACTGTCTGTGAAGTCCCGGACAGAGGGTGCAAAGCCCTCGGGGCCTCAGCTCCCCCATCTGGACATGGGGGCTTTGCCAGGTGGGCTCTAAGGTCCCATTTATTGTTCACATCCTGTTACTCTCTGTCATGACACTCATGAAACGGTGAGTCACCGGAACGCAACTGCTGCTCTTCCTTGCCCGCGGCCATAGTTCTGTGCACCCGTCACAGAAAAAAAAAAGAACCTTCTCCCTTATCCTCTCTGGGAGCTGCACAGGGTAACAGTGATGATGGGAATCATTCATGAGAGGCAAAACATGCGTTTGGCAAAAAGAAACAGCAGAAAGATACAAGAGAGGGGCCTGCCCTTCTGAAGGGAAGAGATTTGCACCTTTTAGTTCCGAGTAGGAAAAATTCCTAGAGAACGTGAGCTACGAAGCAGTTTTTCCTGGAGCATCACAATAACGAGATATAGTTTTGGTGTGAAAACATAACGACACGAAAGATAAAGTAAAAACATATAAAAGAGTCAGAGGATCACTCACCCTATGAAAACGGCGGCCTGGTTTCTTGTCACCGCGGAAAAGGACTAACTTCTTTGGAAAACTGAAAAAGGAAAAGATTTTAAATGAACAACATGAAGTCTACATTTGAGGTCAGCGCAGGTGTGCAGACCTAGAGATTATAAAAAACCCCGACTCCCCGCACTTTGGCACGTCCTGAGTGCACGGTAAGTGCTGAAGGCTGGTGGCTGTCCCCCTGTTTGGGCGACCACACGGATTTTGAAAACAGAGCTTTCAACATTTAACATGCAGAAAGTAATCGCGAGCATGATTCTGTTTAAGATTCAATTTTCAGAGAGAAAGTGAAAGCAGGGAAGGGGCGGAGAGAAGGGGAGAGGGGAGCAGAATATCCCAAGCAGGCTCTGAGCTGACAGCAGCCAGCCAGACAGGGGTTTTGAACCCACGAACTGTGAGATGATGACCTGAGCCGAAGTCAGATGCTAAAAGGACTGAGCCACCCAGGCGCCCTGTGCGTGATTCCTTTATCACAAAACGCAGGAAGCTTATGATAAAGGAGAGTATATGGTGGTACCCGGGAAATTATTTTTCAGGTGGATCTGTTAAAATGCGTCTGTAGTCCCACTGTGGGGCCAACTGACGGGACCTTATTAAGTGTACCCCATAACCGCCCCATGCCCTCTCCCCACACCCCTGCCCCACCACAGCTGTTGGTGGGTGCCTGGGATGCAAAGGCGCTTAGGTAAAAGAAAACGGTTTGACACCACGTGACACAATGCGATTCTGTGTCTGCAACAGTCCAGAAGACATGGAAGAGATTTTCGTAATTTCATAACTTATCAAAATGTGAGGACTTGTATTGCATTCTCTTTCTCTGCAGCCCCTCAAAACTAGATGAGACAGATGAGAGCAAAGGAAAACATTCACCGGGAACAATTAGATAACATACATGAGGAAACAGCCCAAAGGAAACAAATCAGCAGGTCCAACTAACAACCGCGAAGAATATTTTGGCTTCTAAGGCTCCAGGCTCTCTCCGGAACTCAAGTACACAGAATTATACATACACTTAAATAAATAAGATTATATACATACCCATCATTTAGTCATAGCATCCTATGATAGTATTCACTTTGCTTTGCAGTCTAATACTTTACGTATTCTATTACAAACCTCTTTTAATATCAGTAAGTCCATCCCCACCATAATTCTTTTTCATGTTTCGATTTAAAAATTTTTGTTTTGAAGTAGGCTTCACACCCACTGTGGAGCCCAATACAGGGCTCATACTCACAACCCTAAGATCAAGACCTGAGCTGAGATCAAGTGTCAGATGCTTAGCTGACTGAGCCACCCAGGTGCCCCGCCAACAGAATTTTTATAGAACTACAGGAGTACTGCATGGTAAGGATGAACCACTCAACAAACAGTTGCTGAATGTAGAGTCTACCAAAGTGCCCCACACTTATGAGAAATGTGGTACCACCTGTGGTAGTAAGCCGGTGGGGGGGGGGTTTCTTTTACATTTTTGTCAAGGTGGAGAAAGGCAGACAGTATAAATATCATAAGTCTTAACAACAAAAAACTTGGACTTGAGTGGGGGTCCTTGAGAAGAATACAACCCGGCAGTAACACGACAGGGAATATCACAAATGACAATATTCAGCGAGTTTCCAACCTACTGGGAGGGGACAAAACTTTAAAGCCAGGGGCCAGTGGCAGATAGAGATGTCTGCTCCAGCTGTGAAATCCCTACCTGTGTCCTGGTTTCAGTGTGATGATGGTAAAGTTACTTTGTGATAGAAAGGTAAACTGAAAATTGTAATCCTTGAGTGACCTTAAAAATGATAATCGCAAAAAAAAAATGATAATCGCAGGGCACCTGGGTGGCTCAGTTGGTTAAGCATCTGACTTCAGCTCAGGTCACGATCTCACAGTTTGAAAGGTGGAGCCCCGTGTTGGGCTCTGTGCTGACAGCTCAGAGCCTGGAGTCTGCTTCCGATTCTGTCTCTCTCTCTCTCTCTCTCTCGGTCTCTGCCTCTCCCCTACTTATGCTCTGTCTCTCTCTCTCTCATAAATAAACATTAAAAAAATTATAATCACATTTCATAAACCTCAAAACATGAAAAACAATCAGAGTTTACTATATTTAGAAAACCTCCAGAGGTAGGATATTTGTGCAGCCTCAGTATTTCCCTTTAAAAATATTTTTTATGTTTATTTTTGAGACAGAAACAGAGCATAAGTGGGGGAGAGGCAGAGAGAGAGAGAGAGGGAGGCACAGAATCCGAAGCAGGCTCCAGGCTGAGCTGTCAGCACAGACCCTGACACAGGGCTTGAACCTATGAACCATGAGATCATGACCTGAGCCGAAGTCGGATACTTAACTGACTGGGCCACCCTCAGTGCCTCAGACTGAGGCACTCCTCAGTCTCCCTATTTCTAATCTAGTTTCCTTCTTAAAGGGAATGGTTGATTTGGTAAAACATATGTGATGCAGTTTTTCTTGAGTAGCATGACACATTCTTGTCCCTGATTGAGAAAATCGTGCCATACCTCGAAATGTGACTGACTAGCAACATTTTAGGAAAATACCGCTTTTGGGGAGAGGCTCGGGGAGTGGATGTGTCCAGCAATCCGCAAAGAGTACGGAGCTAATTCCTCCTCCGGTTGTTTATGGAATCAACCCTTCTAAGGATCGCCAGCATTGCTCGGACAAGCAGGAGGGACGTGGGGGACTGGCAGGGAGCAGCAGAGAAAGACAAGACTTAGCTGTAGCAGCAGAGAAATGCCAGCTCTGACACCAACTGGAAAATCCCAGAGAGACCAAACATGGAGAAACAAAGCAGAGAAACATCACTGTTCGGTTTCTGGAACAGCCAATGAACAGGCGCTAGCCACTTTGCATTCTACCTTCCAACAAAAGTTCCCCAAACCTCATCCATCCCTTGTTCAGCTAATGCAATTTTTAGGGAAGGTGACGGTCTGTGAAGGAGTCCTGCTCTTGGAAAAGACTTCTGTTCCATTTTGACCACATGCAAGAGTCAACATTAGGAGGTAAGAATGCAGATCTTAACTTTTAGCCTGGATGGAATCTGAGAAATTTCTCAACAGCTCACATTAGAGACTTTCTATCACAGAATATGGACTAAGCTACTCTCAACAGATCTTTGATGGTAAAATTCAGGAGCCAGTGAGCTGTCTCTGGATCTGGCAGTGAATATCTTCTAGGAATAGAGATTTTACTTTGCTTCACTCACTTGCTGTCCATGCTTTCTCCATGAGGAAGAACCAGATGGTCGGACCACACTGTATGCTATGAGGTGTCTCTTCTATGGTGTCAAGGCTAAATGATGCACCTTCTTAAATTTGCTTTCAAAGGGTCCTTCCTATATTCTGATGGTGCACATGGGGTGGCCCAATACCCTACTCAGTCTGTACACCCGGCCTGTAGAGACACGGAAAACTGTACCTTATATTCTAACATCTTAGTCCAATTGTATGTCTCTGGCAACGAAGATCTAGCCAAGAAAACTGTGCGAATGCTTTATGCTCCATACTTACAATCTATTTTTGGACTACTGACTTTGGAACTATTTGTCTTCTTATTGTATAGTCAAGCAGCATCATCCTGGACGACCACACTGGATTCCTTAATATTAGCTAGAAGCACGTACTGAGTGGCTCTTTTGAGCTGACAAGATTTCATCTGTTATCTCTCATCCTGACAAAATCTCTGGAACATAAGTTCCATCAGCCCCACTGTTCAGATGAGGACAACAAAGTTCATGACAATAACCTATCCAAGATCACTGAGCCAGTAACTGACAAGAATTCAAAGCGAGGTCTGACTGGGTTTCACAGTCAGAGAAGAGAGAGGAGTATCCTGACACCATGCATGTGGATTTTTATAGGAAAGCTGCAATGCAACAGCTTTCTGTGAAACATACACAAAAAAAGCACTTGTTTTCACCAAATAAGCAAAAACTCTTCTTTCGAGTTGGTATTTTTCTTTAATTTCTTACTGTTTATTTTTGAGAGGGACAGATCATGAGCAGGGGAGGGGCAGAGAAAGAAAGAGAGAGAGAGAGGGAGACAAAGAGAGAGGGAGGGAGGGAGGGAGGAAGACACAGAATCTGAAGCAGGCTCCAGGCTCCAAGCCGTCCGCACAGAGCCTGACACGGGGCTCGAACTCATGAACTGTGAGATCATGACCTGAGCCAAACTTGGATCCTTAACCGACTGGGCCACCCAGGGGCCCCTCGGGTTGTTTTACGGAGGTAGCAAGCAAGGATGCCCAGACAAAAGTTATCCAGGACATGGAGTGGTGAGCAGTGCTCTACTCGTCCAACAGGTGCTAGACAAGCATTCTCCAGGCAGAACAGCAGGACCAAAGTGCTGACAGTTGCAGCGACACAAAATGTAGCCTTGGCAAGTTGGTCTAACAATTACTTTGCATCATTCTGATTATGAGCCACAAGCATGCAATCAACAGCATAGAGACGATCTTAAATGATCTCCATCAGCATTTTACTTTCCTTATCAAAGCGTGGCAGATGGAGCGCACTCTCATCTGACCTCAACGCAATGTTAATGACCCAAACACAAAGAATATGCAGGAACAAGTGCGGTGCCAGAGCCCTGGCCTTCCTGGGGGCCGCTGGTTACAATAGACGCATTTTAGTTCGTTCAATTTTTCCATTTATTACCGTGGAGTAACAATAAAAATAATATTTATGTGTTTCTCATCTGGTAAATTTATTCATGGTCTAACTCAATTTAAACATGTAAGCGAGCTTACAGATTTCCCCAGACTTAATGCTTGCTCTGCAAGGAGCACATTCCATACTCCATGATACATGTTTGTGGGTACACATCGCCCCCACTAACTCGCAGCCCAGCTCTGAAAGCCTGGAATTTGCCTCACATATTTCTGTTTTCCCGACACCTAGCCTAGTGCCCGATGTGTATGGCAGACGTTCACAGTGTGCAGAAATGGATGAATTCTCATTGGGCCATAAATAAGAAGGCATGCACGAATGACCCCAAGTTGTTCTGAGAAGTCACTAGTATTTCACAGGGCAAGATCTGAATTCCAAAACTTATCTTCAAATTGGACAGATAATGGTAAATGCACATGAAGGAATGCAGTGGAGATCTGCTCTTAGGAAGTAAAAACATACAAATATAAAAATAAAAACACACTGCCCTTGTATTGATGGAAGAAAATCATTTGCAAAAAGACCCTCCCAAGAGATCTAACCTCAATGGCAAAGCCTGTAACTAAAGAGGGAGATAGTATTTGGGGAATGTTTTTCAAGGAGAGTAATTAAAATCACTCTAGGTTAGAGTACCAGATCTGGGAGAGAAATACTGATTATAGGTTTATGGAGCGGGGGAGAAAAAAAAAGAGGAAACTTAGCTTCTCAAAAAGGAAAGAAAAAGGACCACAGAGTTCTTAGTACATCAGCACCATTACAACCAATGCCTATCACTTCACTGACACATTTCAGTAGGGGCAGTAAGAGTCTACAAGATGCGACAAAGATGATATATTTGCCTTTATTTTTAAAAATGTTAATGTTTATTTTTGAGAGAGAGAGAGAGATAGAGTGTAAATGGGGGAGGGGCAGAGAGTGAGGGAGACACAGAATCCGAAGAAGGCTCTAGGTTCTGAGCTGTCAGCACAGACATGGGGCTCGAACTCACGAACCATGAAGATCATGACCTGAGCCAAACTCAGATGCCCAATCGACTGAGCCACCCAGGTGCCCCTATATTTTGCCTTTAGATAAATAGCTGCTAAGTGTGACATCTTACCAGGTTCATCCACTATTAGGATCCTACTTGGGTTATACAAATGGCTGCCCTACCACCCTATCAACCAACTGCATAAGAGACTGTCTTCAGGAAGATGCTTCTCCTAGCTTGATGCTTTCTTGGGCATCTGTGATTTTGTGTGTGTATGTGTGTGTGTGTGTGTGTGTGTGTGTGTGTAGGATTTCCAATGGTCTCAAGGGGTAGTATATACAGTGTAATAAGGTAATACATACAATACCTTACACTCAATGTTTAACATTCTTGAATTGCCAAAATGCACCATGTCAACTTTTCAAAGATAGTGTCCACACACCTTACTGATTCTTCAAGCAGTTAGCATAAGTTTATTGTATGAAAGGCCAAAAGGCTAACCGGAAGAGGAAACAAAATCAGCAACCCAACAGGATCTTAGAATCCCAGAAGTCGCAGTCACTGCCTGAGCAAAGCTGCCCCTCTGCCTCGGGGAAGGGAGCAGGAGGAGCAGGATGCTATTTTTAGGGTGAAAGGCAGCATGTTTTTTATGCTCTGCACTTTAGGGCCCCGACTGTGCAGTGCAGCCTCCCCCACCGAGTTAGAGACTGCAGCTCCTTCACCGAAGTTCAGTATAAATAGGAACCAGCACAGGGGGAAGAGTTAGATGCTCTGGCTTTAAAAACGTGCTGCCTGCATCAGGGATGCTTCCGTCACATCCGCCAGTGACACAGAAGGTTCCCCAATCAACTAACAGAGGCCTTAAGGACACGATTTTGGGCACAAAGTTGGAGTTCAGGAAATACGTAAAAGCGGTAATACTCATACCTACGTGAACTTTATAGTTTTCAAAGTGCTCCCTACAGAATGAAGAGTCAGCAGTCAGCATCACTATATTAGAGATAAGATGTTTAAAATGGCACCTTTGAAGTGTTTACAGTAGCCAAGGCCTGGCCAACTTTTTCAGTAAATGGCCAGACAGCAAACGTTTCAGGCTTTCTGGGCCTGATGATCTCCATCACAGCCACTCAGCTCTGCCACTGGAGCACCACAGAAGCCACAGACAATACTATCCTGAAGGGCATGACCGTGTTTCAATAAAACTTTATTTACACAAACAGGTATGGGTGGGAATTGGTCCACAGGCCAGAGTTTGCCAACCCCGGGTCCAGATCATGATACTAGGAAACAGTAAGACATAATCTCTGCTTGCTCCTTTTCCTCGAAATAGATGATGCTTTGGTTTCTGTGAACATTAACAAAGGGAACTTCATTAAAGTGGACTCAGGAGACTAGAAAGAGAGCTGGACTACTCAACATCAACCATAAGAAAATTGTCAATGACAGATTCAAGGCAAGAATGATCAGCAGGAAAGAATTGTCAAACAGGTCCCACCAGGGAAAGATATTCGTCACAGCCCTATAAGGATTCAGCCACCCTTCCAACACTCAGCCAATGAGAAATGTTCATCACCTTGAACTCTTGCTCTTCCCCAGATTTTCATTCCAAACAACCCCTCCCAATGTCCTCCTGTTGTGCAAAATAACGCTGCTTTCCTTTGTTTGCTATTCTTTGCCATTCCCAGATAAACCCATTTCTGCCAACAAATAACTGAAAGTTTTATTTTTAAGGCTAATACTTTAGCACAAAGTTAGATGGTAATAACATTCAGTAGCCAAAAGCTGTGAATGACTTATGTGTGAAATATCTACCATTAAACTTCCCCCACAATTAGCAGTAAGGGCAGATTCTTCAACATGAGGTGTTTTACAGACTGGCAAGTCTCTGTGCATTATCTCCGCATTAACATACGTGCAAAGAGAACACCCTGTCCCACAGAACACCAGATAAATCTCCAATAGCCTCTTGAAGTAGTGTACTATCCAGGTATTCAACACAAGAGCTGTGCAACCACAAAAAACAAACAACCTGATTAAAAACTGGGCAAAGGACTTGAACGGACAATCCTCCCCAGAAGACATATGAATGGCCAACTGGCACATGAAAAGCTGCTCAGTATCACTCATCATGAGGGGAATGCAGATCAGAACCACAAGGAGATCATTCACACCCTAGAGAGGATGGCTATACGCCTGACAACAAGAAACACAAAGCAATGAAAGCAGAAAACAACACGTGGTGGTCAGGATGTGGAAAAATTGCAACCTTCACACCTGGCTGGTGGGAATGAGAAATGCTGCATTTGCTGTGCAAAACAGGATGGAGGCCCTTCCAAAAATTCAACATAGAATTACCATATGGTCCAGCGATTCCACTTCTGGATATATATATACCCAAAAGATGCGAAAGCTGGGGGGTTAACACCTGTTCGTATACACCCAGGTTCATGGCAGCGGGATGGGCGAAACCCACAAGGCAGAAGCAGCAGGTCAAGTGTGAGTAAAGAAAGCGTGCTAGATACATATAACGGAATACTATTCAGCTGTAAATAGGACAGAAACTCTAACACGGGCCACAACATGCACAAACCTTGAGGATGTTTGCTCAGTGAAATGAACCAGTCACAAAGAGACAAACACTGCATGATTCTACCTGTATGCGGTACCCAGAACAGTCAAAGCCATAGAGATAAAAAGTTGAGCAGTGAGGCGTGGAGCTGGTGGCGGGGTGGGGTGAGTGGGGATTTACTGCTTAATGAGCACAGAGTTTCAGTCTGGGAAGATGCATTCTGGAGATGGATGGAAGGGGTGTGGTTGCACAACAGTGTGAATGTATTCGATGTCCATGAACTGTCTACTTAAAAATAGTTAATTCTACGGGCACCTGGGTGGCTCAGTCAGTTAAGTGTCTGACTTCAGCTCAGGTCATGATCTCACAGTTCATGAGTTCAAGCCACGTGTCAGGGTCTGTGCTGACAGCTCAGAGCCTGGAACTTGCTTCAGATTCTGGGTCTCCTTCTCTCTCTGCCCGTCCCTTGTGCTCTCACTCACTCTCTCTCTCTCAAAAATAAGCAAATATTTAAAAAATTAGTAATTTATATGTTACACATATTTTCTCACAACTGAAAAAAAAAAACCCCACTTTGTGAGCACTTCCATGGGAGCTTTTCAAAGTGATCTCTTTGGACCAGGAAAACCCAGACATCCAAGTCCATCTTGCTTGAGATGGCTGGTATATGGGAGGCAGCTAAGGAATTTGAGGTTCTCAGAAATCAGTTAAAATCTGAGAGCCTTCACATCTAGGAATCATCTGGACCAAACGAGAATATGAGGGCTTCTGTGAATCAGGGGGAACTCTGCACTGATTTGTGATATGGGCGGGATGCATGAAATATTCTTTCTAAGTGTGATATCCACAGAGATGCCCCTCAACAGTGAATCAGGAGGACAGTTGGTTATAGGCAGGAATAAAAGTTAGGGACACTTACCTACCTGATGGAAGGCCACAGTAAAGGGCAAAGAAAAGTAAAAGAAATCCCTTTGTAATTAAGGCAAAGCAACTCTATCTTTTACGGTGACAGTGGAAAACTCAAAATCTCCAGGTAACAGGAATAACAGGAAGTCTTTCTCTCTCTCTCTCTCTCTCCCTAGCCTCGCTCTCCTTGGTCACACATGTGTGACCACCTTTCATTGACTGGCGTGTAACATAAGCTCCTCTGAATCTAATTCTGCAGAACACTTAATACCGCATAGCATATCTAAGAGGTGACCTCATGAAAATTATCTTTACTTAGCATTATTCCATGGATAACTCAGGTATCATCCTTGCAAAAGTCAAGCTAATATGAGACTGCATTACCTACTCCAAGCAGAAAGACGCCGAGTCATGGGTTCTCAGCTAGAGGAAAATGATACCACTTCTGCCCATATTTTTGGTAAGAATCAAGAAGAACCTCCATGCCAGCCCAACCCTTAGAGAGGAGAAAAGTCTTACAGCCATGTCGTTGATAATAGGACATTGGTGACTACCCTTAGGTGATGGCAGATCTTCCCACGCTGCACGAACAAGGGAGAGGGCCGTGTTATTTCTGACTCAGTTATCCAGAATGACCCTCAGAAGCATCCACATACCCCAGCTACCTCCAATGATTTCTGGCAACCAGAGTTTTAACCAACATGTAGTAGAATGCAGTTTTTGTTGTAGGGCATGCAACTCTATTATAACCATTTTTGACAGTTCCTGTCATAGAATTCAAAGTATGAAACAGAAACGTGTCTGTGAAAAAAAACTGTGAAAGGGGGGAAAAGACATGCAGGGTAAGGGTTGATACAAGATTTTTAGGTAACGAAAGCCAACAGCAGGCAGCAAAATGTTCCATAATGAGCTGGAGGGGACAGGGGAGTCGTGATCTGTAGTCTAAATGTTCCCACCACGGCTGATTCCAAGCTAGCGATATGATGACAACCTCAACCTGCTCTCAAAATTCCCCAAAATGTAACAGTTGGCTCGTGAGTGCCGGTGCGAGTCGATTCCAACACACCACTGGCTGAAACCCACTTCCCTCATCCCACCCAGATCAATAAACCCCGTTTCATATCTAAAATAACTCCTGCCAAGCTAAAGTTCATCATTAATCAGGCTTCTTCCCATCGACCAAAAGATATCTGTTCCCACCACCACATCTTTGCATTTTTTTAAAGTCTCCGCATCTGGAATGAGGCTCACTCAAGTCCAGTCTTATGGAGGAAGCCGTCTTCAACTGCTTGGAGACAGCGCCGACTTTTCTCTGTTCGGAATTTCCACAGCACTTACGATCTCCTGTCGTCTCACTGGATTCTAGGGGGCCGGGTTCCATAAGGCCAGGGGGCGTCCTCACAGTGCTAACTAAGCACAGCGCAGAGGCTGACCCGGCCTGAACTGAATGAAACCCGCTGGCCTGACTGGCAGGGCTGGCTGTTGTCCAAGCAGCTCCAGGGAGCTAGCTCACCAGCTGCTCACCCTTGTGCCTGTCAAACTCCCACAAAAGGAGGGAGGGAACTAACATTTGTTGAACATTAACATTCCTGCAAGCTCCAGTATGCAGAACTTGGTTCCTAACACCATTCCTCAATGAAAGGAATCGGGGCTAACCAGAGAAATGGCGGACTCCAAGATGGTGGCAGGCAATCGTCAAGATGAGCATGAAGATGTTCAGAAACGAAAACACAATGATGAGAGAGTATCAAAGGGGAAGAGGAGACAATATCCCTACTGTTCCTGAAAGAGCTGCCAATGGTCCACACTAGAGCAACTTGCACAACAAAGTACACAGCGTTGTACTAGAATATAACCTAGAGTATAAAATAAATGCCTGTGAATTCACACTGACATAAAGAAATGACTGAGTAAATAAATAAGTGAGGAAGAAGACACCAATCTCCTTGGTGTGGGTTCTTTCCCAAGTTGGGGGCGTGTGTGAAAAGAATAACTTTAAAATGTCGAAACCTAACAAACGCCACCTCAGCTGGGTGAGATCAAGCGCAAGGTGACCATGGGCAGTCACGCCGAGGGTATGCGCCCTTGACCCCTATGCTCTGTGATAGAAATGGCGATTTCCCAACTCCGAGAAACGTTCATCAGTCATCTTGTAGAATTCAGCCTCAAGTCGGGGTTTTCTAATCATAACAAAAACATAGGAAAAACCCCACTTGAGGGGCATTCCAGAAAATGACTGATTAGCACTCCTCAGAATTGTCAAGGTCATCGAAAACAAGTCAGAGAAACTGTCACGTTCACAGGAGCTGAAAGAGACATGACGGGGAATGAAATGTGGTTTCCCAAAGGGATCCTGGAACAGAAAAGGGACGTCAGGTGACAATTAAGGAAATGTGAATGAAATAGGGACTTTACTTACTACTACTACAACTACTACTATTGAATTGGACTCTTGTTAAGTGACTTGCATATATCACTTTGCTTAATCCCCGTAGTGCTGTAAAATGGCTCCACTCGTCTGACACGGGAAGACAACAGAGTTCTAACTACTCAGCCGAAGAGGACAGAGTTAGTAACTGGTGGAATTCAAGTCGAAACTCACAGTGAATTGCTCTGAGACTTTTAGAAGTTTTAACCTCATGAATCCTCACAACCCCATAAAGCCAGGTAGTGCTATGAGGACTTCCTGTCCAAGTGAGGACACTGGAAGAGAAGGAGGCTGGGTGAGTTACTCGGGGTGACGCAACTACTAAGTGGCACAACCAGAATCCAAATTACGAGGTATTTCAATCCTAAGCACCCAAAACAGCACACACAGCATCTCCATTAAAAGCCTGCCCTGGCAGCCCTGCTTGACGGTGCACGGTTTAAATAATAGATAACGGTAACTATAACCAAGAGTATGTAGTGTGTGTCAGTTAATTTACAAATATCAACTCACTTTGCCCTCCCAACAACCCAGAGAGGTAGGTTCTTTAATCCCCATTGTACAGATGGAACACTGAGGCACAAGGAGGTTAAATCAGGTGCATAAATAGGTACCTAACTTTACAACTCTTTCAACTTCTCTGGATGCTTAAAATAATGTTTAAAGGAGTCTCTCTTGAGCCATTCATTGTGCCTGGTCATCATAAAAAGGTTTCTCAGGAATTGTTTAGGTGACTCAAATTTATATATATCTTAATATATATATATTTTTTTTTTGGCATCACATTTTTTAAAAAATCAGTTTCCTGATTTCTCCTTTTAACTTCTTTTACCTAAAAGCTTCCTCCCACCCATACTCCCCTGCAGTGAGAGATGCACATTTGGCCAATATGCTGCAATTAGGCTGTTCAGTCACCGACTTGAGGCCAATGTTTATTATTTTTATTCTTTTATTTAATTTATTTTTGAGAGACAGAGAAAGACAGTGCGAGGAGGGAAGGGTCAGAGAGAGAGGGATATACAGAATCTGAAGCAGGCTCCATGCTCTGAGCTAGCCGTCAGCACAGAGCCCGATGTGGGGCTCGAACCCCTGAACTGTGAAATCATGACCTGAGCTGAAGCCGGATGATTAACCAACTGAGCCACCCAGGCACTTCAATGTTTATTAATTAGGAAAAAAGCCGTATATACTACAAGCTGTAGGCTCTGCAGAGTGACATACTCCACACGGACCCCTCCCCCAATCATCGTTGTAGTTGGATGGATTTCAACATTTGTACTTCTCATAGACCAAAAATACATCATTGTTGCTCCAGTCAGTAAATATCTCAGTTAAATGGCACATTTATAATCCATTTATTTCCTTTATAATTTCCATGAACTTGATCATTTACTCACTCTGCCTGCAATTCGTACTTGGCCTCAGCTACCTGAGGAACTCGTTTTAGTTTGTTTCACATGAGTTTTTCTTGAGACAGGAGTCAATGAAATGATGTAGAAAAAAGTGTGCCTCTTCTGATTCCAGTATCAGATTCTTACTAACTCTTGTAAAAGTTAAAATCTATTCCGGATCGTTTTTGGTGTGCACTGTCCTGAGTTCAGATGCTTGACAAGTTCATCAGTGCCAACGAACGTGAAGGCTGCCCAGGGTGCTGTCTTGCTCTCCTAGCTCGCGAATCAACAGCTTCCCCAGCGGGCTCAGGAAGGAGTACTTCCGTCCTGCCAGGTGAGGCACCAGGGGCCAGCACCAGCTCACTCTCTGTTGACCTCGGAGAAGGGCTCTGAGTGCAAGAGCAGCTGTGACTTGGAAATACGCTCCAATCCGAAGAGAACCATGGCCCAGGCCCAAACAGACTTCTCCCTGGGAGAGAAAGTCTCACTTTTCAGGACGGATGTGCCCAGTCCACACTGCAGTTCCCCAACCTGACTGTGGTGGGCTTCAGGGCAACTTGCCAGGTTGGTGCATTTGGTGAAAACCCTTTAGTGTCATTACATTCCTTTGACCTGCACAAGACATATGCCCACCAGGGACAAGAATTTCCTGAGTGCCTGTGACAGTGAGAAGCTAGACGTGGTCAGGACACCAACTTCGGAGCCAAGGCCTTGAGCCCAAAGACCTTGGACAGATGTCTTAACCTCTGCACACTCGGACACAGAATATGCTCAGACACAGCATTGCAGAACAGTGGCTGCAGAGATTAAAGGGTTAATCTGGTAACACGCACTCAGCAAGGATATTGGCACAAAGTAAGCACTGTATCAGCATCTGCTATTAGAGACCAAGTCAAAACAGTCCATTGTAACCAATGACTCCAACGTAATGAACCCGAACCCCCCACCCCCCCAACTGTCCTTCACCTACCCACCCGTCCAGAGGCCGTTCATTTAAGACCTGCACCGACTCCCACGTCATCAGGCCTGGTCACCCAGGACAACGACGTTAGCAGAGAGAGACTCGTATTTGCAAGATGAATGTGTTTCTCCAGATTAAATGTACAGCTAGCCATGCGGTCCACTTCTCCTTTCCTTAACAAGGGTTTTTCACATGCAGATGTTATCATCCTGCTTCCTTCCTCTCTTTTCTTGTAGTATTAAAAATCTTTTCCCTTTCAGCTCTGTCCCACCCTACTGTTGAATTTTAAACGAGAAAGCAAACCAGCCAGCTAGCGCAGAGGCCTAAGTATTTTGCTCTCAACTTCACACCGCTGATATTATGCATGGCCGGGGAAGTTTAACAGGGAATTAGAATCTAATGAGAAAGGATAAGGCAGGAGCACAGATAGAGGAACTCCTGAAAATCAGCCCCATCCTGTCACCAAGGCCTGGTGGCCTCCGAGCTTATTAATATAGACCGCCTCTCACTAAGGGGCAGGCGATTTGCTCTCAGTCATTTCTTTAAAACCATTAGTCACCCTCACACCGAATTACCTTTGGACAAGGACATTCCGTAACCAGGGACCCACCTGTGTGGTTTAGTCATCCGATGGGCCTCAAGGTCACCGACTTGAGTAACAGGATGAGAATGACCTCATTCACCCACTATAGAGCCGTTATGTCACCGATCGATACAGGAGGCCTCTGCACATCACCGACAAAGACTTGTCCAGGGAGCACCCTGCATGCATCAGTAGCAAATTACACCCTTAAAGGCAGAGGACACACGGAACACAGGAAGGGCCGTTCGGCAAAGCAAAGCCTTTGTTTGGGAGAAACAGCAGTCCACCCTCGAAAACAGGAAAAAGAAGAGAGAGTGGAGAAAATCCACACGACAGAAGCGGAGCGCTGTTCACACGCTCTCTTTGACACGACATTTCTCCCAGCTTCCGTCTTGAACACAGGGTGCACCTTCTGCGGACTCACGAGGCAGGAGGGAAGACAAAAATGGAGGTATCACGACTGGAGGCTCTGATGCTGAGGACCCAGAAACAGCAGACTTCCACCAAGAACCGATGTCACCATGCATTGAGGGCTATCCGCTGACAGTGACAATTACAGACACTGGACAGTGCTTACTATGCCGTTGTCCTATTTAATGTACGGATATTAACTCCTGTAGTCTTCCCAACAGCCTGAAGCAATAGGTTCTATTCTTGTTCCCATTGTACAGATGGGGAACACTGAGGCCTGAGGAAGTGAAGTAAGGTTCCTGATGTCACACACAGGCCCTTAGGCTGCAGAGTGACCACCAGCAACAACAGCCAGAATAGGAAGTTACTTCTGCGGGGTTTTGCACATGCTCTGTCCTTTTCGTGAACAGCTATCCCGCACATTTTATTCTGCATTTCTCCCTTGTCAGAGCGAGATGTTGGATCAATCTCTGTGAAGTGAAGGTAGGAGTAACTGACTCTAATTAATCCTTAAATCACTCTGTGTGATAGACTGAGGGCATACAACAGACCTTGGCTTCGGATAAGAAAAAGGAGGTTCAGGGGATCCAAAGGACTTGTCTAGGGTCATATCGCTTTTTTATTTATTTGTTTATTTTTTACACTGCCTTAAAGACGAACCCCTGCACGACTTACTGGTGGCTCTTCAACTTTCCAAAAGCTGCTGAATGTTTTGAAGGAAAGGAAATCTTTCTACATACACTCCAACTAGAACGGAGATAAAAGAGGCGCTGATCTGGGGGACAGAGGCTGGGTCCAGCCCACAAGCGCACGGGGCTCTGTGGAGGGGAGGTGGAGAAGCCCCGTGGTCCCCATAGTGCCGCCGGCACCCCGCCCTGGGAGCAAAGCACGGGGGTGGGCGGGACTCTATCCAGAGTTCCCCGGACCTCCAGCAGAGGATCACCGACCATCCCCAAGTCCATGGTCTCCTGCTCCGGCATTCTCTCCCTCCCATCGGGTTCCTCTCCCTCCCAGCAGAGGTGGGGCTCAGAGACACCCTGTTCTCCGCCTCCTTTCTCATGCATCTCTTTCTGTTTCCTTCTTTCTAGCTCTCCTGTATCTGTTCCTTTTTCAGCCCTGGGGGTTTCCCCGGCTGATAACTGGAAAAGGGGCAATGTCTCGTGACCTACTTTTTCATCACCAAGTGGAGCAGAAGAGGGCAAAGCTTGCTCGGGGACCTTGCAAGCTGCTCCCTAGGCCTGGGCACCTCGCATTGAGTCTGGGATTCTTCCAAGGGGCAGACTTGATTCCACAGTGGTGGCAAAGTGGGCAGGAAGAGGGAACACTTTCGCAAGGACGGGACTGCAGGCAAATCTGGGTCCCATCGCCTTGCATTCCAGTAGGTAGAAGGCACCGGGCATCACGGGTCATCAGAGCTGGGGGCACCTCTGCACCCTCAGTCCAGCCTCTCCATTCAGCAGACAGGGATGCTGTGTCCCCTCCACACCGGGTGGCTTAGCTCAGGGTCTGCGGTCAGCACAGGTCACACAAGGGATTTCTGACCTCTCGCTCCTGCGCACCCGAAACCGTAAACAGCCAAAGTAGGATGTGAACTGCAGGAGGAGAGGGACCTCCGTGCTATGCCGAATGATGCAAGACAGGCTCTGGATTCATATATGCATCGTGTAAACTTCTCTCCTAAGGCCCTCAACAGAAAAAAAAAATCCTAACGCCCAGAATCATCTGAAGGCTTACCACGTGTTTTAAGGCCCTCTAATGCAAAGTGCAGAACTGAGAGATATTAAAAAGAGATAACCCTTTCCCGGCTGCCCACGTGTCATGTGATGGGTGACTGGGAAAGAAACAGGAGAAGGGCCCAGGCCTCCCAGGGGCCCCCTGCTTCTGCCTGAATGTGAGACACAGCCGCCCCAATCATTAGCATAGCAGATTTGCATTCACTCCAGATGAGATTTCATCACCGCATCATATTTATTCATCCCTTAATATAAATCCAAATTGCTCTCTCCAAATAGCAGAGAGCACTGTGCTTCGGTAAGGGGAAAGAGAAACGATCATGGTAAGAGATACACAGCGTTTTCTCCTCTCCCCACCCCGGGCTGGGCCCTTCCCTGCCTCATCCTAGGGCTCAGAAAACATGCCTTGGTCTTTGGTGCCTCAAGGTTGAGGAGGCTCCCGGTAAAGGGAAAACATGGTAGCCCTCAACCCTCCCAAATCCCGCGGGAGCCCTTCGTAAGTCCCACCAGAGGTGAGCTCAAGTACCCTCATGGCAGCCAAATATAACACCCCAGCACATCAAAAGCTGTCATTTTTTCAAGAAGACAATCATGGGGCATCTGAGGGGCTCAGCTGGTTAAGCATCTGACTCTTGATTTTGGCTCCGGTGATGATCTCCCAATTCGTGGGATCAAGTCCTGCATTGGGCTCTGGGCTAAGAGTAGGGAGCCTGCTTGGGAGTGGCTCTCTCCCTCTCTCTCTCTCTCTCTCTCTCTCTCTGCCCTTATCCCGCTCGCACTCTCTCTTTCAAAATAAATAAACTTAAAAAAAAAAAGAAGACGACAAGCATGGGTCTGAACCTGGAAAAGTCTGCTTGGAAATAACGAATAGTTTTTTGTTTGTTTTTTGTTGGTTTTTTTTTTTTACAGAAAGCAAGGCACTACAATAGGATGTCTGCAAATGAGTTTTGGAAATGACAGCACACGGAGTTCAGGAGATGACATGAAAAGCACACAGGGCGACATGGTTTCTGCTTGTCCCTTTCCACCGTGTCCACCTCCTGAGTCTGCAGGGGAGGTGCTGTGTCACTGGGACCCTGCTTTGACTTAGGAGAAGAAAGGTATGACACCTTTTCTTGTGAAGGGAAAATGAGTAAAATCATCAAGGAGGGTACCTTCCAATGTGTCGTTTCTGATTCTTTTCATCTGGGGATGGGCCGTGCACTTCCCTACGCGTCAGTGTGTATTTTTAAAATAGTAAAAATCTTACAGGAAATCTCTCCACTGGCCTGCATGTATGTGAAAGCGAGGTTCACGGACCCCTCATAGGAAAGCTCTGAGAAAAAGAATAGCCAATTACCTGTAAATTGAACGCCTACCTGTGCCTTGAACCAGGGCGTATGTGACCAATTTTATCCAGTAATTGTGTTTTCCTGGGTCCTCGCCACTATGATTTTGGGTATTTTTCCCAAGGAAGAGTGCAAGGATGGTCAGATCTCAGAGGAATTTAGATGGTTTTGAGGGTCTTCAGAACTTCATGCTCTAGTTGAAAATGGACCCTGGAAAATTAACCCTAACTTCCGGGTTTGGGGCTCCGTACCAGTGACTCCCTGCAGGGTTACTGAAGGTGCTGTTAGCCGGCTAGTCTAGCTTAAGGGACTTGAGCCCAAAGTAACCGAGGTGGTTACCTCTGAACCCTAACTCAACTATGGCATGTGAAAAAAAACTACCAAAATACAACGTCTAACACAGAATCCCTCTTCACGATGGGCCTGAGATACTCAAGATGTTCAGAGAAACATTAGGGAATGGGACACAGGGTAGAAAGTTCCAGTGCTGGGTCTGCCACCGACACGCGGACGGGCCTGGGCACGTCCCAGAACTTCTCCAGGCCTCCGCGTGGGAGTCAGCAGGGCCAGGGAGTTCACGGATTTCTGAAGTCATCCGCATTCTCTGATCCTCTGCTTTCAAGCTCCTTGTCCTTCCCTTTGCCAACAGGGACCGAGAGTGATAGAAAGGTTGTGCCCCTGACCGCAGAGGAATGTGACAAGGGCCTTCCTTGCATTGTTCCCACAGTGACCAGAGCCAGCTGTGCAGGCAGGCCAGCCAAGTTATGGGGCACGACTGGGGATTATGCGTGGAGCCCCCCCGACCTCCAGCTTCCCCACTTCCTCTAGGGCCTTGTCTGCAGGTTGGCACCCTCCCGGGAACACAAGAACGGGTCTGTGGGTCTGTGCTCTTTAATAAATAACAGTGGAAGGTTTAAGATCTGGAGAGCAGACCCAAGGGCGCAAGGACCCCTGATCTCAGCTGGTGAGGTGCACACACATCTTCACTTCTCCAGAACTACGCACCAACCTCTGGGCTGGAGAGAAAACAGACAATGGGGTCAGTGTGCCTAGAGATGGCAGTTTCCCAAGCATGTGCAAGTAACAACGTTAAGGGAAGTCCTGTTAAAAGACAGGGACTCGAGTGAGAGGTCTCCGTCGGAGAGTCTTGGCGTGAGCCAAGATCTGCAAATGGGCAGTTCTGAGCAGGCAAGACCAAGAAGGGTTTCCGTTTTGCCTGCAGCCTGCATCTGAGATACTAATAAGGGAAGATCACTGGAAAGCATTACCATTATTTTTAGCTTTTCTAAGGGAGGGAGGAGTTTTCTGAAAGGGCAAACTGGAAAGGAATTTAGGGCAAGGGTGTGTGTGGGGAGAGAGGAGAAAAGATTTGGAAAAAAGAAGGATTTGTAGGAGAGATAGGCAGCTTCTTCCTTGACCGAGGGCTATGGCCAAGACCACATCAAGGACTTTAGGTCCAGGCAAATGAGTCCCTGGAAGGAAACACTTTTCTCTATGCGTGCACATCATCCTGTGGGTGGTTTTTACCTTTTAAACGTAGCAGATGAGGCCAGCCACAGAAGCCTTCTGGGAAAAGGGCTAGGGAAGTCATGCTGGATTTGAATGTGGCTTTCAAACAAACCCCAAGGAAACACCCTCTCTGGCTGTATGGAGATCATGAATTTTCCAGATTAATGGGAGATGAAGAAATTCTTCTTAAATGACCTTCTGACTTTAAAATAGCTAGGTGGAGTGGAGCCTAGGTGGCTCAGTCGGTGAAGCGGCCGACTTCGGCTCAGGTCATGATCTCACATTTCGTGGGTTCAAGCCCCGCGTCGGGCTCTGTGTTGACAGCTCAGAGCCTGGAGCCTGCTTTGGGTTCTGTATCTCCCTCTCTCACTGCCCTGCTTGTGCTCTGTGTCTCTTTCTCTCAAAAATGAATAAACATTTCAAAAAAATAGTTTTTAAATAGCAAGGTGGAGCTCGGCGGCTTCTGGGGTAACCAAAATATGGGCCAAGAACATAACATTTCAAGGGAGGATTTCTTTTCTTTTTCTTCTTCCCTTTTTTATTTTTTTGGCAATAGATAGTAAAAAGCCTCCTTAATGAGCTGCAAAAGCCAAGGCATGTATTTTTCAATTCAGAGGCCTGGTAATTGCTGAAACCACAGTCCAAATGCCACCTGGTTGCTCAGGATCCTTCTAAAACACAAACTACATCATCAGAACCTATTTGCCTGCTAGAATCTTTGAAGCAAGATCGAAAGATGGTCAAGTCATCAGTGCCGTGGCAGGGCTGACATGGGCTGGGAGCTAACAAAGGAACACGAGATTTGGGGCCCCGCATCCAAAATAGGACCTAAGAAAGTTTGTGCTATAGGAGAGGAGTGGCGGTATTTTGTTTAATGGAACTAAATTTGTGCCCATTTAAATCCCAAGCAGGTGGCACTTGGTAGCAAAGGAAGCCCTGAAAATATTCACATTTAGTGAATGCAGTTGTATGTATAATTAGCTGAAATTTTATTTTTAAGTACTCTAATCTTTTGTACTGCCTTTTTTTTTTTTTTTACAATCCAAACTGGTGAGGAACAGAGAGCAGCTTTTGAATGTATCATGAAAGCACACAGCCACCATGTTATCTGTTACATTTAAAAAAAAAATGGGGAAGGCGTCCGAAAGTCTCTACTGGCATGTATGTTAGGATCACACCGGGGGGAAGGGCACGCTTTCTTTCAGAGGGATGGGTCTGTTTGCGAAGATAAGTGAGCTCACAATAGCATCCAGGAGAAGAGTGGAGGGGAATAATCAAAGGTACACATTCTAGAAGCATAACCTTGCCTCTCAACAGTTTCATGGAAAATTTCAAACAGGTCCCAAAGAACACCAGATACCCACCACCCAGCACGAACAACAATCGACTCGCAGCCCACCTACGTCTTCCAGCAAATCCCAGAAATGCCATCCGCTCCCTAAACATTCCCCTGTGAAGCACAGGACTGTGGGAAGGTCCGTCACATTCCCAAGGTCCTGAGGTGTCAAACACCGCCCCCTCCTCCACCGCCGGGCTGGAATGAGGTCCTCTTACCTGGGGCCAAATGTCCTCCAAGCACCCCTGTCTCTCTTGTCTTCACAACCCCCCTGGACCGTAATAACGGGAGTCCAGGAAACGAGCCTCCCGCTGGTTAGAAATCACAGAATCCTACATTTTAATCTAATTTCCGTGTTTAATTTGCCACTTTTCTGAGCCTTAATTGTCCTAGCGATTAAGTAGAGATATGAAATTGCCACTGAGATACAATTACTTCTGTCATATTCATAACAGTTACTTGCAACTTGCCACAGTTACTGTTAATGTGTTTTCATAGCTTTTGGGATGAGTTGTTAGAAGCCACCGTGTTCAGGACACGACCCTGAGAGGTGACGTCCCCTATGTTAAGATGCTGGGGGAGGGCATGCATAATTATTATGTAACTGTACCCTGAGAGCATTTCCATGACAAGTTTATTTATTCTTCATGTATAAATTAGAACCAACTACTTCAACATGCTGAAATGAGAGTTTCTATGAAAAACAAATGTTTCATAGAATATAAATCGACATTTCCCAAAGAGGAAAGAGCACAGGCCCTCTCCCTGGGGGGAGCCTAGCATCTTTCAGAGAAGGGAACAGACAAGCCCCAGGAAAGTGAAAAGGAGAACAGAATCATTCCCTCTTTTTGTCCCGGACTCACCAAACCCCTAACTGAAGGGTACTCACAAGAGAACAGCAAATATTCTCAAGGAAGGGTCCAAGACTGGAAATGTAGTTAAGTGCATGCAGGGCTTTACGTAAGCGACAGGAAAATGTGGCAACCGGTTATGGGGCGAGGTGACTATCACGGTCAAGAAACCCTATTCAAGGTCAGCCCCAGACCTTGAGACGAGGTTTTAAATGCACTTGCTTTCAAAAGCCAAACTGCAGAAACTCTTGTCATGTTTACTAAAGGCTGGGGACAAATTCACTCCAGGTATAACCTCACCATATAACTCAGATGATGGGCCCAGGGTCACAGAGGAGTGGCTGGGTCTGGGGAAAATTGCCTCCCCTTGGGTTTCCGGAGCTGACATAAGCAAGCGCCACACGCCAGGGGCTGAAACAACACACTTTTGTTTCTCGCAGTTCTGGAGGCTGGGGGTCCGTCAAGATGTCAGCATGGTGGGTTCCTTGAGAGGCCAAGACAGAAGGACCTGTTCTTGGCCTCTGTCCCCAGCTTCTGGGGCTTGGCAGACCATCTTTGGCATTCCTTGGCTTGTCACAACATAACTCTAGTCTCAACGTGGCATTCTCCCAGCAACTCTAGCTTGATGCCCACATTTCCTCTTTTTCTTTAATTTTTTGTAATGTTTATTTATTTTTGAAAGAGAGAGAGTGTGAGTGGGGGCCGGGGGCACAAAGAGGGAGGCACAGAACCTAAAGCAGGCTCCAGGCTCAGAGCCCAATGTGGGGTAGAGATCTCACGAACCGTGAGATCATGACCTGAGCTGAAGTCGGCCTCTTAACCAACTGAGCCACCCAGGCACCCCATCAAATTTCTTTTATAAGGACACCAGTCGCGTTGGACGAGGGTCCATCCTAATGACCTGATCTTAACTGGATCATCTGCCAAGACCCTAATTCCAAATAAGGCCACCTTTATAGACACCAGGGGTTAGGACTCCGACATCTTTTGGAGGGATGCGATTCAACGCATTAACACCACATTAACACCGCCTTATCTCCACCTCATTTAAGAGAGAGAAGTGGAGGAAGCCGTACCAGCTTCGTGAGGTCCCTCGTGTCCCACACGGCATGCCACCAGTGTTGTAGGCTGTCCACCGCTACTCAGAGGGAACACTTCAGGAACAGACACTCCATGCCTGTGGACACACCCCAGCAAACCATCCCTTGGCTTCATCGTGTTATCCGGGCACATTTCCACTGTCTTCCCACCTGCACCTGTTCTCAGCTTTGGCCACAGGGCTGCAGTGCTGTCTGCCCGTCAGTTGGTCCCTTCCAACCTCATGGACAGAAGACATTCACAGTCTCTGCTAATGTTGCCTCTTCTTCAAAATATTCAGCGCTCCTTTGTCACTCCTGCTTCTATCTCGGTTACATTTGGGACAAGCCGAGAGGGATGTTAGAAAAGGGAATCAAAATGTATTTTTGTCCTATTTCTATAGCATAATGACTGGGCCACAAGAGAAACCATCATGGTCATTGTTAAGTATGCTCTTTTGTGGTTTACAAAGTACGATAGTTGCAGAATACACGTATTCGACAACTCTAAAGGACAGCAGCCACATCATGATACCCAGTTTATAAAGGAGGAAACTGAAGTTTAAAAGGGTTAGGTAATTCAATCATGGGTGCCCAGCTAGTAAATCACAGAGCCGAAGTATGGACTCATCTCTTCTGATATCAAGTCCTGTATTTTTATACAATACATAATATGACATAGTCTATATGAAATTATCAAGGATTGAAAGTTGCTTCTTGACTATGAGCAGTAAGTTTATATGTTTCCATTCCACATTTTAAAGCATTTTTCAAGATGTTTGTTAATTTTAGGTTTTATTGATCCTTGTAAAAACCAGATGAGTTATTCGTAGGTTCATTTTACAGATGATAAATGAGGGCAGAGGTTATGTAATCTGTCCAAACAAACCAATGAGTTGACAGTCGAGCGAGAATAAGAATTTCTGCACACTGGGGCACCAGGGAGGCTCAGTCGGTTAAGCATCCAACTTCAGCTCAGGTCGTGATCTCACAGTTGATGAGTTCAAGCCCTGCATCAGGCTCTGTGCTGACAGCTCAGCCTGGAGCCTGCTTGGGATTCTGTGTCTCACTCTCTCTCTGCCCCTCCCCACTCATGCTCTGTCTCTGTCTCAAAAATAAATAAACATTTAAAAATTTAAAAAAAAGAATTTCTGCATACTAATTCAAAAATGGGTATGACTTTACAAAGAAGATAATGCAGTATCAGTATCCTTGAATATCATAAAACTGGAAAGAAAATAATGTAGACTGAAGGACAAGAAAAAAACTGGATAAATGCCCATATATTTTAGTATAGGAAGAAGAAGAATATATGTGTGTCACGGTGTCAGAACATATGTCCCCCCTGCACTGTGACAGGGGCCAGTGCAGATCACCTCGGATGTCCCTTAAAATTGATAAAAGTCTATTCTGAGCAAGTCACACCAGATCTGAAACTGGTGACAGAGAATGTACTCTCCAGATCATGGCAGACTACAAGATTCCCTTTGGTCTTTCACAACCCTAATTCATGAAAGAAAGCTTCCAGAAAGAGGTGGAGTGTGAGCTCACTAAAGGCTTTAGAAAAGAGAGGTGACAAGCATGTGTGTCCCAATGTGATCATCAGACCACTGTGGTTGGACGTGCAGGCGTGGGGAGGCGGCCGAGGGGGATGAGGTGGCAAGGGAATGGGCAGGCCACCTTGGGAGGGTCTCAAAGTCCTTTCTGAGTAATTGCGATGATTCTGTAAAACATGAGGGTGCTTCCAAACGGTTTGAGCAGGGGGATGACCTCATCAGATGCATCTGCTGCTGCCGCCTCTGAGGGACGGACTCTCAAACCCACAGCTCCGGCCCTGGCCTCTCTTCCAAGATCCAGATACATTTTTCAGAATGCCCGTTGGGCACCTCGATATGGTTGTCTTGTTGGTACTTCCTACTGGGCATGTTAGGTCTCTATGGTCTTTTCCAGATCCAATGTTCTGCAATTCTACCAAACGAGGTGGGCCTGAAAAATTGACATTTCCCTTGAGGAGACTGAAAATAAACGAGTAACGGAGAAATCATGTTCAAGAGGCAGAGCAAAAAGAGCGATGTCTTTAATTGGAAAAAAGAAATCTGCGTTAGTCATTTCTCTCTAACTTGAGCCTGGGCTCTTAACTATAGAATGCATCGGAGCGTGGCTAAGACGCGGCGCATGCGCATACATGGCGGGAGGGCTGGGGCGGCATCGCTATGCACTATCCAAGGACATGCGCGCCCCATGACAAGACACAATGACTTTCTTGCCAATCAAAGCTGCTACCTTGCACCTGCTGAGGCTGGCTCTAGAAACAGAATAAGACTCTTGAATTGCTAAACATTTTAAGCATCCCATACCCCTGCACCCAAAACTACTCGCACTCATCTCTAACCAACTCAGTGTATTTCTAAAGGTAGCCCCTGAATTCTCAGGAGGCTGCGTGATGGTGATGAGGAATTTCCTCCCAAAGACAGATGAAAAATCTCCAAGATACCCTTTAGTAGGAATAAATGTGTTTTCCTGTTAAACTGTCACTCTGCTACTTCAAAAGAGACAATAGTGTGAAAACCTTCGCTTTCCCAGAGAGGAAGCACATGAATTCATATAGTGGGTTTTGAAAAAAAAAAAGCATCATTTATAAGGTAGAGGAAATTCCTCTGCTTTTTTTCGGACATCGCTTCCAAACACAAAAATTCAGCGTGTAGGTGGCCTGCCACTCTACAGGCTGAATTTAGAAAGACACTCATAATCTCCACAGCCTACCTCCATCAGCCCACGTTCAGCGTTGATCTTGGCTATGACAGAAACCGTTGCTGTCCACTATCCAGGACCTGATCAGAATGTTGTCTTATGGGATGGTCTCACCTTTACGTCTCATCCTGCTAGTCCACACTGGTGCTGTTCAAATACGCTCTGGGTTTCCACACCTGTCTGCCATTCCTCATGGTCAGCACAACATACTGGTCTACAGTGAATTCTCACTGGGGACAGCTTGACCCGGGCTCTGCTGTCACAAGGTGAGGCTGCCTCATGTGTCCCAGATGATAGAACACTAAATTGTTAAAACTGCACAGAGGACAATGGCTTCAATTTCAGGAACATTCCCTGTGGCAACTGCACTTATACCAATACTCTTGGATCTCTTCAGAGATATTATTCAGATTCTACTCTTTCAGACCCTAAGCTTTTGGGATTTGTGCTTCTTGGTCAATTGTCAAGACTCGCGGTAAAACAAAACAAAACAAAACAAAACAAAAAAAACACTACAGTTTGGGTCTGAGGAAAATGCTGGCCCTGTTGACTTACAATATGGTAGCCAAGCATACATTCTAGATACTGCACAACTCAAAGGCTATTTATTTTGATAAATTTATTATAAATCCATAATAAATCCATAGCAAAATGCATACTATGCCCATGTTTTTAGAGATAAAAACCATCACCCCAAAACTCTCCCCAGTATATCTTATTCCTCTTCCCATTTATGGAACTTTCTGGATCTTCATCATGGTCTACCATGGCCTCCCAAGTGAGAGTCAGGTGCCCTTCCTAGATGCTTTCACTATATTCTCTCATGCTACCTATCACAAGATGTTGTCATTCACTAGTTACCTGTTCATCTACTACAATAACCATAATGTAGCATCACAGAGTAGGGACCAGTTTCCTCTTGTCCTGTGTTAGCATCTTTAATCCTTGGCGCCCTGCCTGTCACACAGTGGCATCTCAAAAAGTATTAGTTGACTGGTTGAATATAAAATCCAATGTTCTAGTTATTCCTCCAGTCCATGGTCACCGCTACCATCTCTTACTCCATTTGGCACTAACTGCGGTCCTTCATAGCCCATGGCCATGGTTACTGCCGGTGGCCATCCTAACTAGGAAAGTTATCATCTCCCCTGAATGTGACAGAGTGAACCTGCTCTACTCAAAGTCAATCAGGAGCTAACAGCTTTCATAGCTTCCTCCTTTGATAGAGCCAGGAGGCTGGAAAGAATCTTTAAAAAGGGAAATATTTGGAAAAGAGTATGTGCAAAGCCTACAGCATTTAGGGTTGGGAACAATTATCCCTCTGAACATGGACGATTTTTTGGTGGGAGAGGGCAACCTTGTGAGAGGTAATTTCCATGCAGTTCTAGGCTAGTGCCCTTTCCATAAGATCTCTTTCATGACACTGATGCTTGCACGATACGCTATAAGTAGATTAGGATATGTTTATGCCATGACACGCACGGTTTAAGATAATTTAACTGAGGGTAAAAAATAATTTTGGGGGAAATGATCAAATCCACATGAGAATATTCTATAAATTGTAAAGCAAGTGAATCATGGAGAAAGATGATCCTGAGCAAAATGAGAGCATATGTTCAAGTCCGTCCAGAGGTTTTTCCTGAAAACCTACTATGTGCTCAGCACAGAGCCACGATTTGTGGGGAACATGGGAGAAATCATTGCCATGGTTCGGAGCCCCTTCCCTCCCGCCAGTTTCTAAACCCGTCCCGTAGGCCCTGAAGGCCAGGTCTCTGACACGTGAACGCTGTCATACCCTCATGTTTCTGGGCACCACCATTATAACCACACTCTGAGCATGACAATCAAGACCCTCTGCAATCCGAGGTCTGTCACTGCTCCATCTCCCTGCTCATCACTTCTCACCGCCTCTGCTATAATGTCTTACTAAGCCTTCGCTGGGTTTCAGACTCCTGGACTCCTTCAAGCCTACACCCTTGAACATGCTGGTCTTCTCTGCATTCCCTAGACCACATTGCCTGCTTATTCTTCACAACACATCTCTCTGAGAAATCTTTCCTATAAACACTTCTCTGTTCCAGTCCTGGACGTGATTCTCTTTATGAGGTTCCCTGGTACTCACTGTGTATCAGAGTCATGGCACTTGACACATGGAATTCTTTCTTCTTTCCCTCTGCTCTTGCTTCCTCCAGCCCATCTATAAACACTTATTGAGCAATCGGTCTCCACAAGGCCCTGTGCTGTACTCGATGAGTCCATCTCTAAGAAATTCACACAAATCCTGAATCATAGGCATGACTTCAGATGAACAGCTAAACTCAATCCTAAAGCTTTAGAAACTTGGTCAAGTTCACACAGCCAGGAAATGGCAGATGCTTCTGCTCCAAGTCCTTGCTCTTTTCCGCCTCGGCACACCACCCAATAAGAAGGTGAGAAACACACGTGAGATGTGTGCCCAGAGCCGGGGTTTCCTGCCATGTTGAAGTCACATCCGGGGCTCTGGTGTGAGGCCAGCAGATGCTGGCCAGGGGTGGGCGTGTCCTCTGGGTGGGCAAACCCATAGGGTCTGTTCACTCCCCACGACTTTCTCTTTCCTGCATCTCATACAAACGTAGGTATAGTCCCCAAATCACCGTCAGTTTCTCTAATTTTGTAGTGCCAGTCTAAACTCCCTGTGTTTTTTACCACAACTCACCAACTCTGGATATTAAATGTTTCCAACAAGCATCAGAGCCTCAACTGTGACTACCTTCTGTTTGTTTTCTGGTTCTGCTAATGAAAGGGACAGTCCGTCCTAGTACTTTTACTAATGTCGGGTTCAGGGTTAGCACATAAAATACCTCTCCAGTTTCTGTGCAAGAGATCAAAACACTTTCTTAACAGCAACATCAAAAAGGATCAACATGTAAACATGTTTTAACAGGAATTCCTTTTCCCTTCAGTGATTTCTCAATATCTAGAACGCCTTACCAGTCAGTTCTGCTCACAAATGGGAAAAGATTTCACTATTTCTGCTAAGCCTTTTCTGAAACCTTTATCGTAGGTCCAGACAATTAGTGTTCTGACGCCAGAAATATTTTGGCATATCAAATGGCTTAATGTGGGGCAGCGGGGGGACAGTGAAGAAAGTGACATTTTTACCTCTTCTTCCTTTCTATCCCTTTCTCCCTCCATGCCTCCATTTCTCCTTTAGCAAAAGCCTTTATTTAATCCTCATGGAATGGCAAATATGGTGCTACGTATTTGTATAGCTTAGTCTTTTTACTTGATTGGCAAAAGAAAAATAGCACGAGATTGGAATATAATTGCTACCTTCTTCCTTTACAGCATGGACTTCCCACTCAAACTCCTCAGTGCTGGTGAGGAAAATCAGCCTACCATTTCATCCCTGCAGAGAGCCAGCTGAGTGAGCAGCCTTCACCCCTGCAAACGATTCGGTCAGACCCAGCACTTGCAAACTGCGTTCTGCTCCTTGTAAAGCCCTGCACCCACCAAATGGACAGGAAACATGCCCAAGCCCAAAGGCAGCCTCACTGTTCACGGGGAAGTGTCAGAAGCATTCGATTAACGTTAGAAACACCATCAGGCTGTCCACCATCATCACTGTGATTTAACGCTGTTCTGGCGGAATGAGCCAATTTAGTTATAAAGGAGAAAGGAAAAAAGGGGTATAAAATCGGGGGAAAAAAGAGGCAGTAAAAAATCATTATTTGCATGTGCTGTGGTTGCAGATCTGAGCAAGTGAGTTGAACGGCAATGGTAGACAATTAGAGAATTCCATAAGGTGATTAACAAACGTCACATGCAAAAATCAATAGCCTTCCTCAACGCAAGCCCATAAAAAGATGTCCCCATTTTTCATGGCAGCAAAAATATAATGTACCTAGAAGATAAACTGGATGAGAAATATGCAAGATCTATGAAAAAAATTCAAATACTACTGAGGAGCAGAGAAGACAGGAACATCTTGAAGCCCCCCTTGTCCTTAAACATCAAGTCATTATCAAGAAAGAGTGATTCTTCCCAAATTAATCTATAAACTTGATACCATGTCAAAAAAAAATACCACGAGGAAGCCAATTCTGGAGTTCATATGGCAAAAGAAATAGGAAGGAATATCCATAGAAATGATGCAAAAAGAAATAAGGAAAGACTACCATACCAGATACCAAATACTATAAAGCTCCAGAAATTAAATCAGTACGCACTGGCACGTGACTAGAGAGTCAGAAGATGAACAACTCACATACCTAGAGAACTCAGCGCATGATAAAGGTGACACTGCATTTTCATGGAAGAAGGGGGCTGCCAGTACCTGGATGGCCACCTGGAGAAAGTCAAGTGGAATCTCTAGTTCACATCCTACACTGAAAGAAATTCCAGAGTGACCAAAGATTTACGTGTAAAACCTGAAAACATAAAAACACCATAAAGCATCTTGAAAACATGATGCTAAGTACAAGCCAGTCACAGAAGACTACATGTTATATGATTCTCCTTATATGAAATGTTCCAAAAAGGCACATTAGTGGTTACTGAGGGCTGGGGAAGGGGGGAATGGGGCATGCCGATGGGGATGGGGTTTCTTTGGGGGCTGACGAAAATATTTTGAAATTAGATTGTGGTGATGGTTACATAACTCAGTAAATGCACTAAAACCACTAAATAGTACACATTAAAAGAGTACGTTGTATGGTATGTGGATTATACCTCAATAAGAGTAAGATCTAGAAAATATGAAGCAAAAGCTAGAAGACAATTTTTTAAATATAATGTTCGACTGGAGAAGATGTAAGTAGATCAAAAAGTTAAAAGCCAAAAAAAAAAAAATATGGTAAGGCCGCATAATTTTAAAAACAACCTCCACATGAAAAACATAGGTCAAAAAAGAAACAGATGAATAAAAGAGGACAAGACAAAAGGACTAGTTTTCTTGCGCTCCTAAGTGCTCCTAAAAATCGATTTGCTGGAAAGACCGAAAATCCAGTAAAACACAGGCAGTGAATGTGAACGTACGTTTCTCAGAAAAGCAAATGCGAATGGCAGTTAAACATGTGAAAGCATATTCAATCATCACTATAATGAGCAAAGTCACATTAAAAGCGCCTAAAAGATAGTATTTTTTCACCTCTTGGATTGGCAAAGACCATGAAGTTTAATCACACTGTCTGTGGAGAAAAGGCACACTCACACAGCCCTAGGGAGAGCACGCATTGATACGGATGCCAAATTGGAGGGCAATTTGGCACGGTTTTCCAAAATTAAAGCTGCACTTTCCTTTTGATTCCACTTGAGTAATTTCTCCTCCAGAGATCCTTGCTGACATATCAAATGCTATTTATAGAAAAGTAATTCACTGAAGCTTTGTTCATAGTAGCAGATAATTGGAAACACCCAAAAGTCCATCAATGTGGGACTCGATAAAGTGTGGCAGGACCATACAATGGAGTACCCCCTTAGACACTATAAAGAATAAGGGTACTCTCTACATTCTGACAAAAAGATATTCCCGGATGCACAGTGGGGTTAAAGAAAGGCAAAGACCATAATAGTTTGTATGGTGTAAACATTGTTTAAAAAAACCCAAACAAACCCAGTTTTGCTTACATAGTTATAAAATATCCTGAATGGTATTTCAGGATAATGGTAATGGTAAGAAAGAAAACATTAATGGAGCTTTCGTCTAGGAGTGACTTCAGATGCCTTGGGGACAGAAAAAAGAGATTTATTTTTCTGTGGACATCTACAGTGCACCTTCTATATGTTTAGTGATTTAAGACAACTTAGTTAATTCTCGTAGTTAAAAGAAAAAACAAAGGACACTGAAATGCAAAATGAACAAAATATGGCGTTTCGTTTTCAAGAGACTTGAGGGTTATTTTTGGGTATATTTAAGAAGAAACTTAATTAATTATAGAAAAATCCTCACAAGTGACCATCCAGGAGACTGATTCGACTTTTGCAAAACAGATGCATTCATGAAGCTTCCTACAGGTGGGGCTTTCGTAGACCACCTTCCCCCCACGTAACCCCCCTACCTCCAGAGTGGGCGGGACTACCCTCCAAGACCAGGTGGATAATTCAGTCTTCATAATTCATTCAAATGGGGCTGCTGCCACAGCTGGATGAGTCCCAACCAGGTAGGTTAGTTGAGATTTATCCTCAGGATACAGATAGACTGATTCTGCCTATTTCTACTTACTTGAATTATTAAGTCTCTCGTTGGCCATCGGTTAAACACAGAACCAAACAGCTGTAAAAATGTCCTGATAAACACTGGAGTGAATTCACCAGACATTCCCTTAGTGTTCTTGTCTTAAGGGGGTGGGGAGAGGAGGGTAAAGATGGAAGGATGGAGACCCATCCATCTCCACCTGTCCCCTCTCTGACTGCCCTCCAAAGGGGCCCTGTGAGCCCAGGCAGAGCACACTGGTCCGTGGGGACAGGCCAGCCAAAGAGAAGGGTTTGAGACTCTGCCAAAATTCCTCATTTTACCTCTCTCACGGATCCTATAGCAAATCCATTTGTTTGTAACCTCTTCTGTCCAGTGGAACTTTTGGGTTCCCCTGAAGACACATGTCTCTCATCACAAAAGAGCAGGCAAGGCTGATCTTTTTCCCCTTTCTGACTGTCTTAGCCATGACACCCATGAGCACAGAGGTGGCTGAAATTCACAGGTAATCCCCAACTTTAGTCAAAATCTCAACCTCCTCTCCTATAGGTGAGAAAAATGACACTTTCATGTTCTCTTGTCCTATGTTCACAAAGGAGGGAACAGAAGTGAGTAATTAGTGTAGTTTGTATATGACTTAAGAGAAACTGCTGCAAACATAAAATCCAAAGAATTCTATAAAGTGTTGGGTAGCCTCCAAAAAGACTCCTCTGAGTTCCTGATGCCTTGGATATCTGGTATGTGGCATACATATCTGATACTGGAGGTCAGACCCACTGGTACATTCAAGCCGTAGGACCGTCATAAAACTAAAGAGAAGAGATATCTGGAGGATTTACGTCTTGAGATTTCCAAAATACAAGAGGAATAAATATTCCTGTGCAGAAAGCAGGAGTGATGATACATGTTGAAGAGACTGGGAAGGGGAGGAGAGGGGAGGGCAGGGGAGGGGAGGAAATGCAGGAGGCCCGAGGCTGTGCCCAAAGAAGGGAGTCGCATTGTTTGAGATTTTCGGATTTCGACAGGTGCAAAGCAGGGTGGCTCAAATTGGTACTGGGTGTGGCACTGTGTGTGGGTCTGACATGAAGGAGGTGAGGTCAAGGTGAGGAGACACAGAGTGGGGGCTCCTGGGTAGCTCAGTCAGTTGAGCATCCGACTTCGGCCTAGGTCATGATCTCATCGTTTGTGAGTTCAAGCCCCACTCTGTGCTGTCAGCATAGAGCCCACTTTGGATCCTGTCTCCCCCTCTCTTTGCCTCTCTCTCTTTCTCTCAAAAATAAATCAACATTGTAGAGTTTAATAAAAAAAAAAAAAAAAAAAAAGAGCCAGGCTGGAACTGAGCACCTCACTCAAACAGAGAAGGAAATGGTCATTCTGTCAGGGGCGGGGGGGGGGGGGGGGGGGGGGGGGGGGGGGGGGGGGAGTGGTGGTGGTGGAGGGACACCGATGTCTACTCCAGGTCCACACGCATATGATAAAGAGTCTTGAACCACAGTTACTGTTCATGACAAGTCAGAGGGAGGCTCATGGAAAGAAGAATTCTCTGAAAGGTGAACAGTTGCCTGAACAGGTGGGTTAACCTTATGATGAGGAAGGCAGCCGAGAGCATTGTGATTAAGAGAGAAGTAAACTCGGGTCCAAATGCCAGCTCCTCCCACATCCTGGATGAATAGCTTCGGGCTTTAGGGGAGCCCAGAGTCTGTCTAAACTCGTTCCATGGCATCTGGAATGTGAGGGCCATCTGAGAAATGCCATAGCACTTGTGGGGTACTTAGGAGAGAGTCTGGTGGTTAGTGATTAGTAAACAAGTTAGTTGAGTTTCTTGCTGTTCTACAACCTCCTTCTCCAGGAAAACTATTTTGAGGAGGGTGAGATAGATCAGAAGAGACCGCAACGCAGCAAACAAATGTATGAAAGGGGGAAAATATCATTTACTGTCTTTTAAGCAACACAGATGGGATGCCTGGGTTGCTCAGTTAGTTAAGCGTTCGACTCTTGACTTCGGTTCAGGTCCTGATCTCATGGTTCATGGGATCGAGTCCTGTGTCCGGCTCTGTGCTGACAGCGAGGGGCCTACTGGGGATTCTCTCTCTCTCCCTCTCTCTCTGTCCCCCTCCCCCACTGTGCACATGCTCTGTCTCTTTTTTAGATAAACTTGAAAAAAAAAAAGTAAGCTACACAGAGACACAAAAACATGCCCACACAGAGACTTGTTTGGGAAAGTTCATAGCAGCATGGTTCAGAAGCACTTCCGATGGTTATCAACTCACGGGTGGATAAGCAAACTGTGGTCCTGGCCAGGAATGGCTGCAGCAACATGCTGGCGACCTGCTCCCTGCTCCTTGCTCCCCTGAGGATGGAGCTCAGAAACGTTATCGAAGTGAAAGAAACCAGGCACAAAAGCCCACATCCTATAGGATTCTATTTATACGAAATGTCTAGAACAGTCGAAGCTACACAGAGAGAAAACAGATTAGTGGTTGTCAGGCGCTGGGGGTGAAGCGGTGGGGGAAAGTGGGAAGCGACTGCTAATTCGTGTAGGGTTTCCTCTGGGGGCGGTAAGAAGCGCACAGCTCTGTGAATATAGCAAAACGGCGCACCAGACAGCCCTTAACGCTTCCTGCTTCCCATTTCCTGAGGAAGGAGTATCTGTCCTCCCTGGTGAGAGGTCTGGATGGGTAGAGCACACGCGAGGTAGAATTCCAGCCCTTTCCTTAACTAGGAATATCGGAAGGTATCGATCCTCGTCCTCTGGAGACACTATCAGGAGGATGCCCAAGAGGTTATTTCGCTTTTTCTTCCTATCTGCTTCTTTCAATCCTGGCCACTGCATTCTGTTCCCCCTGGGAGCACAGTGGTTAGAAATCAATCTCTGCTTGATCTTCCCAGGCAAAAGCTTTAAAGTGGACAGGCCTTTTCATACCCAGTTTAAAGCTTATGAAAAAGTACGGAGGGGGTGCCTGGCTTTTCAGCTTCTCCAAAGCATGGGAACGGGGTACCTAAATGCCATGCCTTCTCCAACCTACTCCAGTGAATAGAGGACATGATTTTTTTAGGGAAAAAAAAATGCCAGGATAAAGTACTGACGAACCACTCCCCACGGCCCATTTGACGTTTGATTTATCTGATGAACACGCCAATAACCGCCTGCATAGGGACCCCCATAATATTACTGATTCCAGGAACTCCACCTTTTCCGCACAAGTCAACGGTGATTTTAAGGGAATACTGAAATTAAAAAATCAGAAGGCCAGTGTGTTCATCTGCAATAATCATCGCCATCACAATACAAAACAACAACAATTATTATTATTTCTGCACGACTCCAAAAGGTTTCTGGGTAATGCTTGGCTTTTGACCTGCCCTCCCCTGCCCCTCCCCCCACAAACTGCCTTTACTCTTTGAGCATTCTAGGAATCAACCACGAAAGCATTTCTCAAAGACTTTCCATGAAAACCATTTTAATACATAGGGTTAATGAAGTCTCTTTAAAGGTCAACAGTGTCTGTCCGTGTTTCAGCTTGGATGTTAAGGGCTGAAGACACACCACAAAAGATACAGTGTCATGTTTTATAACAGATTACTCTGCTCAATGGGGTGTCAGCCGTAAAAGATAACTTCTACCAAGACAAGCACATTCAGTGACTGTCAAGTAGCCCACTGGGCCCAATTTTCATGAAGAGGTATCAACCCCACTTGGTATGTTTAATCTACAAATGAACCCAACCAAGCACTATCAGCACTGAAGACTACAGGATCCTTTCTCTGCAGGGCACTGGTGTGGGAGGGGGTGGGGATGGGAAGTCTCCAGAAAGAGAGAAAGAGTATTTTTCATGACTTTGGAAATTAAGTGCAGATTATATAAGATTTAAGGTGAAACAACAATAAAGCTTTCGCGTCTCTCCAAAAATCTAGAAAGCTATAAACTTGAGCTGGTCATAAAACAGAAGTCCATTAAACGTAATGATTTCTATTCTACATTCAACATTTCATGCTTTTGCATCCAGATAGAAGGACAACCTCGTAGGCTGCTTTTGGTTGGAGAAGGTAGAAAAATTTGGATGGTATCGTGTTTCTGGTGGGGTCTTAAAGAGGCAGCTTCAAGGGTTCTGCCTTAACTAGCGCTTTCTGTTGGCATTTTAAAACTCCAGATCCTTCACCCTTCTCTGCCAGATACTCCCTTGTAGTTCTGGAGTAACTTCTATCTACTCTCAAAACATTACAAGCAGCGGATTTCTGGGAAAATATATGTTGTCTTTTATGTTTTGCCGTCAATGCTCAGTAATAATCGGACAGTATTTAATTATAATGCCTGACTTTATGAACAGTATTTAATTATAATGCCTGACTTTATGAACCGTATTACTCTACGGTTCATAAAGGGCTTCCTTTCACACTCACGGAGTCTTCTTTGTTCGACACTGCACCTTTGCAGTTCAAGTCTGTAAAATCCTTTCAACGGTATTAGTCAATGACTGATCATGTAACAATAAAGGTGACCTGAAACCTACAAGGACAATTTGGGCGGGGGGGGGGGGGAGCGGTGATTACAGACTGGGAAGGGAGAAAGATCAGGACATCAAAATTATTCTCATAATTTGGACAGGAAAGGACAATCAGCAACAGATACAACAGAACACATAAACTTGAAACTCAAGGGAGATGTTTCTAGCAAGGGCCATAGTACTGTTTTAAACAGAAGGGCAAGGCCATTAAACGTGACTGCTGCTCACTAAATGTTAACCACATCAGGCTCAGAATCGGAGCCTCAAGCGCATATCAGAATAACAGCTGAAACAGTTTCTTACCATTGCAGGGGTGCATTGTGAAGGGGAACAAAGTGTTCTTTTTCATAGAGCAGCACATCACCCTGACAATCTACGGCAAGCTCGCCCTGTCCTAGGCATTCTATTTCTGCTTTCTAACAGAACAGCATCAGTAACATCTGTGATCATACTCTGTCGGCTGTTCTGCTGACAGCAGAATTTTTATTTGTATATGGATTCCCTAAGAAGGAACATCTCTAAGACCAAGGTTTCTACCTTTTGTGTTACAATATGCTGCCACCAAGAACACTTCTGCGCATGCATTACACAGACAAACAGATCTGCAAATTGGCTCCATGAAGCAAATAACGTATTCATCGGGTATTTGTAAAAGCAAATGTAACACTCCATGAATTATGTCTATGTGTCGACAAACTGTAAAGTGCTCAGGACTTTTACATTAAGGCATTTTGCTTTGACGTGTCAGATTTTTTCCCCCATACACAAAAGAGAACTATCAACTTCGAAGTTCTTTAACCTTTACAAACCAACACAGTAATTATATTGCAAGACACCTGACAAGCCGGGGTACCGCAAGAAAAGAATTCTTTCTTCCCCCCACTTCCCTTAAATGGTTCTCCGTTCTTCTACAATTTACAGACTCCCGGCGTAAGAGTTCCATAGCCATGAATCCTACTAAAGATAAATTGGTAGATAAAATGAAATCACCATCCAGTTCACAAGAATACTTGAGGCACCTCCACAGGAAATGGTTTCCCCCAACATACAGTATTAAATTTTAAGAGCAAGGCTATCGTCAAAACGAACGCAGAGAAGAGTAAACATTAAGTTAGCTTGGCAGGCCCATGCTGATAAAGCACAGATAAATGTTATCTCTGGGTTACAAACCGGGTACAGGCAGTCCTCACTTTATGAATGGGCTGTGGACAGAAAGTTCATTTATAAGTCAGTTGTTTGGAACTCCAAACTCATTTTCTCAGGGAAACAAAGTTTATAAATAGTGCTGGGTTTTGTAGGAAGGCAAACAAGAGCTATTAAGCCCATGATGTAGACACATTTTAGTACCGACAGCTCTCTAGGCAAGTTGTTCCGTGGTGGACAGGGAACAAAAGGTACAGAAATCAAGAGAAGGTCGGGGAGAAAAAGGACGTTTCTTCTTCTTGACCTAGAACTTCCAAAGTTTTTTCTGGCATCTGCCTGCCTCTCTTTACTTTATTTTTAAAATTTTTTAATGTTTATTTGAGAGAGAGAGAGAGAGAGAGAGAGAGAGAGAGAGAGAGAGAGAGAGAAACTGGGGGAGGGGGAGAAGAAGAAAAAGACGCAGAATCCCAAGCAGGCTTAAGGCTCCAGCTTTCAGCACAGATCCCAACACGGGGCTTGAACCCACAGACCGTGAGATCATGACCTGAGTCGAAGTTGGATGCTTAACTGACTGAGCCACTCCGGCACCCCTGCCTGTCTCTCTTTACAGACTTCCTCCACTCCCCCCATCTAAATACTTCATCCCAACTCATGCAATAGAGCATCAAAGTAATTTTATATAGTTCACCCCCAAACCCCCTCCCCCAAACTCCCTTCTTGTTTTTTGTCATGTGACATCAAAAGCTTACCAATTTCAGTCAGTAAACACTTGTTTCAGAGTTTGGTGGGAGATATAATCTCTGGGGAGTGGAATGGGGGATACAGCCCAGCCCTGAGTATAGAACCCAGATATGGGGACATCTGGCAGGACTGGGGAAAGTTCAGGAAATCCTTTGGAACTTAGTTATGTCAATAGGACTCAGCCCCCAGATGGTACGGCTGGAAGAGCTTCAGTAGAAGCACTTTCCTCACCAATCCACATAAAGCCCAGGAGGGTAGTGAGAACACCATCTCTTCATGGCAGTGTTTAGAAGGGTCCTTGTCTTTCCATGTGGAGCCACACGTGATTACTTGCTCTCTTTCCCACTGAAGATAACATCAGGGAATGCGTGTTCAGGGGAAGATGGTGTGAAGGATACAGAGTCCTGAGACACCTGGGTGGCTCAGTCAGTTAAGCGTCCGCCTGACTTAGGCTCAGATCACGATCTTGCAGCTCGTGAGTTTTAGCCCCGTGTCGGGTTCTGTGCTCAGAGCTCAAAGCTTGGAGCCTGGCTCCGATTCTGTGACTCCCTCTCTCTATCTGCTTCTCCCCAACTTGTGCTCTGTCTCTCTCTCTTTCTCAAAAATAAATAAACATTTAAAAAACTTAAAAAATAAAAGAGTCCTGATATACCAACCCAGCGGGCCCCTGACTTTCCCAGGACAGGGGTGTGGTGACCTGTAGTACCCTGGAACTCACACAGGTGTGCCCCAGCACGGCTGGACCGGAGGTGAAGCTGACATCAGGCTCAAGTAGGTACCCAGTTGTGGCACAGGCTGCTTAGTGTTCTGCACACCTCTCTGACCTCCCAAGCATTAAGGTTGGCATTTCCCAGCTTTCCCTGTGGTTAGGTATGTCCATCTGACTAAACCTGGCCCTGGGAACATGAAAGAGAGTGAGGTATACCACTTCCCTTAACAAACCTCCACCGAGATCTTTCACGCTCTCTCTTCCCCCACAACTGCTGGCCAAACTGCTACAGAGCAACCTTCCGGTCTCCCACTGACCTTAGGGAACCCCTGAGCCGCAAGGTGGGAAGACTCTGGGTTCCGGGATCATCACCATGTGGATGTCTCCACCCCTTATCGTGAACACCGGAAGTTAACCCCAGACACGTGGGGGTTTCTGGATGCAACGTTCTTGCTCTCTGTGTCCTCTCCGCTCTGGTGCCTCTCAGGAGAAGGTCCTTTATGTCCACCTCCCCTGAATAATCTTCTCGGATGATTTATCTCTAAAATGAATGGCCCCACACGGCTGAGACTTTATAATGCTTCTAGTTTTTCTACTTTCTTCACTGTGGTCAATATATTTAACATGAGAAAGCCCTCTCCCTCCACTTAATCTACCTGGGGAACTGAGCTAAGTGAACTCCTTACATCATTAACCTTACACTGAGGGCCCTGCTTAGCTAACGGGGCTCTGGGCATCTCAGGGCCTCACCCACAGAGTCAAGAGCAGGATTTCTTTTATCAGTCATTTTTTCCCTTCCTGGGAAGTATTTTCTTGCAGATTTCATGAGTAGGTTGGGATCACAAAAGCATGTGTGGTGGATAAGAAAACCAGGATCATGTTATGACAGAATTCACAGCTGTGACATCACCTGAACGTTCTTAAAACAGCTTGCTCACTTCCTTCTCGTTTAGTTTACTTTTAATGTGAAAGGGGAGACGGGAGAACAGAGGATAGTGAAGAAGGGAAGGAATGTGTAACCACTAACCCGCCTCTTGCTCTGTTAAGTCTCGCCCTTATTTCATTATTGAGTGCCACAGGGGACAGCACAAACTCTAAATTAAGATCTAACTTTAAACAGATTTTGTTCATTCCTAAAACTTGGCTTTCTATCCTTGTTCCTTCCACCGCAATTTTCTGGCACTCTCCACCCTCATCTCTCCATTGCATTTCTAAAAGGTTGACCAGGTTAAATGACCACGTGCTTCCCGTGGGGCGTCCTAAGAAATAAAAGAATTAACCTGTTTAATATGTGTGTATGAACTCTGTGACAAAAGGGCAGCCTGGTAGCTTTCTCAATCCCTATGGGCCTCTGCTGTGGGTCACAGAGCTAAGGTTCTGTCTGCCTTCACTTTGTAACTTTTAAGAACAGGTCTGAAATGGATGCCTGAGCTCAGCACAGGACTCCTACTTCTGCCACCAAAGGAAAACTGGACACCTACTGTGGGAAACGCACTGCACTCAAAGGCACCAGGCACTCTGAGACGGGGGTGGTGCAGACTGGCATGTGTATATGGCGCTGTGGAAAGTCACTGGACAGAGGCGCACCTTTACATGGAACCTTTGTCTAGAACCATTGGCTACAATGACAATTCAGAGCTGTGTTCCCTACAGAAATAATACCGAAGTCCATGCAAAGAACATAAAAAGGTTCTTTATCCTCCTAGTTTGAACATACAGGCTTCCACATTGAGCCCACAGAGGGGACCTCGTGGTCACTTCACAGAGTGTTCTGTCGCTGCCGATGTCCACTCTGTAAGAGACAGGATTCCTTCCCACATTACACACAAGATGTCTATTCGGATGATGAAACACACCGCCATTTAAACCCTGTCTTACATACAATTCATATTTCATGGAGCGTTCTCACCGTTTGGAAGACACTCGGAGCTTAAGCTAACCGGCTGCAAAGGTGATATGCGATGTTTCATTCTGCACCCCAATCAGAACCACCACAATTTCACGCTTGCCAGAAGATAAGTGATTTCCATTGACAGCTAACCATAAAAGGGGTTAACTTCCTCTTTAGTTTCCTATTCTCAGTAATATGTCCATTTAACCTAATCAAGGGAGTAAGTGCTCCATTTTTAAGAACCGTAACTGAAACTGTCAATTGTGAGAGCAATGGAAATCTTTGTAGAGTCAGTTTTGAGGAACAGGTGGAAATTTGTGAAGTCAAGAACACAGAGGAAGAAAGGGTACAGAAACTCCTTCCTAAATAACACAGAAGAAGAAGAAGAAGAATGTAGGCAAACCTGTCCGGGATCCCAAACATTAATTAAGGGTCTGCTCTGTGGGCGCCATCCTATAAAACAAGTCCAGAAGACACAGTGCCTGAAGATTGGGAGCCGGAAACTTTGGCACGCAAACTTGACTTTCCATTTCTTCTTCTACCAAGTTCATTGTGCTTTTATGGTGTCGGAACTTTCGTGTTTGGGACCCCTGGGACCCAGGCATCTCTATCTCGGCAGAGTCAAAAGAGTATGTTTGGACTTTTCCTAAGTAGAATGGTGATTTACTAGAGAGGGGTTTTTGGTGCATAGAGTCTCAACAGTAGGCTTGACATTGTTATTAAGCACAGAGAAACGTCAACTTGAAAAATATCCTAAGGCTACTCTGGGCTCCTATTAGGATGACAGAAATCCCCTCCTTTCTTTTGAACTGGAGGACAGACTCCCCCCTCCCCTGCCCCCCACCATACATGGGTCTGAGCTGGTCACCTATGAAGTCATTCAGTCTAGCTCAAGTCACTGGCTTTCCTACTCATGTTTCATAAGCAAACACTGCATTTACACTCTTTTTCATCCTCCTTTTTACCTGGAACACAGATTTCCTCCATGTAGGGACTCAAATATCTGCTGAATGAATTATTTCAATTATGGACACCAGCATCACCTGTCCTGGGAGCTTGACCTGGGAATCATCTTTGACTCCTCCCTCTTTCTGCCCCTCCTCCACTACATTCTGTGAGTCTCCCTCTGCAAATGCTTCTAGATATGATGCTTCCGCTTCTTCCTCTGATTCCCCACCCCTCCCACTCCAGGCCCGGGATGAATAGCTTCTCATGACGTATTTCTTTGTTGCTGCTGTCTATTTTTTCATTTCATTATCATAAACTTAACTCTGCAATCCAGCTAAATGAGGAGGGGAGTAAGAAAAACACGGAATCTGCCAAACTATATGCACAAAGATTATAGGATATTTCGAGCAGGCGGGGGTGAAGGGGTGGGCACAGAAGGAATGCTCTGGTAGTTAAGATAAAACACAAGTCAGATTTGGTAGACTTGTCCAGTCAGCAATGGTGATCTTCTTGCTGGTCTTGCCATTCCTGAACCCAAAGCACCCCATGGCTTCCACAAGACTCTTGCCCTCCTTCATCTTGCCAAAGACCACACGCTTGCCATCCAACCGCTCAGTCTTGGTGGTGCAGATCAAAACCTGGGAACCATTCATGTTGGGTCCAGCATTTGCCATGGACAGATGCCAGGACCTGTGTGATTCAGTATCATCAAATTCTCATCATCAAATTTCTCCCCATAGATGGACTTGCCACCAGTGCCATTACAGCATGTGAAGTCACCTCCCTGGCACATAAGTCCCAGAATAATCCTGTGAAGGCAGGAACCTTTATACCCAAATCCTTTCTCCCCAGTGCTCAAAGCAGGAAAGTTCTCTGCTGTCTTTGGAAATTTGTCTACTAACAGCCCGAAGGAGACGCCACCCATAGGCTCACCAGACATGGTGATGTTGAAAACCATGATGAGGTTGACCATCTCTGGGCAGTGGCTCCGGGGCGTCATCATCTACAAGGTCTCATTACCTATTTCTAACTCCTAACTCACCCGCCCTCATCTTTCCCAAATCCCAGCCACCAGGATACCCTGTCACCAATTTCCCATAGGTACCATCTCACAGTGGCATTTCCTGGAGCAAGAATTTATAACTCTGTGTTACCTCCCCATGAACTTCCAAGTCTTCTGCTCCATCTTCCCCACAGGGGCTCAATTTCTTTCCTGCTTCTCTCCAGCAGCCACACATACATCCCTCGGCCCGCCTCTCCACCCATCCCACACAGGTCATCATGCCCCTCCTTCGAGCCTTTGTTCCCGTGCTCTCTCTGGTCCTAGACCTATCCCCGTTTGTCCCACCTGTCATCTCTACATCTCCTAGGAAACCTGTCCTGACCCCTCACCCCCAGCCACTCCCTCTTCCCCTCAACGCTCACTGACCCTCACTTGCCCCCTGCCCACCACGAATTCTTGGTTGCGTCCTCTCACGTACTGCTTCAAAATCGCTTCTTGTGGAATGGTATTGTGTCCTCAGCTAGATTTTCACGAAGATAATTTTAGATTTATAGACAGTTGCAAAAATAGTACAGACTTGCCTTGTCCCCATCCCTCGGCGTTCCTTTATGTTCAAGTCTTACATAATCCTAGGACAATGACCAAAACCAGAATATTAAGCTTGGTCAACACTACCAACCACATCACAGAATTTATTAGGATTTCATCTGTTGTTTCCACCCATGTCCATTTTCCATCTCAGGAGCCCATCTAGGCTTTCACGTGACATGGACACATCCTGTCTCTTGAGTCCCCTCCCACCTGTACAGCTCCCCAATCCTTCCTTATCTTCAAGACCATGGGGCTTTCGGAGGGTACACATCAGCTGTTTTCTAGAATGTTCTCCAACTTGGGTTGGATATTTTCTCTTGAGGAGAGTGGGATTACACATGACTGAGAAGAACACCGCAGCAGGCATGGGTCCTTCTCAGTATTTCCTGTGAAGGAGCCATCCGATGTCAATATGGCTTACTAACGATGCTAACCCTGACCACTCAGGTAAGGCGTGTCTGTCAGGATTCTTCAGGTAGAGTGACATATTCCTTTTTGTACTAGCTAAGCCTTCTGGAGGGAGATACTTTAAAATGCTACAAGTATCCTATTTCTGCTTAATCTTTTGTCCACCAATACTAGCACCCATCAGTGGAACTTTCCTGTGGCATTTACTGCTAGGAGTTCTCACGACGCCTCACATGTATTTATTTATTAACTGGAATTCTTCAGTAAGCAGAATGTTTTGCCTCCCTGATTTATTCAATTATTTATCAATATCACTATGGACTCATGGGTATTTATTTTCTTCTTTGGGGTTGTAATCCCATATGATCCCATCACTCAGGCTGTTCTAACCCTCAGCCAGATTTTATACCACATCAGAGCAGATACGACCGTCCATATCTTAGACTCCTTTACTCAGGTGGGTTGCAGTCTAGTGAATAGAGACTTGTGTGAATACCTACAAATCCCTGATAAAAAGTATTTTGGAGGGGGGAGTAGAGCGATAGCTCAAATGGGAATATGGTAAACTCTACCTGGAAAAAGAAGGTAGGGTGATAGACAGGCAGAAAAAAATTTCTGAAGTAAAACAGGATTCTGTTCCCCCTTTGTTTACTTTATAAAAGTAAATGCGTATATAAAATCTCTAACGACAAATATCGTAACACAGCAGCAGGTGTACCTCTGTCTCTGCGTTTTCTAAACAAATTCTTAAAAGCAAACTTCAAGGGCACACTCTTTAGGAAGATTTAATGTAGTCAACACAGATTCTTCATATTGTGACTGTGTGCTTCCCTAGGAAAATTGGAAAGAGCTAAAGTAAAAAAAAAAAAAATCTGAGGACCCATTTGTCTTAATCCAGTTTCCAAATCCAATTTCATAGTTTTTATGCCTTCATGGGGAATAACGAAGAATACATAAGCACCATCAATCAAAGATGGAGTCCCTAAGTTTCTTTACTTAATTCAATTTTCTCGTACTGCTCCGACTGTACTTCCCAAACAAAGCTCTTCTTTTTGTGTGTGACCGTTCAGACCTGCAAATGTCCTCAGGAATAATAAACAAACAGTCAGGGCACATTTTCTGCCACAAACTACCCTCTGTAACATTCTTCATCCAGAGCACTTTGAACTCCAAGCAAGCAGGGATACATTCACTATAATAGGACAATACACAGCCCATATTTCAAGAGCTGCAAACAATAGAAAATTTGTATCTTTTGACACTTACAGACACTTGAAGCGGTTAATATGTAACTCCTTACTATTGTTCTATGTGATGAAAGGGCAAAGCTCCCCACCCCCGCCACCACCCAATGTTACATGGCGTACTTGGGTCGGAACAGTAAAGCTGCTGAAAGGCATTTTACTTTCGCAGTTTCCTATCACCCTTTCTCATTACTGTCAATGTGTCTCCTCCATGTTAGCGAGCATAGAGCAGATGCGCCTATGCGTCGTGTCTGTGGCTGTCCCCACACGTGCACACACATTCACGGACGCACACACAAATCTGCTCAGAGGTGTGCAGACTGATCCCTGTGTTCGTAGCCACCTAGAAATCGAGCCTCTGCCATGCGTGTCACACACAAACAGCATCTGGTCTGGGGCGTTTCCTTCCTTTAGCTACCCTAGGTAGGAGGTTAAGATAAAAAAGAAAAAGAAAGAAAAGCCAAGTGGACACTTCATGGAGTCGGTGATGAAAACACAGAAGTTGATGAAGGCAAACGGGTGGCTGGCTGCATAAAGGAAAGCTCAGCACGGCAGCCCACACATTGTAAGGATTTACCGTGCCTTCCTTCTCCATTCCAAGTCGTCACCCTTCAGCATTCTACTTCTCTCACTCTTATAGGGAGCTCACAGATGCCCCTCTTGTCTCTACCTGGACCTCCAGAAATGGGCATTATTAAATGAAACAACACAGCATTCTTTTTCTTTTTAAAAAAATATTTAAGGCTTATTCCTTTTCCAGAGACAGAAAGACACAGAGCGTGAAGGGAGGAGGGGCAGAGAGAGAGGGAGACACAGAATCTGAAGCGGGCTCCAGGCTCTGAGCTGTCAGCACAGACCATGAGATCAAGACCTGAGCTGAAGTCAGACGCTTAATTGACTGAGCCACCCATGTGCCCAGGATTCTTTTCCTTTAGTCTGTTATTTGAGGTTTAATTGGAGAAAACATTTACTGTATAATCATGTGGTGCAAAGCTCAAGGGGGAGTGGACAGCTCATCACCTGGCCCCTATATTTCTTTTTAAAGGTCTCTCCTTTCTGGTTAAACTAAAATGCCCACGTTCCTTTAGAACCTGATTCCTTTATCTCTTGGAACCTCCCTTTTGGGAGATCTGAAGTCCTATTATCTGATGATGTGATTATTTCTGTGTTGTCAAATCTTTGCTCTTTAAATTATTATATCCTTGCTTGTACTGCCCAGTATTTTTCAGATTGAACCACTGCTACGTCCGTGTTCTTATTCCAATAGCTATCAGAGAGGTTACTTCCACCCCAGAAAATCTAAAGAGTTCTACATCTTTATTCACCTGCCTTTGTGTATTATGTACATGGCTTGAATTTTCCTTCCTAGTCATTTTTGTTATGAAGACCCTTGAAATAAACAGAAGGGCTGTCTGGTCTACCAGGTCACCCTTCCTGAGCCATCTGAAAGGTGCCTTCTTAACAGGAGTGCCTGGGTAGCTCAGGCAGTTGAGCGTCTGACTTTGGCTCAGGTCATGATCTCACGACTTGTGAGTTCAAGCCCCACATCAAGCTCTGTGCTGACAACTCAGAGCCTGGAGCCTGCTTCAGATTCTGTGTCTCCCTCTCTCTCTACTCATCACCCCCACGGCCCCCCCCACCCCCGCCAACCTGTGTTCCGTCTCTCAAAAATAAATAAACATTAAAAAAAATTTTTTAAGTGCCTTAACAGAAGGGTTTCTCAGCATAGTCCGTTCTGATGTCATAAATACTGAACACGATATAATCCTACACAGGATGCAAAAGAGAAAAGTAGCTCTAAACAGACAGCTCTATTTATGTGCCAACACAGCCTGATAATTAGACCACTAGGAAGAGACAGAGAGAGAGAGAGAGAGAGAATCCAGAGAGGACAGCCTGCTGGGACACTAGACAAGCCCCGTCTTCAGGGTGCACGTAGGAGATGCTCACAGCGGTCAGCGCAGAGCTTCCGGACCCACAGGCCACGCTGCCTGGACCGCAGAGACCGTGGGACTCCGGGCGTCCCACCCCTCCCTTCTTGCCACCCAACGCCACTTTCCTGCTGTTTTAATTGGATTATTTTGGAATCTGCTATTTCTGTCTCACTCCTTTTCCCCAAACTGTCACAGAAGTATTGCAGCCTATTACTCACCAGCCAAAATTCCCTCCAGGGATGGCTGCATTTCAGTGCTAAGTGATGTCCGTCTGTGCAGCAGGAACACTAGCTTAAGGGGTTAAGCAACTGGGCGGGGGGGGTGCCTTTGTGCAGGAAACGAGTGTTTTGTCACATTTTCTCTCATCATCCATGGAAGAGCAGGTCATCAGCTCCACCTGAGCAAGACGCGGGGCACGTACCAGAAAACACTCGATGCGTATATTCAAATGCGCAATAAAAGCAATAGAGACTGACTCACAGGCTGTTTTCTGCAGGGTCGTCAAAGCCTTAAAACCTCTGGAATGTAAGACGATCATTTTTAGAGGAGAGAAGCCTCAGAGAGGAACCCATTCATGTTACAGATATAAAACTGGGAGACGCAGACTCAAGTGCGTACTTTGTGCAAAGTCCTCCTGGTCTCAAGGCCCAGGATGTTCCAACTGGACTTGGGTGCAGCCACAGACACACTCAGGATCACATCTCTGCCCGTGGGACCAAACACAGTCCCGGCTTCTAAAGTGACATCAGCACTGAATTTCTTGTTCTGCTTGGTTAACATTTGTTTGTTTCAGATACTCATGATCTAGAGTTGATCTCTACCAGCAAGAAACCAGAGTGTAAAATTGAGGGAGAAACCGTAGAAATGGTAGCAGTAAACAGTGCTGGGCCAGGAAATGTGGAAAGGTTTATATGTATATAATCTTCACAGCGACCTGCTGGCCTCGCCTTAAAGAAAAGAAAAATGAGGAAGAGAGAAGACAGAATCTTTTTGAAAAGAAAACAGGAGGGAACCAATATAACTGCCCAGACACAGGAACTACCTTCCCAAATTTTACCGAAACATTTAGTGAAAACCTAAATAAACATCAATGACATACTGCTCATTTAATCTAAAGAGATGACCCTTCTAGATACTGCTTGATATGTACGGGCATGAGTCTGTTGTTTTTTACTAACTTAAACCAAAAAAGTACATCACTTCCAAGAAGTCCTATAATTTCCATATCTTACAATAATAATAATAATAATAATAATGATTCTTTCAATAATAAATGAATAATCAATGATTCACTATTTGAACACGGTCACAATAAACAGCATTAGGATTTGGACGGGGTCATGAGTCAGGGAGGAAAGAGGACTAGGGAATCTTCATGCCCCCTTTCCAACTCCAAATCCTGTAACATCAGAAGCTGTGATGGCAAACATTCTAGAATTTAGAAAACATATCTAAATGCTTCATCTCATTTGATAAACTCTAAGAGGAAAAAAAAAGACCGTAATCTGAAAACTACCACAGAATACGGACACTCTTATATTGCTACTACTCAATGTTTACACCAGAACAGTACGGTTTGCCAGCAATACTGAGAGCACCATCAGCATAGCAGAGGGGAGGTAGGTCTGGGCATTCACCCGAGGGTCCCAAAGACAACATGGTGGGCTTTGGTGTCAACCATTTTCTAACGTGTTTGACTCTGTCAGACAACACAATATTCTACCTTATTTCATGAGGTAAAACAACTATGTGATTGTCTGCATGCTGACATAGTAAATCACATTATTTACAAGGCTTTCAAAGAATAAAGTGCTCTATAGAGAAGTCTGGTAAATTATTTTAGAAACTCTAATAGACTCGAAAATAGTTTTGAAAAGCTATGCCTACATCCAAAACACTATACACCCTTGAGTCTTTGTCTCTACGTTTTTCATCTTGCCATGAAACACATCATTAAGTGTTTCAAAATAATACCTTCCCCCAAACTGGTATGAATTATGGAGGCTTTTTTTTCCAGGAACTGGAGTGGAAAAGGGAAGAACATATTTATGCTGAAAGGTAAGTGTTGAGGAGATCTCTATTGTAAATATTTAATGACTATCAGTAGGGTTTTCTTAACCATGGAAATGTGCGTTGCAAAGCCCAGAATGCACAGTAGAGGCCTGTGTTGGGTGGCTGGGTGGGTTGGGTTGGGGTGTGGGATAAACAATTGAACTGGGCTTGTCAGAGAAAGAAAAAGCACTGGGGTAAAGTATATAGTAGAGGTTAGAGCCCCAGAAGAAAGCAGTTGGCTAGGGAAAGACAAAATAGAAGAAAAGGCCCCCTCTCCCCATGATAGTCAACCCAAAGCTAGAAACGTGGCCTTTACCACAGCCATGTTGCAGGCCGAAGAAAATGAAAGAAATCTCGGAGTGGATTTTACTATTTTAGAGACCACAAAAGCACCCACAAATGGAAGGAAGAAGGGAAGGAGAGCTGTAACCCCACAAACAAGCAGAGAGGACAGGCACCAAATCCTGCAGAGGACAAGATGCAACCACTGATCCGGAGCTTAAATCCGTTGAAAGTTAATGACGTGAAGCTAATTATGCTTGTGCGCAGAAGGTAGAATTCACTGTAAACTCAATCTCACCCTGTAGCATGAATTATGGTGGATAAGGTAAGACAAAGGAGGGAGGTAGTCAAAGTTAGAGTAAGGTAAGCAGGTGCTGGTAAGGCAGCCATTCTTCCTTCGGGTGGTGGCCGAACAAAGGAAGCACTGCCATGTGCCCCACGTCAGCCACTCTGCCATCTAACAGATTTACACAGTCACAGACTACGGCATATTCATTTCACAATTGCTAACAACTCGCTTGCCACTAGCAGGCGCTATTTCTATTACTGAGGTCAATAGCTGCCCGAATTTCCCTGGCCCTGGCCCTGGGTATTCAAGCAGGGTTCTATTGCTGCCTTCTCTCCCCACTGTCTTCCTTCCCAATCTGGTTCTGCTGTCCAGAACCACAACCTCACTGCCAGCTGCCAACTGCTTTCTGGTTCCTTCTGCCTTCCAGATCAATGGAGCTTTTTCCATTCGTTTCTCTCATTTCAGATCCATGCTATGCTTTCTTTTAGAACAGCCCAGTTCAGCTCTGTCTTCACCCGAACTAGGCTATGATGCTATCGACTGTAGCTCCCTTGGAAATGTGAACTCCCTTAGGGCAGGCCTCACATCCGTCTTGCTCCATTCCCTATCTCCAAAGCTTAGAACCGTACTAGTTCATACCAGCCTCGCTCCCCAAAGAGGTATTTGCTAATGAATAAATGAGTAACACGGGACTGAATGGGGTTAGATTTCAAAGACATTGTCTCGATTTCTTGCAATTCAAAAACTGTGCTTTCACTCTGGACTGGCAGAGTCCTTAAGGCACCCCAAAGGCCCGGGGGGACTCTATGAATAGAGTTTGCCACAGTGATTCGGCCTGGTCTGGCAGATAGGTGCCTACGTGATTGCAAATACGGTTTGGTTATGGAAAGCATCAAGAATGGCTGGACCACAGGGGAGAGAGAGGAACGCAAAACCTGAGGGACTATTGAATACTGAAAACGAACTGAGGGTTGAAGGGGAAGGGGGAGGGGGGAAAAGAGGTGGTGGTGATGGAGGAGGGCACTTGTGGGGAAGAGCACTGGGTGTTGTACGGAAACCAATTTGACAATAATCTATTAAAAACAAAAAAAGAATGTCTGGACCACAGGTGTGAGGCCATAGCACAGTCCAATATGGTTAAATATCACCGCCCCTCCCCCCCTCTCCACGGCTCTTCTGCCTTCCTGGGCACATTCATTCTGGGAAGCCCTTGATAATCATTTCTACATACCAGCCAGTGATTCACAGCAAGAGAACGGTTTCTTCCTCTCTGTCTGAGTCCCTATTGATTCCGTGGTTTAGGAAGAATGGAAGTGTTATCCAAATACCAAATGCTCCATATGTTACCGGTATTACTGTTCTCACTCCATGCCGTGCGGCCGTCCTCCCCATGCTCATGTAGAGCCTCCCTGGAGTCTGGCAGGACATTACGGATTCTTTTCCTGACCTATATCTCCCAACACAATTGTTGTCCCTCTCCCTTCATGAACTTACTAGTTTTATTGAAATACCATATGTCTATGCATAAATATAAGTTCAATTTTCTTATTCTCGCTTATCATCATTCATGGGAGAAGAATTTATGAGCCATTGAGGGGGACATCTTAAGCTAATCTGTCTTAATTGGGAATTCAGATGTTCCTCCTTTTATTGAAAAACAGAGCCATTCAGGGGCACCTGGGTGGCTCAGTCGATTGAACATCGACTTCGGCTCAGGTCATGATCTCAGCATTTGGTTTGAGCCCCGCGTCGGGCTCTGTGCTGACATCTCAGAGCCTGGAGCCTGCTTCAGATTCTGTGTAGCTTTCTCTCTCTGCCTCTCCCCTGTTCATGCTCTGTCCATCTCTGTCTCTCAAAAATAAATAAATGTAAAAAAAAAGAAAAAGAAAAATACAGAGCCATTCAAATGAAGACCGCCAACGTGCGCCAAAGCCAATGCGGCATCTAACGCACACAGGAGCTGCAAGGTAGCCAGTGAAACGCATTAGCCAAAGCCAGTCAAGTTGCCTTGCGTCTGTCTCCTCAATGCCAAGTCATCCTTTACTTCTTTTTCCTCCTATTTTTCAACCATCTGAGGCAGCAAAAGCATGGAGGGGCCTCACAACTCAACAGTTTTCCCTTCTGTGTTTATGTGGGGTGAAGCATACGTTTCCTGAGGGCTGGTGGTCTCTCATTCTACCCTCTCTTTCGTTTAGTTAGGGAAAGGAAGCCTATTTAGTAATGGGGGAAGAGAGGAGGCTGGGAGCCCATGCACGGAGCCAGACAGCTGGAGACTCTCCTTGCGCAGCTCGAAGAGGCCAGAAAGCTTGCCTGACGCGAGGGGCTCGCCGTAGCTCAGAAGCGAGGCAACCTGCAGTTGGGGGAAGGTTCTGGTCTCAGGCAAGGGCTGTTCTGAGGGTCCCTCTGGCCAGGCGACATTGACGGATGTCACGGCTCTGTGGTAAATGGTTCTCTGGCTTGCAGATTTCAGTCAGTTCCTCCAAGACTGGGATTACTCCGTTAATTCAAATTAAGGCCAATCAGAAATATATTAAATTCTTTGCGGGGGGGGGGTGAATATCAGAGGAGGATGCAAAGAAAGAGGGAGCAAAACAATAATTTTACAAGATTAGGATGACACTATTGGTTAAGTGTCATGTTTTGCTTTCCATTTACTTCTATAATGGCCATTTTCTGCTACCAATAAATATTGTTTTCTAATAGGATTTTTTTTAGGTTTACTTCTTTATTTCGAGAGAGAGAGAGCAAGAGAGAGAGAAAGAATGTGAGTGGAGGAGGGGCAGAGAGAGGAAGAGAGAGAATCCCAAGTAGGCTCTGTGCTGTCAGCTTGGAGCCCAATGTGGGGCTCAATCTCCTGAACTGTGAGATCATGACCTGATCCGAAATCAAGAGTCAGATGCTTAACCAACTGAGCCACCCAGGCGCTCCTTGAAACAGGATTTTTTTTCTATTTTCAACATTTCACATATATTTTGTTGAGACAACACCCTGTGAGATGGGTACTCACTTTTCACAACCGTAGATGCTCTAGATGTGAGGTAATTTGCTCAACATCACACCTCAAGAAAATAGCAAAGCTGGGATTTGAACCCAAGCAGTGTGGAGCCTACATACAGTCTTTTCTAACGTGATCTACAGTCTCTGAATCATATGGAACTAGCATAATTATCTTTAATCACGCTCCCAATGTTGGACGTGTGTGTGTGTGTGTGTGTGTGTGTGTATGTATGTAATTTTAGTATACTTTCTGATCCATGTTTAATGTGGACCATTTATTAAATACTTTTCATTAAGAAATGAAAAACCATGTTTTCCATTGAAAAATCATTGCTATCCAGGTTGTTTAGAAATACAAGGCCAAAAAAGAGGGGAAAACTTCAAGTTCCCTAGGACCTTTCCATGCCTTCTTGATTTAAGCATTATTTCTCAAATGTCAAAAGCTGGTAAGTCTTAAACATGCTACTGTCCACTGGAGAAAAGTTCTTCAAAATGGTATGATTTATAAATTCACAAATATATGCCTCCCTGCAAAAAACAAATAATAGTAACACATGGAGATACCATTTCTCATAATCATTTGGCAAGACCCTCTGTTTTCAACATTTTCAGCCCTGGCAAAACTGTATGGAAACAGGGACTCTCGAAGTACAAACTGGTGTGACTTGACTGGAAGGTAGTTTGGCAACACACAGCATAAGGCCTTAATACTTGAACACTTTTAAATGCTGCAATTTACTGGTAAGGAAGTATCCTAAGGAAAGCACCAGTAATGGCAACTCATATAAAGCTATAAGAACGTTCTTGGTAGCAGAATAATGAAAAAAGAAAACCACAAACCCTAAATGTCCAATAGAGGGGATCAATTAAATATATTTTAGGATATGCATTCAATGGTATGCTATGTAATATTATAATACTCTATAAACATTAAAAATTATGCTGTAAATATATATTTCTTGATATGAAAAGATGTGCATTATTCCATATTTTTCCAAAAATTTTTAAATATTTATTCATTTTTGAGAGATGGAGAGAGACAAAAGCATGAGTGAAGGGAAGGGTCAGAGAGAGAGGGAGACACAGAGCCTGAAGCAGGCTCCAGGCTCTGAGCGGTCAGCACAGAGCCCGACGCGGGACTCAAACCCACAAACCATGAGATCGTGACCTGAGCCAAAGTCGGATGCTTAACCAACTGAGCCACTCAGGCGCCCCATATTGTTCCATTTTTAAGAGACACGAGAAGGTTAGGTAATAGTATATACTGCATTGTTCCCTACTCCCATCTGACGGTGGTCTCTTGAAACTGGATTTTTGAACACCATCATCAGAAATACCTCTTTCTTACCAATGCATTACCATCCATCCTAATCAGTGATCTCAAGATAATTAGAAGCGATTTTCTCTCCCACCAAAAAGCAAGGGTTCCGTTTTTATAAGACACAGAAAGAATAAACAAGTGGAGAATATGAATCTATAGAGGAACATTTATGCTGTGTGTCTCCGTGTACGTGAGAACGGAGAGCTAGCCTCCCCGCCGCTGTCTCGGGGGCTGACGATTACGTGAGTTATTATGGGTTAAAGATTTTGGAGGTTTTACCTGTACCATGTGCTTTCATCACAATGGAGAAACATAAGCAGTCAGTTCTCTCCCAGCAGATCTTTCCACTCAGATTTTGCTTGAGTAGTAATGGTGGCAGTAGAGAAAGTCACTGGAAAATGCCTAGAGACCTGTAATTAGAAAAACAATTTCCCACTGAGTCAGGCAGCTCTGTGTCCTTCACTCAAATTAGCGGGAGTCTCAAAAAAGAGAAACACATGTGCACAATCTCTCTCTCTCTCTCTCTCTCTCTCTCTCTCTCTCACACACACACACACACACACACACACACACCTCTTATGGCAAAACATCAAAAACTCAGCAGGCAACGCCATAGCAGATCCCCATCTCCAGGGATGAGAGGATTCTGGCCAGAGGCTGTTGCCCAGCACCCCATCTTCTAACCTCAGGGACATCACCATCAAGATGATGTCGCTCCTTCCCCTCCTTCCCTCACTAATGATTCCAAAACTTCAGAGAAATTTAAAAAAAAAAAAGTTCTCCAGAAAATGTCAGAACCATGACTGAAGGTGATGGTTCCCTAAGATCCCTTCCAGCTGTAAAGCGAAGCAAATTCAGTACCTGTTTTTACCGTAACAGCCTGCATTCCACTTTTGCAATGAGCAGTGCCTCTCCAGGGCAGCACGGTATTGGTGATAAAATTCAAAGTCACCACTAACATTTATTGACCACTTCCCATGTTCTTGGCAGTATGCACTCTACTGCACCCTTCAACGTAGCCAGCAATCATGATTATGTTTGTTATTGACAAGCAATCTGACAGTTGGTACAGCTAGTAGCTATTACGGTGAGGATTTAAGACAATATTGCTCACAGAGGCCATGCTTAAAATTACAGTACTATATACCGTCTCTCCGAAACAGATCTCGCTACCAACATTCCTGTATTTACCATAAAAAAGTTATATACCAAACCATCCCCCTACCTTCCCCAGAGTTGATACATTATGTAGGTCTTAGGATTACTAACTCTTTTTGGATGTGGCGGCCCCTCCATTTTAACTCCTATGAATGTTTAACTCCTATTTCAATGAAGAGCAAATGGATGATTATCTCAATAAATTATAAATGCCATCGAATCCCAAATCCAGATGCTGAACCACAAAAGAAAAACCTAAAATCCAGGTCCTCCCTGAGTTGGCTACATCTTATTGGAAAGAAGACAGATTAATAAACTCCAGAGCCATATATGAATCCCTAATTTAAGACACGGAAGCAGAGAGAGAAATTTCTGTATATTACAATATGCCTATGGTTTGGTTTTAAAAATACTTAAACATTTTTAGCTATTTACAAAGTCTATCTACTACAGCTTTTAGAATCACTGTAACACAGAATGGATGGGAGCATGTCAGGAAACCAGCAAAGTTATTCATGGGTCCTATGTGAATTTCCCTTTTGGACGTGTGTGTGTGTGTGTGTGTGTGTGTGTGTGTGTGTGTGTATACACATGTATATACACACAGGTTTTATCTGCACCATTCTGCTTATGCCTCTGTGTCTTCGTACATGCCACTCCCTTTGATTAGCATGCCCTTTCCTATTTGCCAACAAGAAAATACCAATTTGTTCTTCAAGGTCAACTTCAAACCTCAATTCCTTATGAGGTCCACTCGCCCCAGCCTGCTGCTTTCTGGAAATCCAAGCGTTGGATTCTGCCCTCTCCTATTTCTTAGCTCAGCAACAGGCGCCAACATCACACTGACATCATCCCCTCCTGAATGGTGCCCCATAATCAACTACCCAGTCGTGGATCCTACCGCCGGCTCACCGCCCTTCTGCCTCTCCCCTACACCATCGCTGCTCCAGGCCTCCAACCAACACGGCCCACTGGGAGTCTTGCCCTGGTCTCCCCACCTGCACTCCTGCCATCCACCATGCAGCCCATTCTCTTCCTGCCCATCCTCCTGCTCAAAGCAATGCAGTGGCTTTATACTGAGCTAGACTCTTAGCGTGGCCTCCAGGCCCCAGGATGGTCCAGTCCTCATGTTCCAGCCTGCTCTCCAGCTCTTCCCACCGACTTTTAATTCCTTAAAAGCACTTTGCTCTCCTAGGTCTCAGGGCCTTTGCACAGGATCTCCTCGCCCCCCCAAGTCAGCTTCTTCAGATCACCTTGTATTCTTTCCTCCTTTGGATCTCAGCTCAGCCCTCTTCCTCTCAGAGAAGCCTCTGACCTCCATGGCCAGGTTACCACCTCCTACTACATGCTTTGATAGAAGCACTGTCCCTTTATATGCCAGTCAGCTTTTTTTAAAGCTTATTTTATTTATTTTGAGAGAAAGAGAGGGAGAGCGTGAGCAGGGGAGGGGCAGCGAGAGAAGGAGAGACAGAAAATCCTAACTAAGCAGGCTCTAAGATGTCAGCACAGAGCTTGAACTCACGGACCGTGAGATCATGACCTGAGCTGAAATCATGAGTTGGATGCTCAACCAACTGAATCACCCAGATGCTCCTATACCAGTCACCTTTAAAATTTCACTTTTCTTTTTGCCAGATTTATTGATTATTGCTTGTTTCTCCTATTAGTAAGCTCCAAGAAAGGAAAACAGTGAACACTCTTGTCTACCCTTTTATCCTCAGTATTCAACATATGCTTGGCACATCATAGACACTCAATAGAAATCTGCTGAATGAATAAATGAGGAAAGAAAGGAGGAAGGAAGGGAAGGAAGGAGAACATCCCTTATCATAATTTAATTAGTGTTTGCTGAATTGATTTGCAGATGGCATTCCAACACACAGAATAGAAGGCCTGCTTTCCTTTGAACGGAGGGCAAGGCTCCCTGCGATCCAACCCGGCGGCTGTGTCACACCTCCAGCCACCCCGGACGCTCGGCACTTCTGAATCCTTGTGGCTTCCTGACCTGCCCAGCCCTGCCTTGCCCTGGCTCCCCTCCACACCCTGGTCCGGTCTGTCCCCTCTGCATGTCCGTCATCTTTTTAAACTTTTTCTTCAGGTCTGAGAGATAGGACTCCTTTCTAAAATTTTATGGGTTTTTTTTAAATTTATTTTCGAGAGACAGAGAGAGACAGTGTGAGCAGGGGAGGGTCAGAGAGAGAGAGAGGGAGACACAGAATCTGAAGCAGGCTCCAGGCTCTGAGCTGTCAGCACAGAGCCCATTACGGGGCTCGAACCCACGAACCGTGAGATCATCACCTGAGCCAAAGCCGCATGCTTAACCGACTGAGCCACCTGGGCGCCCCAAGACTCCTTTCTATGAAGACCTCTCCAATGCTTTCTAGGAAGCTGGCTCCCTCTTTCTCCATTTGTCTACCACACCCTGGACCTTTCCCTATCAAGGCATGGTCACATTTCCTTTACTTGTATCTTAAATGAGCCCCCTTCTCCCAAAATGCTGGAAGTCCCTTAAAGGTAAGAGAGTGGTGTAACCTCATCACACCATCTCCAGAGATTAGCACAGCAGCCTATAACACATCGTCTATAAGTCAATATTTGTCGAATGAACAAAGAAATGCACACGTATACACACATATTTATTTTACATACATACAAATTTCATATGTGTAAAGCTTCAGAGTTGAATATCTAAAATATATTATTTTTTAATTTTTTTTAACATTTATTTTTGAGAGACAGAGACAGAGCGTGAGCAGGGGAGGGGCCAAGAAAGGTGGAGTCACAGAATCGGAGCAGGCTCCAGGCTCTGAGCTGTCAGCACAGAGCCCAACATGGGGCTAGAACTTGCAAACCATGAGATCATGACCTGAGCCGAAGTCAGACACTTAACCGACTGAGCCCCCAGGTGCCCTTGAGATATATTATTAATACAGTACATTTTAATTATTATTCAATGTCGTGAGACATAATGGTTATCACTTCATCTGTAAAGTGGGCAAGAGAATGCACTCCTGAAACTGAGTAGTTGGGAAAACTGAATCGCCTAAGTAAAACATTTAGCACAGAGCCCAGCATCCTAGAAGAACTCTATAAATATTAATTGCATAATCATTATCACTATCAACATCATCATTAGGGCAACCAAGTTGAATTTATAATCCATGCTTCAAAATTTAATCGTTTTATTGGCCAACATTTTTCCTATTAAAACATTAATTGGCATTAGTATCTCTGCAAGGCCATAAACATGGCTAAAATTTGCATCTAGCAAGCTGGGGGTAAAGAAGAGTCTTATCCACTATCGCTGAAGGACGGATAATTGTGTCCGTAACCTGCCACTTGTGTGTAGAGTTACAAACGCATCAACAGAAGTCTTTCTATACAAAACCTATTGATAAAATCTAAATGATAGACACAAATATTATCATCCAAATGCTATAGACATTTAGCTGAAATAGACATGGTTACTGTAACTTATTTCTTTTGCTAAAAAAAAAGGTAGAGATACATATTTATCCGTTTCTTTTAGTTACTGGCCAGAGTAATGTGATTTTATTAATCATATTACATATTTGCTTAATGTATATGCCACAAAATGTTTGAATTAATAGTAAACACATTTCATGTGTCATTCAAATGTAGAGTTGGTGCAATTTAATGAGATAGACTATGCAGAAGAGGGGAGAACAGGCAAGGCAGTCTTGCAACTGTGTTTTGGGGGAAAAAAAAATAAGTGAGGGTGAACTGTTTACAAATGTTACCAGTGTAGAGTTGAGCAGAATGAACTGGTAATAATTTATTTTACAAAGCAAACTTATAATTTGATGCCTTATTGCTCTTTCTCTTGCATGTTGGCCAAATGGAAATAATGAATATTAAAGTATTTTATAGACTGCATGCTACTTGAGATGTAAGGTCCTACCATTATCGCATTCTGAGATTTCTATTCTCAGTTCATCTTTATCTCTGTGACGAATGAGCAAACCCACAGCAAGACAGATTTCTAATTGGGGCTTACCCATCGTCTGAAACGTGCTAGAGTCACAGAGGGAAAATATTATAAAAATGCTAAATTCTTAACTTCTGATTGTTTTGCCCCTAGAATAATAAACTGGTTTTAAATTTTAAATTTTAAATTTTAAACTGAGTTACACTCCCCTTCACTGGCCATCACCACTGAGCACTTTAACATAATGCAAATATATTGTTCTTTGCAACATAATCAGGATGGAGAGGTAAAATAAACTGAGCAAAAAAAAAGTCTCAATTTACTTATTTTTTTTAATTTGAGAGAGAGGAAGTGTGTGCAAGCAGGGGCGAGAGAGAGAGAGAGAGAGAGAGAGAGAGAGAGAGAGAGAGAGGGAGAGAAAGCGCAAATCTTAAGGAAGCTGCATTTTCCACAGAAAGCCCAACGCGGGGCTCAATCCCACAACCCTGGGGCCGTGACCTGAGCTGAAACCAAGAGTTGGATGCTCAAACCAACTGAGCCACCCAGGCACCCCTTTACTTAGATAATTTTCATCTGAATTTACTATTAAGTTCATGATCATGATGCTAATGTTAATGTCATAAAATCCACTGAAATCTTGGAAATTCATAAGGCAAAATTCCTCCCTGTTCATATGCCGCTGTCTCCGCTGGGAATGTCCTTTTCAGTTCTTCAAATGTGACTCTTCCTTTGAGATCCAGCCCAGCCATCCCTTGCCCTGTGACATGCTCCCACACAGACTGGATTTGTCCTGCCATATAACATTTTCCTCTCTCAACGGTGAGCTCCTGAGAGCCACTGACCATGTCTCTGCGTTTTCCCCAAATAGCCTACACAGTTCTCTGCGCCTTAAATATTCTCTGTAGATACCGGCTCAACATGTCGATGAACACGCACTCTGATCCTCTAAACACCCTGGTGAAAAGGTCACTAACTGATCTAAAGTTAAAGGTTAAAGTAAAAAAAAAAAATTTTTTTTCCATTTTTAGTGAAATGAAACTCTTAGCATTTTCACTTCCAGATGCATCGACATTACATAAATGATGTCGAAACTATTTTAGAAAACAGCCACGCTGCATTCCTGTCTGAGAATTAGTCTGAAAAATACCAAGCCGCACAGGGGCCTCTGGGTGTTCTCACGACAAATGTTTGGGGGGGGGGGAATTGGTTCCACGCACTCGTTTAAAGGAAATCGAGAAGGTTCAGCCTTCACACACACCGGCTCGTCACACCTTGTTCTGATCAGCCGCTTAAGAATAAGCTGCTGGTCCCCCGAGAGGTCTGTCCTCCCCCCTGGACTGGCCAGCACTTCGGCGATGAGGTGTCTCTGCAGCAGTCACACCACTGACTCAGTCCTTCAGCACAGCCCCAGCCCTGGCTCCCACCTTCCACGCCCCTTGTCAGTTCTTACTCCCACATGGACCCATGTCGCACATGCCCGCTGTTATTCTGCGAGCCCGAACCTTCGGAGCCTGCGATCGTTTGCCGGGCTCCGAAACATATTACATCACCGCACACACGCCAAATCCCACCTCGCCGTGGGCAGTGAAAAGAACAAGTTTCTCGTAATAACCCATCGAGGCTGATGGTCCACATTTGGAACCACTCAGCCCTTTTGGGACAGGACGGACAGATCGTCTAAGGGGTCACCAAGCCTTATTTGCTGGGTCCGCTTTCCTTCATGCCCCAAAATTTTCTAAGCATTCATAGAGGAAGAGGAGTGGAGGGGGCGTTCGTGTCTTCTAATCGCATTCCACTGAGCGCTTAGCGTCGGCTTCGCTCTGTATCCTCGGCCGCAAAGGACCCCAGAGTCAGACCCCTGTCAGACCACCTCTAACCACCCCCGGGCAACGTCAAGACTCTAACAGGAAACAGGTAGACTGTGGAAAACTCTGGCTGACGTTATACGTGATCACCGTAAGAATATGTCTGTTTCTGAAATATGACACACACCACACCGACAATAGTTAACACTGCTCTCTAGCGTACACAAAAGTGGTTAAGAGTAAATCCTGAGTTCTCTTCACAGGTAAGAAAATATTTTTTTCTTTCTTTTTCTACAGGAGATAATGGATGTTAACTAAACTGATTCTGGTGATCATTTCATGATATGTGTGAGTCAGACTGTTTACTGTATATTCTAAACTTATACAGTGCTGTATGTCCATGATAGCTCAATAAAATGGGGAAAAATTTCAATCCAAAAAATATATATTTGCATGGCGTACAATTTGAAACGTACAAAAAAAAGAGTGCAATGTGTATATAATCTACGAAGCATTAACAACAGAATGCCATTAGTCTACCATCCTATTTAAGATGTTACTGGAATTGCTATATATACCTATGTGATATTTCTCTAACCTCTTCACCTGTCTCTTCTCCAAAATTCTCCACAGCCCTGAATTTTGTACGTATCATTCCCTGAAATGTACAGTTTAGTGTTGTGTTTTATAAATAGTGTATCTTATTGCATGCGGCCTTCTCTGGCTAATGTTTTTTTTTCCACATGAGGCTGTTTCTAATATTTAACTATGGTGTTGCAAATACCTGTCCTTTATGCCTTTTTATTGCCGTGTAATATTCCCTTGTGTGAATTTTTCAATACTGTCCTACGGATGGCTTTTAAAATATTTTAGTTACTGGTGTTACTTTTAATTTTTCTTTCTATTAGAAACAATGAGGTTGCCATTAGGAACAATACACACTGGCCAGATTTCTCTGGGGTACTTACTAAGAGTGGACTGGCTAGGTCACAAGGTACGTGAACGCAGTCTTATGTGATGCTGCCAGTCTTCCCAAATATCTATGCCAATCTACACTCCTACCAGCAGCGCACACCAGCTGTTAAATCATAATAAAATCAAGAAGATTTTTTTCATTTTTTAATGTTGTATTATTTATTTTAGAGAAGGAGAAAGAGAGTGCAAGCAGGGGAGGGGCAGAGAGAGAGAGAGGAAGACACAGAATCTGAAGCAGGCTCCAGACTCTGAGCTGTCAGCATGGAGCCTGATGCGGGGCTTGAACACACGAACCAGGAGATCATGACCTGAACTGAAGTCAGACATTTAACTGATCGAGCCACCCAGGCGCCCCAAGAAGAAGATCTATTTAATCTACTGCTGGTGTTTTAACTTTACAGGCCCAAGTTATGAATACCCATAAAGAAATAAACGTCCCATCTCTCAGTCACAATGGTGAGCTTATACTTGGTTCCTCACTAACTGTAACAAATGAGAGCTACTTTCTAGGATTTGTGTATTTCTCCATCTTCAGGAGTGGCATTAACTAACAACTTAGATTGGACAAGGATAAATAATTTGAAGGTTCCTCATGGCTTTATTTTCCAGCTGTTCAATTCTTAAGCAAGGTGGCTGCCAAAGGTGTCAAAGAAGTCTCTAGGATACGTTAGGTTCCAGGGACCAAAACCACCCACTTGGAACAGAAAGTCATGTACAAAGCTTAAAATACACAAAACTATGGCCAATTGAGAGAATTCTTTATTTCCTTTAATACCAGAGAGGAACAGGATAACCAAAACAGACAGAGCAAAGCCTTATTAGCTTTTATTTTAGAATAGCAATTGTTTTTAAACTTTTGTAATTAGCTTCTGACAGGTGTAAGCTTAGAGGGAAAGATTTCTTGCCTCTCCAAAAGACCAAGGTCAGAGCTTGAGGCTCCTGACCCCTTTGGCCCTGGCTGAGATGTGAACTCCATACCAGCCAGTGCTCTATTTTTCCCTGCTGTATACTGACAGACTTAGCAGTAGAGTTAGCAGATAAAGGGCATGAGGAGAAGCAAAGAGGACCATGAACAGAACCTCTTATTGCTGGAACATTAACACTGGGCATGACAACCCCACAGCAGACACTGAAGTGAATTGTGAGAGAACTAGTGTACCTTCTGCAACAAACATGAATGACATCTATGAAACATAGTCATCTTTTGGCCAATATTGCTGTCAACAATTTCGACTTTCCCCCCTACAGCCATCTGTTATCAGCAGTAACCACTACCTGAATGTTAAATTATCTTGACCATGTTTCCACGTTCTTTCTCCATTCTGGTCTCTTTCTTACCTGTTAACCCCCAAAAGCAAGGAAGGATCTGTCTGAGAGCAGGTGGCATGAGGAGAAGAAGCAGAGGCCTTCAACTACACAGTGGATATCTCTGAAACATTAGATGTGATGAAAAAGTAGAAACAAATAACTACATGTTATCAGGGCCTGTTAAGTCACCCATTTGAGGGTTGCTGGGGTTTTTTTTTTTTTTTTGGCATCTGCAGGGATGTCTTTTGCTTATTTATTATACATCTCCCTGTTTTAATTACGTAGGGCCAAGGGGCTTATAGTAATCACACTGGTGTTGCCTTCTTTTTTTGGGCCAGGAAGCTGGAGCCTGGCCAGGCAGTGGTAAAGGGGCATACCCGAAAAATAAACACAGATATCTACACACAAAAAAAGAAAAAAGAAAAAAGAAAGCTCTCCAACTCCCAGTTATTTTTTGCTGGAAGTGTGGTAGACAAAACAATCCTATTTTGACATTTAGTATCTGCTGCTGGGGGTCCACAAACACGGGATGAGGGGGTGGAGGGGGGCATGTGTCTGCAACCTCAGGTGAAACTCCTGATTATGAGACAACTTTCAAGATGGGCAAACATATTAAAATCACATTCTTTTAAAAAATTTTATTTTTAGGTAATATCTACACCCAACATGGGGCTCAAACCCACAACCCCAAAGTCAAAAGTCACAGGCTGGACCCACTGAGTCAGCCTACTGCCCCTAAAATTACATTTTATTTTTTTAAACATTTTTATTTATTATTGAGAGACATAGAGCATGAGAATGGGAAGGGCAGAGAGAAGAGGAGACAGAATTTGAAGGAGGGTCCCCTCTGAGCTGTCAGCACAGAGCCTGACACCGGGGTGGTACCCACAAACTGTGAAATCACGATCTGAGCCGAAGCCGGTCGCTTAACTGACTGGGCCACTCAGGCGCCCCATAAAATTACATTTTAAAGGATCCCTTTGGGGGTGCCTAGTGGCTCAGTCATTTAATCGGTAGGTTTTCGGCTGAGGTCATGATCTCACAGTCCACGAGTTCTAGTCCCACTAGGGCTGTCTGTTGTCAGCACAGAGCCGGCTTCAGATCCTCTTTTCCCCTCTCTCTCTGCTTCTCCCCTACTCTCTCTCTCTTGTTCTCTCTCTGTCAAAAATAGAAGAAACATTAAAAAAGGATCCCTTTGTAACACTGATATGTAAAAATCCTCTTAAAACAATCATTTTCCACAACTGCAAAAAGCTTTCATTTACAATGAGTCTGTATTCCGATGTTATGTTACAAGTGTGTCTGGCTTCTTATTCCGCGATTGGATTACCTTTTCGGGGGAATTATTGTACTTGGTGGTAAGTGCTTAATGAGGGCCTAATTAGTCCTCCTCCCAAACCCTTGAACTCCCACGGGAAATGAGGTCAGAGCCCGATTCCAGAATAGCATCAGGTGGAGGTAACCACAGCGGCTCAAAGGGGAGCTCTTCCCCTAGACACATCTGCTGCAAGGGCCGTGCCCTTCACTGTCAGGCACGACGTGCAAAAGGGCTAAACGCTTATTAGAAGATCTGGCAAAGGAGCTGTTTCAACAAGCTGGACCACCCACACACGCGCACCTCGGCTCCTCCCCTCCCGGCCTGGATGCCCCGCCCCGCCCCCTGATTGGCTGGCCGCTCGGCCCCGGCGCACACCTCCGGGCGCGCGGCGCGGGGTGGGGCCGCGGCGCCACCTCTCCGGCGTCCCTCCGCCCGCCCCTTCTGCATCCCCCGCACCCACAGGGGAGCGCCACCGCTCCGGGACGCGAGCCCGCAGCCGCTCGGTGGCAGCTGCCAGCGCCTTGAGCTCCTCCTCCTTCCTACAAGAGGCATGGTGAGCAAATTAGAGGTTATAAACACCTCCGGTGGAAGGAGGAAAATTCCTTTGGGCTCTGTAAGGGAACTTCGTCAGCGGCGAGCGTCTCCAGGGTATTAGACGGATGTGCTCACCCACGCCCCTGAGCCCTGCTGGGCAAGTAGGGACCGCACCTCTGCTGGTCACAATTCTGGCAGCAGGGCAGGAAAATGTTTCTTGGGGAAGAATGGCTCTCCTGGCCCCCTGAGGAACAACATAAAGCTGCTTTCAGGGTAACGGAACGCATATTCCTAAACGTAGTGCTGCCAAACCCACTGTGGGAGAGAAGGCTGGGAGTCCAATATTAGGAAACCAGAAAAGCACCCATCTCTGGCCAGCATGGCAAAGAGAAGCGAGCTCTCAACGCTGCTGGATATAGACGCAAGCAATCTAGGATTAAGTAAAAGCAGCAGAGTCCATTAAGAATGATGCTTTGATCATGGAGCCCAGCTTGTCACACCTCGCAGGGGCCGGTCGCCAGTGTGGGATGGTTTTAGGATCACAGCCCTCCAACAACTCACTAATACCTGAAACTCGATCATTAGAATCTTTCCTTTGGCTTAAAGCTTCTTCCTCTTTATAATTTCAGAATAATATGCTACCTTGGAAGTGGAGTATCCAGATAGCCAAAAAAAAAAAAAAAAAAAAAAAAGGAATACACACGTGTACACACACACACACACACACACACACAGGGAAAGAGAACAGGTTTTGGATCAAAGTGGAGTCTTAATCTTAGTTTGACCGCTTTCCAGTTGTTTTACTTTAGGAAAGTTATTTATTAGCCCGACTTTCAAGTTCATCGGCTGTCAAATGAGACAAACGCCTGTCTCAGAAAGCTGATGCCGACCTCAAGTTCAATTATGTATCTAACAGTATGTGGCCCAAACCACGCTCAGACACTCAGTGTGGCAGACACTCAGACACTGGGCTTCTTCTCCTTTTGTAAAGAGCAGGTCAGAACAAGGGCGTCAGCGAGAACAAGAGGAGGAGACTGGCTTCCGGAGGGGAAGGGATGAGCTGGGCAGCAGAGATGGGGGGTGGGCAGCAGGGAGCAAAGGGCACCTGGGGCCAGGTAACGGAATCTGTTTCACAAACATGGGGGAGATCAGCTCCCTCCAGGGCATACGTTGGCTGCAAGCTGACATTTATTGGCAATGCTGACTGACTGGCAAGATCATGAATTTAGAAGCTCCCCTCCACGCCTCACCCCTCCCAGGGCTCTCCCTTCCTTGGTGTCAAGCTGGGGCCAGAGGTGTTGGGGTGCATATGAACAGCTGTACTCCCACGTCACCTGCAAGAGAATGGAAGCAGGTGAAACTATGACCAGATGGCGGGCAGGCAGGCCAGCAGAAGATACCAAATGCAGTTTCCAACTTGCTGAAGCCCAACGATGGCTTCCAGGTGCCACTGACCCACAGGCCCGGTGACAGGGGCTGGAGACCTTCCTACTGAGTTACCGAGGACTGGCCCCACACCAAACTGTGTAGCCAAAGATGGCTTCCTTTTCCAGTGCATCAGCATCTTCACACTTCGGAATCCTCCCTTATCTTCCACTGAAGAGCCAGTCATCCTTGGCTTTCAAAGCACGAATGAAGCAATTTCACAATCACTCAGGAGAATGAGCCACACAGAGAGGGCAAAAAAAGGTGGGAGGGGAGGGGCTCCAGAGCAGGCTGATGCAGAGATATATTTTCACCATGAGAAGACTTCTGAAATCCAGAAGACCACGAAGCAGAAGACAGACCCTCCAGAAATTCCCCTCTAGAACTGCTGCCGATAAAAACAAGCTGAACTTGAATAATAGAAAGGAAGGAGGTATTTTTAGTCATAAACAGTAACAGCTAACACAAGGAACAGCAACCTTATTTGCACTGTCAGGCACGACGTGCAAAAGACTTCAGCTCTACTGTTCCCCCTGCAAGCCCACCTGGAGCCCAGAGGTGTGCCCAACACGGTCTGGAGGCCGCAGATCTGACAGCGTTCACTGCTGCAGTGCTCCCGGGCTGCGACTTAGAAAGTTTTGCTTTTAGATAATTTCAAAATGCAAAACAGGGAAACAACATAACGGTGCACAGTAATCTTGTACGTGGTTTATTGCGCTTTTTTCTCTTACGCAGTTGCAGTGAATTAAGGGCCATTATGTTCTATTTAATAATCAAGATGAACACTCTTGGGATCCTTTGTTCCATGTATTACCTGTAATAAATGTTTTAAATTCTAGTTGACCTTTTCCTAACCCCCTGGTATAATTTTGGGCTTTTCGTCCTTCCTTTTTTTTAAATTTTTTAATGTTTATTTTTGAGAGAGACAGAGCACAAGTGGAGGAGGGGCAGAGAGAGAGGAAGACACAGAATCCGAAGCAGAGCCAGGCTCTGAGCTGTCAGCACAGAGCCCGAGGTGGAGCTCGAACCCAGGAACCATGAGATCATGACCGGAGCTGAAGTCAGATGCTTAAGCGACGGAGCCACCCAGGCGCCCCTTTTCCTATGATGAGCGTTTGCACCAGGAATGTGACACGATTCTAATACTAGTGTGAGCACAACCATAAAGGAAGGTAAATAAAAGCATCTTACCATGCTTCCCAAAGCCAAGGTTAGTGACTGGCGTATACACATACGTGACTATACTCGATCAGCACAGGTAATTAGAAGTTGACTATATGATAATATTAACCAGCAGGCACAACTTTTTGAAAACTTCTCCCTGCTATTAGCAATGCAAAAACACTGACTTGAATGTTCAACGCTAATCAAATTCATCTCTTAAGAGCAGCGTATAATAAATGGGTAGCCTAAAAGGAATGCTTTGAACAGAATGCTTCACTATTGTCTGATTAGTCTAAATTTAAAACTCCAACAAAGGAACGGATTATTCTTCTTGAGGTTCAAGATTCACGAGGATTTGGTAATGAAATTCCTTTAGGAGAGCAAATAAAAAAATTGCTATCTACAAGCTGCCAGTGTTTTATGTCTGTCGTGTTTTTAAATCAAAGTCACCATTCATTCAACAACAAATGTTTGTTTGAATAAATGAATGAAAGAAAAGGGCCTCGAAACACTTCACGAGTGTAATCACCTATAAGTTATGAATCAGGCAGCAACTTTAATCATCCCCAAGAGCACAGGCTGGGACAAGTTAAATGTCAGCTCTCACCGAGCAGGCCAAAGCCGCGTCCTTTGAGGCTTAGAAAATGACCCAGCTGTTAGAGCCTGTTGCTAAGCGGCCTCACTGCAAACTCTCGACTCAATTCGGAATGCATGTTATCTAGGCCAGGTGAGGTAAGATTAAGGCAGCATAACAAAGCAGGGCTTGTTTCTGAAATTATACAGGCAGCCCAAAAAAAAAAAAAAAAAAAAAAAGGAAAAGAAAAAACCCCATCCAAATGCTTAAACTGAGCACAAAATTCTTAATATGAATGTCTTCACTCTAATGAGGCACAGACAACAGACTGCTCAGTGCCAGAAGTGATTTTATACCTAGAGAGGAAGAAAACAACGTGCCTCACATGTAGGGGCCAGGGCTCCCCAGGGGGCCACGAGTCCATCCCTCCAGGAGCAGTGCTGATACCCATCTGTTCCCATCCTGACCTTCTAACAGGGATGTGGAGCCAGCCAGACGCTTCAAATCTGTTTGTTTCAATGCCTCAGAGGAGAAACAACCAGAAGGTTCTGTCCAAGTGGGAATCTCTTTTCCGAGTAGAGATTCTCAGGCGCTTCAGAGAGGGTTCTCAAACGATACATGAATCTTAAAGTCTTCAAATTCCATGCCAAGGAAATGAAAGGAGCTGATGTTACCCCCACCCTCAACCATCCTTTGTGAGCTAAGCATCAGCAAAGTAACTCCCTAACATCTATTTTTCGGATCCCAGAGGAAGGCGAAGCGGAGCTGGGCTGACCCAAATTGTAAAGTAGGTGAAGTTTGTCTACAGGATCCTTCCCCTTCTGTCCCCTAAGGCGCCTCCCCTGAAGGCCCGAGGGGTTTCTGCTCCGTAATTCTCTTCCACCCCTGCCCGGGCAGCATCCACGCCAGTGAAACACACCACTTCGGTGTGAATACACTTCCGTCACTATTTGGCCCTCTGAAAAATATGTGTCCTTTCAAATTTTTTATTTTAAATTGAAGAATCAAAAGCTTTCCTTTCCTTTAAATTCCAGCACAGGCCAGCAGCCACCACTCTGCATTGGGAGACAAATCACAGGCACTCCTTTATTTTTTTTAAAGAGAAGTTTGTTTATTTTGCAAGAAAGAGCATGTGAGAGCAGAGGAGGGGCAGAGAAAGAGGGAGAAGGAGAGAATCACAAGTCAGCCCCGCGCTGTCAGTGCAGGGCTGGACGCGGGGCTCGATCTCATGAACTGTGAGATCATGACCTGAGCCTAAAGAGTCGGACAGCCACCCACGTGCCCTTGAACTCCCTTAATTTTAAAAAGCTTCTTTCACATCATCTTCAGGCCCGCCATAATGATGGAAATATGACAGAATCACGAGCTGGGGTCATCCCCTGCCAGGACCATGGGCAAACTGTGAGACTTCGTCGTGCATTTGTTAAGTAGGAATTATTACAATATAGTGGAATATGAAACAATAATTATGAAATCCCATGAATACAAAATGGGTGGCACGTCACTGTCTTAGAGACTAAATGCTACCCTTAGAAAGAACACTGAGAGGGCACCTGGGTGGCTCAGTCGGTTGAGCGTCCGGCTTCGGCTCAGGTCATGATCTCGTGGTTTGTAAGTTTGAGCCCCACGAAGGGCTCTGTGCTGACAGCTCAGAACCTGGAACCTGCTTTGGATTCTGTGTCTCCCCTTCTCTCTGACCCTCCCCTGCTCACACTGTCTCTAAATAAATAAATAAATAAATAAATAAATAAATAACATTAAAAAAAAAAAAAAGAACACTGGGGTTTCCAAACGTAGGTGGGTGCCCGGGGCTGACTGAGCTCCATCTGCTATGGGCCAGTTACCCAGAATTACTGGGAACTGTAAGAGCCTGGTTCTCACCAGTTTCTGAGAGCTTGCGGCCCCTGCCCCAGAGCCAGCGCCCCTGCCCCAGAGCCAGCAGCCCCTGCCCCAGAGCCAGCACCCCCAAAAGGCAGCTCTGGGGTCAGTCTCTCAGCTAACATTCTTCCTGCTGGCTCCTCCTCCCT
>NC_043706.1:12387626-12400369 GCF_006229205.1 Suricata suricatta | reverse complement strand
TGAAAACTGACTACAAGTTGTTTTAATTGTGTAAAAGTTACACAAATTGCAGTCACTTATGTGAACTGCTCCCACTAACGGCCCCTTACCAGACAGCACATTATCAGTGACATGTGTCATGAACTCTGTGTTCCATTAGCTCACTTGTGGATGTCCCATTTTATGATGATGATAATTCTGTGTTATACGTTCAGGCTTCTTATTTTCTGGTGCGTGTAACTACAGAATCTGGGTACCAGAATGGACCTTAGGGAGGTCCCTTACTCTCACCCTTTCATTTCACAGACGTGGGAGCTTGGAAAGGGTGCAGCCTCCCCAAAGCCACAAGAGGACCGGTTTAGGACGAGACTGGTGGGGGATATAGTTCCTGATCCCTGCACCTCTTCGGGGCCTATCCTTACAATGCTGTGTGCTTGGACAGCACGATGGGGACACATTCGGTAGGACCCCCCTTATTCAGTAGGACCACCTGCTCACAATTCAGGATTATGGAAGGAGGCATGATGTTTGGAGAAAGCGTAAGCTTGGGAATACAGATGTTTCACCATCGGTTAAGGGACTTTGGGATGACATGATCTTTAGAACTTAGTCTCTGTTAGGAATGTCAATTCAGTGCAATAGAAAAAGACGTAGGTTATTGGGGTGCCTGGGTGGCTCAGTGAGTTGAGCATCCAACTCTTGATTTTGGCTCCAGTCATGATCTCAGGGTCACGGGATCAAGCCCCGTGTCAGACTCTGTGCTGAGTGTGAAGCCTCCTTAAGATTTTCTCTGTCTCCTTCTGCCCCTCTCCCCTGCTCATGCTCTCTCTCTAAAAAATGTAGGTTATCAAGTCAGAGATCCCAGGATGAGCCTCAAATCTTACCGGCTATGTGGCCTAGGACCAATTACAGAAACTTTCCAAGTCTACATTCCCTTACCTGAAAAATGGGCATGATGATGATACTTATGCATATGAGCCATGACAGGAGATGAAATTATATATTAAGAACACCTAGCACAATACATATGCTCAATTAATATTCAATAATCAACCTAGGCCACTAAGAAATCCCCACCTTTAAACACATGGGGTGCCTACCTGGATGTGTAAAGTGTTTCCAAGGCCAAGTGTGTGTAAGTTCATAGATAACCTTGGAAAGCATGTTCCAAAGCGTCAGTGTTACATCCATGGCCTCTCGGTACCTGGGCTGGGAAATCTAAGGGGGGAGTTGTCTGAGCCAGGCGTGTTCCCATCTGACATGTAAACACACATGAAAATGTGCCCATCTGCCTCATGCAACCACAGTCCATCATTAGGAGATACCTCTTGCTTTATATCAAAATGTGTTTCCAGGAAACAAAGATATGACAGGTCAAGGGTCTCTCCATATCATTCCTTCTTGATCTGTAAGGATGGTTCCTTGCTCATTTTTCATATCCAAAATCTACAAGACATTGACTAGAGATCCTAATGTGGTCAACTGCTAGACTGCAGCTCACCACAGGTGTTTCTGGGCCATCCAGGAGACGTGGTTTTTTCCTTTCTAATTTTAAACATTTATTTATTTTTGAGAGACACAGAGAGAGAGAGAGCACAAGTAGGGATGAGGCAGAGGGAGAGAGAGAGAGAGAGGGAGACACGGAATTGGAAGCAGGCTCCAGGTTTCGAGCTGTCAGCACAGAGCTTGATACAGGGCTCGAACCCACAAACCATGAGATCATGACCTGAGCTGAAGTTGGACGCTTCACGGACCTAGTCTCCCAGGCACCCCCATGAGAGGGTCTGAAATGCCCAAGGCTGCAGAGAACAGGAAGTTGCTCAACCTGTGGTGAGCCCAAAGGATTCTTTATCTGTTTTCTTCTCACATCTCCTCCCCATATATAATTGTTATCAGTAAACTAGAGATTAAAGCCTCATAGGGAAAAAGGTCAGGAGTTTATGCCTTAGGTTATAAACTGATCTCCAGATAAAACTCTAATGTGCACAGTGACATTTCAGTAGGAACCACTGACTGAGCCTATGAGCCACAGCACTGAGCCAGGTCTGTTCCTCAGAGCCCCGGCATGCTGCCCTCCCCCTGTTCTAGAACTGTCTGTGACCGGGTGTTCCAGCGAGCAAGCAAACCAGATCTACCTATGGGCTTCTCCCATTTCTCCCCTACCGCACTCTTTCTCTTTCTCTCTCTCCCCCCAGGGTCTTTTTCTGAGTCACCTTTATTGACAATAACCGAAGCTGCACCAATAAAAGAAAACACAAGTCACTAAATAAAGCCCCTCAGATCCATTAGGCCCCCGGCCCCTCCTCTGCCCCTGTGTCCTTTGCTACAACTTCGTTGCTGCTGAATGCACGGTGTTCAGATGTGGAAAGAACCACTTCTCTGCTCTGGTTCGAAGACATGGCACACTACTGTTCTCTGTTCCCTTAAACACATGCCGGCAGTCGTGCCCTCCATCATAGGAGAGGCCCTGCAAGGGTCACCGAAGCTTCTGGAGTGAAGCAACCACACGCGAGGCTGAGACACCAGAACCCAGATGCCAAATGCCGCCAGGAAGAGCACAAAGGGCTAAACGGACATCACTTTGGACCGTAAACGTGACTGTGGGTGAGTGACAGGGTGCTCCTTGGTGTCCTTCTGTACCCAACTGGCCCATGCAGTTTGACACTCGTGGGGACTGTTACAGAGGTACAGGTGCGGCTCACTATAAACAAAGACCATGTGTCTGACAATTCACGCGCAAGCCTAACTCTTCTATAAGTTAGTGTACATGCTGAGTGTCCTGGGGGAGTTCATTACTTAAGAGAACTCCATAAATGTTTTATCAAATTTAAGGCGTCTCCATCTGTGTTTTGGAAATTTAAATCCTTAAGTATCCGATTTTCTGTTTTTTTTAATAAGAGTTTATTTTTAAGTAATCCCTACACCCGACGCAGGGCTTGAATGCACAACTCCGAGATCAAGAATCACATGCTTCACCCACTGAGCCGCCCGGGTGTCTCCTCAATACTGGATTTTCTCCAAGTCTCTCCTCCTGCCCCTCCTCTCTCTGCCTTCAGAGCACATCATGAACCTCAGCATCACTAACAAAATAATGTAAATACAGAGGAAAATATGCTCTAGTCAGTGCTGGAAAATAGAGAAGGGCACCAGACACACGCCATCATTTTTAAGACACCATTCCTTGATAGAGCATAGGAAGCATACCATAAAAGGCTGATCCAGAAATGTGACCTGAGCTTCTCCTTCTTGAACAAGTAGTTGGGCGCCGTGAAAGGAAAGCCAGCAGAGATCCTGACGAAAGCCAGCGACAGTCCTACGCTGGAAGAATGCAATGTGTGGGTGATGGCTGCTAGGACACAGAACTACTCTTGGGGCTCCCAGGCACTCAGAGGGCACGGCAGTAGAAGTACTGAGCATAAGCATCCCCGTGCCCAAGGTTACTCTGACGGATGTAAGACGTCTCCCGACGTGGCAGGATCCTGACAGCAGATGGATTCAGTCACCGTTACGCAGGGTTCTTGGAGTGAAGGTAGGGCCGGGGAAAAATCTAGGATCAGGAAATTATTTCATCCAGTGGCTTCACCCAACACAAAGCAGAAACCAAGCAGAGAAGAATGCCAGCGCTAAGTGCCCATGACTCCAGCCCCCTCCCAGTCCGTATGGCTGCTGGAATGCATCTCTCACTTGAGAAATTTTAATCAAGCCTCCAGCTTCCAATTGCAAGAAGGAATCTTCTCTTTTCCAGAAGGGATGGGATCTTTTAAGAACAAATTCCAAACTGGGCTAGACCTTCAACCATTCAATGGTGAGTAAGCCAAAAATATGTAACATTGGGCCAATAAAGACTTGTGGATAAAACAATATAAAGCATCCAAGAAATGAAGGAAGAAGATAATTTTGAAAAAAATTTACTACTGGGAAAAGAAAGAAGTTTCAAACAAGATGTGATTTTTACTTGAATTTTTTTTTTTTTTAAAGAGGAGGAAAACCCAGACTCTGGAAAAAGACATGAAAGATTAAGGTAAGACACATGAATGAAACCAAAAAGAAATGGACTGAACCAAAAAAATTATGAATTATTTTCAATTGTCCATTTTCAAAAGTATCATTTATTTAAAAAATTTTTTTAACATTTATTTATTTTTGAGAGACAGATCATGAGCAGGGGGGGGGCAGAGGGAGAGGGACACATGGAATTAGAAGCAGGCTCCAGGCTCTGAGCTGTCAGCACAGAGCCCAACATGGGGCTCGAACCCATGAACTGTGAGATCATGACCTGAGCTGAAGTTGGATGCTCAACTGACTAAGCCACCGAGGCACCCCCAAAAGTATAATTTAAAGCTACCTAGGGGCACCTGGGTGGCTCAATCAGTTGAGTGTCTTACTTCCGCTCAGGTCATGATCTTGCAGCTCACTGAGTTCAAGCCCCACATGGGGCTCTGTGCTGACAGCTCAGAGCCTGGAGACGGCTTCAGATTCTGTGTCTCCCTCTCTCTCTGCCCCTCCCCTACTCACATTGTGTCTCTCTCCTTCAAAAATAAATATTTAAAAATTAAAAAAAAATAAAGCTACCTTAGGACCAACAAGGAAAGACAAAACTCAAAAATCAAATTCAGTGATGTCAAGAACAAACGTCACAAACTATACCAAAGAGAGAACAAAAAGACACCAAAATAGATTATAACAGATATTGAGGATAGAATAGGAAGCCAAGATATAGATATTTGTGGTACCTGGCATAATCAGAACAAATACCACACAAGCAATTATTAAAGATATCATGCAAGAAAACTTGTCTGAATTGAAGAAATACCTCATTCCCAGACAAAGAAAAAAAAAAAAGCTCACTCTATACTAGAAAACAAATGAATGAAAACAGACACATAGATACATGTATATACACATATATAAATTATAGGACACTGTCTTCAATTTACTTTCCAGTGAAACGTTTTAATTCTGAGGTCAAAGTAAGAAGAGCACTAGCATCCAGTGAGGAAAGGAAAAAATACAGGTAACAAGGTTACTGTGTTGGAAGAAAACTCAGGCTGGCCTTAGACTTGTAGTTGACAATAGGAGAAATAAATCAACCAGTTGTACAACTCTGATGACGAAGAATTTTGATATACGAATTGTAATAAAGCAAGCTTTCTGTTAAGGTATGAGAGCTAAAATATGATGTAAGGAATTGCTAAGAAAATGAGCTTCATAAAAATATTATACAGCGGACCCTGAGGCAACACCTATGCAGCTGAAAATCTGCATATAAACTTGACTTTTCAAAACTTTACTACTAGTAGCCTACTGTTGACAAGAAGCTTACTGATAACACCAACAGTCAATTCTCACAGACTTTGTATTTGAATCATACTGTTTCAATAAAGTAAGCTACAGAAAAAGATGACATTATCAAGAAAAGCATGGGGAAGAGAAAATACATTCATAGGAAAACATCTCTGTATAAATGGATCTGCACGTTTGAAACCCATGTTGAAAAAGGGTTAACTGCATTTGAAGAGGCTCTCTAGTCAACCAAAAATTTAATTTAAAAAACCAGATAAGGAACAGTTGTGCTTTAAAATAGTTTATAATATATAGTCAAACCACAGATAGAGCGAACGACCAAATACAGTTAGAAAATAATACAGGTTATGTAGATAATTCTTACAAGAAAATTCACACCAGATTTACAAAGTAATAATCAGTTCAATCAAAATATCTATGTATCTATCATTCAAAATGAAAGGAGAATCCCAGAGGAGAATAAAAATGTGTTAATCTCATCTTACGCAAAGACAGAGTATGGTCAAAAGCTTCTTGACATTGTACATGCAGAAATACAGGTCATTTTTTTTCAAATTTAATTAGATAACTTAAAAATGAAACATTCTAATTTGAAAACTGTCAGAGAATAACTTGTCTCTGACCTTAGACTTGTAGTTGACAATGGAAAATGGAAAATGGATGAAACATCAAGGAATCATAAAAGAAAAAAGAATAAATGATGACAGAAATGAGAACAAGTAAATCAACATTGAAGATAGGTATTAATTCCTTTCAAGAAGCAAAAGTGTCTCAGGGAGAGTCATAAATAAAGAATGACCTCTATGCTACCTGCAAGAAACCTATAAAAGTGAAAAGAGGGGCGCTTGAGTGGCTCAGTCAGTTAAGCATCCAACTTCGGCTCAGGTCATGATCTCATGGTTCATGGGTTCAAGCCCTGCATCAGGCTCTGTGCTGAGAGCTTAGAGCCTGGAGGCTGCTTCAGATTCTGTGTCTCCCTTCTCTCTCTACCCCTCCCCTGCTCATGCTCTTTCTCTCTCTACCTCTCAAAAATAAACATTGAAAAAAATTTTTAAGTGAAAAAAAGAGGACTGGTGCAAAGGAACCCTAGGAAACTGTACATTGAAAAGCAATGTTAGGGGCACCTGGCTTGTTGAGTCAGTAGACCATTTAACTCTTGATCTTAGGGTCATGAGTTCAAGCCCCAGGTTGGACAGAGAGCTTAAGATAAATAAAAGTATTAGAAAATAAATATAATGGAACAAAAAAGAAAAGAAAAGCAATTGTGAAAGTGAAATCAGAATTAAATATTTACCACATTAAACAGGAGTATTGGTTTTTACTGACAAGGGGTACATTCAAAAGAAATGTTAACATCGTATGTGCCAAGACAGATAACATAGCATAGAAATATGTAAAGAAAAATAAGCAGAGACTGAGAGCCACGCAATAGTGTTGTGAAAGTGTAGCCCACTGCTTTCAGTCTTTGGAAAAGAAAGCAGATGGAAATTTAACAAGGGTCTAGAGAAGGAGGGTAAAATAATAATAAGGCTCATCCATGACTACATCAACCTGATGATTACAGCATGCACCTTCTCTACGGAGACTCATGGGACATTAGCAGAAGTCAATCAAGTACCGAGATAGACATCCAGAAAACTTGACTTACATCTCAACATTCCATGTTCACAACGCAGTGAACTTCAAAGAGTAAACAAAAGCATAAACGACTCAAATAAACCTGTCCGTTTACAAAACATTCTTCGAAACATGTTTAGAGCCTAAGAAATGCTGAATTATGCAACTGCAGAGTGAGACCACAGCAATAAGGAGCACGTTATATATTAAAGTGTAGGCAGTCCACATTCCAGCAAATACCTTACATATTTTCATCATTAAGACAATACTTAAAAGAGCAATCAACTCAAGAAATTAGAAAAGGGAAGTAATCCTAGGGAAAGCCAAATGAAGATGGAGCACACAAAAATAAATGGCCGAAATGAACTCAAAGTTTTAAATAGAAAAGACGTTGAAAGGTGGCCCTTGAAAATATCCAAAACACAGACTAGATTTACTGCTCGTTAATCTAATGTTCCAAAGAATTGATCAACCTAACCAAATTAAAAGGGAAAAGAATAAAGCCAAAAATATTGAATATATTTTTGAAATTTTAATCATAGGTAAAAAAAGAGTATGTAGAATTTGGCTCTGTGTTAATAAAATGTTAAATACAGATATGGCCGATGTCCTAGAAAAATTAAAGTCTTTAATATTAATTTGAGGAGTAAAAATCTTGATCAGAAAAATATTGTGGGTATTGAGCAGGGGCAGGGGGGATGATGGACTTTCATCCTGAGTTAAATAAGAACCCGAATTAAATAATTTCGGGGACAAGTAATTTCAAAGCTTTCAGGCATGGACCCGATATAGAGATTATACAGAGATTACATTATGCCATTCACAGTTTCGCTGGTTCAACAGAAAAAGTTATTACTGAAAATGCTGAAAAGACATTAAAAAAATTCTGTGGGAGGGGGTGTTGAAAATTGCAATAGAATACTACTTATTTGCCACAATAAAATAGATCTACCATAAACCGATAGCCAGCATCTTATTCAAAGTTAAAAGAAAGAGTCAATAATTAAATTCAGGAATGAAGTCAGTGTACCTGCACTACCATTATTATTTAACATGACATCGGGATGTCCTAGAAGAGATGAAAGTTAAGGATATTAAAATGTAGGAGGCAATATTTTCATTGTTGGAAATGCTATGATTGCCTATGAGACCATCTGAAGGAATTCGCTGAAAGATTACTGTAACTTTGTGAGGTCAAGAAGATGGTCAGTTATTAGGAGACATACACATATACATGCACGAATACAAGTGTTTATATATGTGATACACACACACACACACACACACACACACACACACAGGGAGTTTTCCTATAAACCAGCAATGAGCGAAAAATATGAGAGAAATAATGCACAATTCTATAAAATCTCGAAAGAAAACTTAACAAGAGCTGCTCAATTCCTATGAAAAGAGACAGCGCTTCACCAAGGGGCAATCCAAGTCTTAAATGAGACTAACTACGTGGATTCAGACTTGCCAAAGTGTAAAGACCTCAGTTCTCTCTAGAAAACATGCAATCCATGACCGTTAAAGTTTATTTTGAAAAGATGTGATAAAATCTGACCAAATTAGCCTTAGGTTTACAGGGAAGAATAAATAGGCTAAAAATAGCTAAGGATTCTTGGAAAAAGAAAGTTATAGGGAAGAATCAAGACTGCACATGTGAAAAACTTATGAAAGCCAGGGAACCAAACTAAAATGCAAAACCACAAAGATGGAGAGAACAGAATATAAACTCGGAAATATACCCAAGTTCATAAAAGTACCCAGTACATGACAAAGATGATGTTTCCTATGAGTATTAAATAAATGGTGTGTGCAAATTGATGAACTATTTGGCAGGATTCATCTGATCCTCATGCCTGAGATCACACATCAAAATAAGCTCTAAATATAAACTCTGAGACAATAAAAGAACTACAAAAAATTATAGGTGAATATGTATCTGATCCGAGTGCATGGATGGTGTTTTTAAGTATACAAGAAAAAAAATATGTTGGACTACATACATTTTGAATATCTATCCGTGAAGTTCACCATGAATAAAATTCAAAGGAAAATATCAAAGTGGGAAAAATATTTTAACATCATTAACAAAGTAACATCCTGATTGAAAAATGAATATATACAGAAGGAAAAAATATATCTCCTAATACAAAAAATAAGCAAAGAACATAGTCAGGTTTATATATATATATATATATATATATAAACCGAAAACATACCCCCCAAAAAAATGTCCAACCTCACTGAAAACCACACACACAAAAGAGAATTAAGAGAAGATGTAATTTTTAACTTCTCAAACTGGCAAGGATTTTTATTTTCTGTTTTTTAATTATAGCACTTAGTGTTGTCCAAAAATGCAGACACATGGACATTCCTTTTCATGGTTGATGAGTGCTAAAATATAGTACTTTAATAAATATGTATCAAAGTCTTATAAAGGTCTTATTATTTGAATTCACAGTTTGGGTTCTAAAGAATTATTGTAAAAAAATAAAATAAAAAAAAACCCAAAGATGTTCAAAAAAGGTACATGTTTGAGGAAGCCCAGCACAGTGTCACTAACATTTGGAAAAAATCTGGAGACTTAAATGCTCAACACATTAGATTACTTGTGTCAATTCTAGTATCTCTAAGAGATGTTAAAACTATATAGGCAATAAAATCATGCTCTGCGGGCTTGAAAATGGCCTGGCAACATGGTCCCCTTGTCTGGGCCAGTGGTAAAGGTGGAACACAATGGGACACTCAGCATGATGCCCGTTAAAGATGGTATATGACTAGAAATACAAAATATGTTCATGGTTATCTTGGTGATTTGCCTTTCACTTCTGTTCCAGTTTTTCCAGTTTTCTAAAATGAATATATATCATTTCTGTGATCAGGGAAACAATGGAACAGGCCTGGAGTCAGATTGCTTAGATTCAAATTCAAAGCTTGGTCATTCTAACCTCTGCAACCTTGAGTACACTGTTTATTCTCTCGGGGCCTCAACTTCCTCATCCATCAAATGGGACTCATAACAGTAACTACCTCATTGGGTTGCTATGACCACAATGTATGTAAGCACTTAGTGTGGGATCTGGGCCATATACGTGCTCAATAAATATTAGTATTATTTTGACTTTAAAGCAAGAGTCCCCACCTCCAAACTTTTCCAACAGAAGAGATTTTGTCTGGGCTTATTCCTTTGCCAAAGGAAAAGCAGAAATCGTCCATGGTTGTAGATCTAAAATGCTCATTACTCATATTTATTCCCCCTCTCCTCTCTCCCTCCTCTCTTTCCCTCTTTCCCTTTCTCTCTTAATCTCCCTCTCCTTCTCTTTGTTTCTCCCTCCTTCCTTCTCTCGGTCCTCTTCTTGCTCTCTCTCCCTCCCCCCCTCTCTCTCTCTCAACACACACACACACACACACACACACACACACACACACACACACACCAAGATTAAGATCCTCACGTCCCAGGAATCTGATGAGTTTGAGCAATAGTTAATATGCAGCCTCAACAGAGATCATCTGAGTCTGTGGGCAGTCCAGCAAGGTCAACCAAGGTCAAAGAAGATGGTTTTGATAAAGAAGCCAGATGATCTGGGACAGAGGCTGCTGATAATCAGTTGGCCAACGTGTGGTCCTGGAAAAGGCCTTCACTCTCCCGTGGCATAGACAGCCTGGCGGCAGGGTGAGCCAAGCACTCAGGGAAAGGCAGGTGGGCTGTGGAAGGAGCCCTCAAAACGGAGTAGGTGCAGCCAGGTTCTAGAACACCCGCCCACTTCACCCACCAGCCAGGCACAGAGTCCTACAAGACTACACTTCTCCTCGCTGACCACAGAACTCTCGGGGGGCCCTCCCTCAACATCTGAAGTTCCGTTCAAAAGGATGACAACTTCAGCTCCTAACACTACTTGTTTTATTTTTAATTTCAGAGCCAGCTCCTAGCTCCCAAAACAAGTCAAAGAAAATTAAAAGAATAAATAAAAGCATTCCAGGCATCCCTCACAGTTATTTCGCTTTCCCCCATCCACGTTATTTTAGTAAATCTAGCAGAAAGTGACAAATGATAGCAGATTATGAGACAGCTCATGTTCAGGCAAGGTCATTAGATGCCATCAGAAATGGACTAAGGACACATGCATTTAGGAGATAACGCAGCTCCGCGGGTTATCTATAAATCGTTCTACTCCGAGTCCTGTCTGCTGCTCTCACACACCCGCTGTGGTCTCAGAGCCTCGGCAACTGCACTAAACACGGCGTGGGAGGCTGGAGAAGGCAAGATGGGCGAAAAAGAATTTTTTTTTTTTTTTGCTGAATCTGAAATGTGGAGGAAATCTTTGCATAGTGAGACAAACAGAGCCCTAAAAGGGGACATAACTATTTGTTATGAAGGTGTATTTTGAGAATTCAACAATTGATGATGATTCAATCATCTGAAAAGAAGGAAAGATGCTCTTATGCAAAAAAAAAAAAAGTCACATCAGATCAGGGACAGATGACAGAAGGCAGAAAAGGAGAGCAGGGAACAGGCTTTGGTGTCGGGCACTCTGGCTTTGAACTTGAGCCCCCACCACTCACCTGCTGGGTGCATATGTGCAAGGGGTTTTGGCTACCAGAGCCTTCATTTTTAAAAGTACATAGAACGGTAGTAGCAATATTTGTCTCAAAGAGTTACTGGAATGATTCAGTCAGTCATTCACTCAATGCATAATTATTGAGCCTTGAGATATGACAGCCCAGCAGCAGACGCGGAGACAAGAGTGACTGAAGCAGGCACAGCCTTCATTTATATCGACTCTAAGTCTCTTAGATTTGAGTGGAAGGAGAGAGACAGACAAATACACCAAAGTGCAATAAACAAAAATAAACCAGTTACAGGGATGGAAAGTGATGGGGGTGTTTACAGTGAATTCTCAGTTAAAGTGACATTTGAGCAAAGATCCGAATCAAGTAAGAGGGTGAGTCATAAGGCCACGGGGTGAAGGGGAGCATGGGGGAGGAGGATCTAGTCAAGGGACCAGTACAGCAATGACCCTGAGCCAGGAGCAGGCTTGCATTCAATGGGACATCTGTAAGTAGCTAATAAGCTCGGAGCTTGCAAAAGCATGTGCCCGATGATGATGGGGATGGGTGGCGGTGATGATCATGTTGGTGGCGGTGGCGGCGGCGGGGTGATCTCACAGTCACCTCCAAACGAGCAGAGTACAAGGGATGTGAGACTGGGCGCCGCCCTTGTGAACTAAAGTAATAAAGTGACAGAATTAGTACCGAGCACAGGAAGTACTGATTAGGATCTTGACTAATTTTCATTTATTAAAAACTACAGCTCTATTTTTAGGGATATCCGTCAATCTAACATCATTCAAGAAAAGCTGCTCTGAAAATTCTATTTTGGGAATGTAAATTATTTGAAATAAAAATATGCTGCATGCATGATTTGTTTGTTACCCAGCCACCCTCCTGTTGGTTTTTAGGCTGCTAACGGTGTGTACGTGGAATTTTCAAGAGTTACCATGCAGCGCACTTCGACACTTCATAGGAGCCTTTAAGTGGCAGAAGTGGCTGGTCGGCTTTCATTTCCACCTAATCTCAGACAGAAAAGGGTTTTAATAGATGTGTTTCTAGGCTTTAAGCCTCTCTTAACTGTCTCAGGATGAAATTCTCCTTTACTTGTTTTGTTAGCATATTTTTGGAATTTTATAAACAGAGTCATTCATATTGTATGAGTTTTTCTTCAACCTACATTTTTGGGGGGCAGGGGAAACTTAATATCAGGTCATTGAGATTTACCTGTATTATTCTACACACTTTTAGACCACTCATTCTCATTGCTGCCCAATATTCTT
>NC_043706.1:12307883-12387526 GCF_006229205.1 Suricata suricatta | reverse complement strand
GGCTCTGTGCTGACAGCTGGCTCAGAGCCTGGAGCCTGCTTCCGGTTCTGTGTCTCCTTCTCTCTCTGCCCCTCCCCCTCTCATGCTCTGTCTCTCTCTGTATCAAAAATAAATAAAACATGAAAAAATTTATAAAAAATAAATAAATAAATAAAAAGCATTTAAAAATTTTTTAAAAAGTGCATCGGCTAAGTGAAATAAGTCAGTCGCAAAAGGACAAACCCTTTATGATTCCACTTGTGGGAAGGACCTACAATAGTCAAATTCACAGAGACAGAACACAGAAGGTCATTGTCATGGGCTGGGTAGGGGAGAGAATAGAAAGTTAGCATTTGCATAGGTACAGTTTCTGTTTGGCAAAACCAAGAGTTCTGGAGATGGCTGGTGGTGATCGTGGGAATGTGCCTAATGCCACTGAACTGTACACCGAAAAATGGTTCAGCTAGTAAATTGTACGGTATGTGCATATTGGGCTGATATAAATATGATACTAACATACATGTATGTACAAAGTGTGTATGTGCTCCAGCGGAAGCAGGGCTGTGTTTTGTTTCAGTCTCAGGTTATTGCTCTATCACAGAGAAGATTTCATTTTTCATGAAGTCACAGAGACTGTGCACCCTCATCTGAGAGCATAACCGCTTTCCTTATTTTTATGAGTGATCCTGAATTTTGGCGCACAAATGCTACAACGGCCTATGCGGTGGGTCAGAAGAGGGTTATAAAAAAACATCCTGAGTCTAAAGTTACTGCTCGCGTTGCGACCTTGACAGTACAACTTTGCAAAACCAAGGGCTTCAATTTAGCAGAATACGCCATGATTCAGAAAATGCTACCAACCTATGCCCAAAGGGACTGAGTCACACTTGCGAGGTAACTCAAATGCCTGAGTTTTTTGACTTCTGTATGTTTAAATTCTCATCACTCTGCGGCTTCAACCCTTGTTTCTGCCACTGATCATCCAACACGTCACTTATCATTCGACATCATCTCCACCATGAAAGGCTTGTGTCTGCACAGCCTGAGGTTCAGAGGACACTTTAAAAAATGTTGAACAATAAAAACTGTCAATGATTACTGGCCACGGGGAAACAGGCAAGCCTCCTTTGGTGCTGTCTCTATGCCCAGAACAACTGCCCCAGTCCTGCCCCCACGGGCACCCAGCGAGCTGCACCTCCCCCCTCTCTCCGAGCTCGCCTTAATTCCCTTCTCTGGGACTCCATAAGGAAGGCAGCTGTGACCACAGAAGTGAAGAAGAGAGTGCTCTCCACCCCGGGGGACAAGGAATGAGTGTTAATTTATGTCGCTAGGTCCCAAAATGGTAAACTGTGTGGATGACATTTTTACTGGATGTCCGTACAACAATGTGTATCTCTCTCCCCGACGTTATAAATCTTCCACAGCCCCTGACATAGGGACGGCAGGCCAGTCTGGAGGGGCCAGAGGATTTGGGATGGTGTTATCTAGCACTTCCGCAGCACTGAGTCAGGTAGACTACGTGATTCACCACGTTCCGGCTCCAAAGCCCACAGTCTCCCGGGGAGCCAGTCCTAATATACAATTTTCAAATCAGCGCACATTTATTCCGCAAATATTTACTGAAGACCTACTGAATGCGAGGCATGATGCCTGGCATCAGGGACAAAAACAGAGGCCTATGATGTGGTCTCGGTAGAGAGATAGATGGGGGTCAGTATCAAGCCATTTTATCACGGAGTCTTCCACACCCCGCACAGCTGGTCAGAATAGCGCTCTACCCTCTCCAAAACAAAGGTAAATAAATAAAATAAAAATGGACAGAGCACACGTAAGTAATCCAGTGAGTGAGCGAACATTCTGGCCACGAAAGAATGTATTTGGAGTGAACCCAGAAATATCTTCCGAGGCTTCCCTTCCAGAACCATGGTTACCAAGCATTCCAGACACACCGATGCTCTAATCTTCCCTGAGAGGCAAAAGGGAGTTTGCCACCATGGGAGATTTGAATAGAAACAAGTGATTTTTACTAAAGATCTAGAGATACTACCTGTATTTCCTGTCTCAGGGCAGACTTAACAAATCCTTTTTTTTTTTTTTTTAATGTCTTCCCTCCCCACCCCCCCTCACCAACAGCCTCCAACCTCCAAAAAGACAGGGAGTGAGTTTCTAGGGCACAGTTTACCCCAGTGACTAGCAGGATGCCTGGCACGGGCTGAACAATTAAAAACACTACTGGCAACAGCATTTTAAATTAGCTGGCTGCATGTTACAGTAACGTGGACATCTGTAAAAACTGCTGGAATGGACATTTGAAGACTGGATCATGAATATAATCCATAATCCATCAGCGAATGCATTTAATTAATGAAGCAAATCAGTTCACATAGGCCGTTATGGGCTGAACTGTGTGCCCCCCTCCAAATGTACGTGTTGGAAGTCTGACCTCCCCCAGTATCTCAGGATGCGACTGTATTTGGAGCCAGGACATTTAAAGAGGTCATTAAGGTAAAATTTGGTCAAATGGGTGGGGTCCCAACCTCACGTGACTGGTGTCCTTATAAGAGGAGATCAGGACACAGACTGGAAAAGAAGACCACCTGAGAACAGAGGGAGAAGACGGGGCATCTCCAAGCCAAGGAGGGAGACCTCAGGAGAAATCAGTGCTGCTGACATCTTGATCTTGAACCCCCCACCTCCAGAGCTGAGCCATACATTTCTGTTGTTTAAGCCACTCAGTCTGTTCTCCTCTGTTATAGCTGCCCGCGCAGACAAGTATGGACACTAAGGACAGAGCTCTCACCTTGCACATGTTCATTTTGGGAAAGACCCTACATGGTGAATGTGAAGCAGCACGAAGAGTGCTAAGGACAGGAATCAGAAGCCCACACAGCCGCTTCTGTTGGAGCCTGACCTCTGTCTGGATCAAGCCTATTTTTACTTTAGGTTGCTTCCTCCTTTCTTTTCTTTTCTTTCTTTTTTTTTTAATGTTTATCTTTAAGAGAGAAAGAGCCAGAGAGAGCAGGGAAGGGGCAGAGAAAGAAGGAGACACAGAATCCAAAGCAGGCTTAGTGCCTCAGCACAGACCCTGATGAGGGGCTTGAACTCACAAACTGTGAGATCACAACCTGAGCCGAAATCAAGTCGGACACTTAACTGACTGAGCAACCCAGGTGCGCCTGTTTGCTCCTCTTAAGATACAAGTGCGGATCCCAGGAGCACCCGGGTTCAGGTGCCACCAGGTGCTGTTTTCAACAGCCAACTAGGTGCCGTTTTCTAAGATATGACAGAAGTGGCGGTGAGGTGTGACTGTTTTCCTTCACTATGTGCAGCCATGAAAGGAGGCTCCTCAAACCCTTCTCAGCACATTCGTGAACCTTTTCACCAACATCGGCCAACAGCACTCTAACTAGAAGATCCTCTCTCAGCAGGCGTCCTACCCCAGAGGGGATCCCTGTGCAGCTCGGCTCTGCTGGGCCACCCCAGCACCTGGGGACATCAGTTTGGAAGCAGCAGGTGGAAGTCACATAAGGAAGGGACAGGAACAAGCAGAAAAAAGTCTCTGCACCTTATGTCATGTTAGCGTATGCTAGCCAGGAAAGACCTGCTCAGTCTGAGCAAAGACATTAATGAGCCCTACAAACAGAAATTACTGCAGTGGGACAATAGATGCCTTAATTAATTCTTTTCTCCAGCAATCTTAGCACTCAGGATTGCAAAATCTTCAACGGCAGCATGGTAAAGACAAAGAAACGCACACCCGAGGTACGGTCTCTGCAGAGACAACACACAGGGACCGTCTGTCCGGCAGCATTTGTTTTTCTAGAAACTGCCAAGCCACACAGGTGGGAACGATCCTGTTCATGCGGTGTGACCCACACCCCAGATACACTGTGGACTTCTGGTTGTGGTTTGGGGTTGTTTTGTTTTGTGGCACAGAGCTCCCTCCCTGACAACACAGGAGACTTCCCCAGGTCCTTGGCAAAAATCCCCATTTCTCTGAAGCTGCCTCTGAGAAATTCCCATCACTGGCCATAAAACAAGTTCTCATTAGGAAATCCATATTTCAAAGACGAACAGAAAAGCAGTAACTTAAAAAAAAATAACAAGAGTCTAAAAAAGTGCTTTTAAGGTTCATCCATGCTGTTGCTTAGAGCCTTTGTAACCCCCTAGTAGAAAGGATAATTGAACAGAAAAAAGCTCCTGACCATTTAGTAGGTATGACGAAGGTCAGGACAAGGATACAGCCCACGAGTGTGGCTGCCATGTTTTTCCCGCCATGCAAGTCCTGACCACCGACAGGGTCACGGAGCTGAACTGCCAGGGCACCCTTCTCCCACCCACGGGCCTCTCCTCACGAGGTGCCCTCCCACTAATTCCTTCAACAAGCATTTGAGGACTCCTGTGTTTTGTGACCCTCTTGCTGGGGGCCAGAAGCAAACAGGAGAAATAGCCACATATGTCCTCGAGGAGAGTTCTTCCTAACGAAGGACAGAAGTCACTGCTGTGAGGCCAAATATAGAACCAGCCATGCCATGGAACACTACATATACTTCACCTACAGATAAAGAAATGTAAGGGCACCTGGGCGGCTCAGTTGGGTAAGCATCGGCTTCGGCTCAGGTCATGATCTCACGGTTCGTGGGTTCGAGCCTCACATCAGGCTCTGTGCTGATAGCTGGAGCCTGCTTCGGATTCTGTGTCTCCCTCTCTCTCTGACCCTCCCCTGCTCATGCTATCTCTGTGTCTCAAAAATAAATAAAAAACATTAAAAAATTAAAGAAAAAGAAATGGAAAGGTCTAAGTGGGGAGATGACAGTGTGGGCCAAATGTATGGACAAACTCACGGTCAAGTACTTTTGTAGGGCAATCAACGGGGGATTAGTTAGGAACAGCTAGCTGAGGTAATCACATCCAAGCAAAGGATGACGTCAGAGCACAAAGGTGCCGAGAACATAGTTCTGGGTACTGGGCACCAACCTAGCACCTTGCTTACCCTAGCACTGCATGCTCACCTCTAAGTCTGCACTTGAGAAAATTCCGGCAATCGAGGGATGCATTATTAAAAATGAGCTTCCTGGGGAATAAACTAACATTTGAAGAGTTCATGAAATCACAAACACTAGAATATGAAGGAAAGAGATAATGACACTTGTCACAAGAGATTAAGAAGACACAGCAATAAAAGGAATCTGTTCACAGAGAGAATGATTCTAAATACAAAACGGTCAGATTGATACTTAGAAGTGCAGCTATTAATAGAAATAATATTAGAGAGGTTTCATTATGTAAATGGCTTATATGGCTGCCAGAAATGTACCTGCTAGTAATTTGCATTTTTTGCTGTAGCAGAAAATTCAAGGATTTCTTTCACTGAATTATGAGGGTCCCTTTCATTGGTAAGCCACAGCTTTTACAATCACAATAAAAAAAAACTACCTATGATCTTAGTTGCTCTTATATAATAATAATAATTAGGTACTTTTATGTGCCAGGCACTGTGCTGAGTGCTTCATGGGCAGCAATCCTATGAGACACAATTAGTCTCCCCATTTTATCTTTCAGAGAATGGTGGCCGGCAGCAACTTCTCTGGGGTGTTGCAATTAACAAATGACGGGTGTTGGATCTGAACTTTGTCTCTCGGACCCCAAGCCCGTGACTCCTCCCACTGCCATGGATCACAACGGTCCGAGCTCTGGCAGCGCCGTGAGCACAGGGTTTCATACAGGGACCTTCGAAGTAGAAATAGGTCTAGAAAGGTGGGCACTTCTGGTTCAAAAATCTCGGGTATATGTTCCCGCTCAACAGTATGCATATTTGTCACCTGACCCCTGGGTATCGGTGCCACATTCTGGTCAGCTCTTGCTGTAGCACAAACCACAGGTGCCACAGGTCAAAATGCCTATGACTCTAGACCTAAATCCTCACAGCCCCCCCATCTGCCCCCCATCTGCCCCAGAGGTCTCCCTGGACACTCCCTGGGCCTCTAATATCAATGCATTCCCTCCCCACCACCTCTCATTCACATCTCAATGATCCACATTTCTGTGGATTTCTTAATTTCTCAGTCATTCAACTCAGCGTTCTGAAATCCCAAGGGGATTGTAAAGGTCTCATCTTGGCCACAAAACTTCATCAGAAGGTCTTATCAATAACAGTGTTATTTCAGATACATCTCTTTACCTCCCGTACACATCCTTTGAGGAATTTTTCAATTTGCCATAAAATAACTAAACACTGAGCATCAGAAGGAAAGAGGAAGAGATGAAAAGCTCAAAAATAACCAACTCATGCTTGAAAATACAGTGTAAGTTTAATGTGAGGTGCGGCTGGTGTAGAATCCTTGTTCTCTTGCATAGTAGCTCTTATTAGCCTTTGTCTTGCAATGTCTGTAAATCAAAGGCAATAGTGTTCATCTCCTGGTGTAATGAGGTTTAAATGGAGATTATAAGTAATGCTCCTAATGGGGGAGGCTGGCACAAGGTAAAGTTCCTTTCTCTTCTACTCTTTGGTCAACAAGGAGGGGGCTATGTGCACTGTCTCCCCACATAACCGCCTCCCACTGGCCTGTATCCCACTGGCTGGACACACTCCCTGGGGCAGAGAGAGAGGCACCGATTCAGTCCTGTCACTTCTTGGGGTGACCCTGCAAAGTCTGCTCATCTGCTGTAAATGAGGATTTCACGTGGCGATATGCACGAGAGCCTGATAAATTAAGACAAGAGGTAAGCGCGAGGGAAATCTAGTATTTCCTTGAGATTGGTGGACACAAGGAAGACGGGAAGTCCTTGCTCTCCAGAGTTCCGATCTGAATTCCTAGAGGTGAGATTCTTGTCAATGACCCAGACCTCCTGAAACTTTTGGGGAGTCATGTAACCAAGCAGAGCAAAACTTGATAATGAAGCCCAGGGATGAGGGGCGAGGGGGGACGGTAAAGGTCCCAGGTGGAGGTGGCCCCCTCAGGGCTGCACTCACAGACCTGCAAAAGGCAGGAGGGGCTTTAAGAAAGTCAACAACCAAAAAAACACAAGAGTTGCCATGTCAACACTAGAGTTTCACAAACACGGATCTACAGAAACTAGAATATGTAAAATTGCTAAACAATTTGAAGTTCAAAGAAAAGTGCAACTTTCAAAAAGTAGAAAACAGATGAGAAATGCAATACATGAAGCACTCATTTTTATTTTTTAATATAATTTATTGTCAAGTTGGCGAACATACAGTGTGTGTGTACCATGGGCTCTTGGTTTGGGGGTGTCGATTCCTGTGAATTGCTTACATACAACACCCAGTGCTCATCCCAACAAGTGCCCTCCTCCATGCCCATCACCCATTTTCCCCTCTCCCCCACCCCCTCCCCCTGATAACTCTCAGCTTGTCCTCTATATTTAAGAGTCACTTACGGTTTGCCTGAATCTCTCATTGATACATAATCATTTTATCGTAAAGAAACTTTTAAAAAGGCATGGACAGGGGCACCAGGGTGGCTCAGTCGGCTAAGCATTTGGCTTTGGCTCAGGTCATGATATCACGGTTCATGGGTTCGAACCCTGCATCGGGCTCTGTGCTGACAGCTAGCTCAGAGCCTGGAGCCTGTCTTCAGATCCTGTGACTCCTTCTCCCTGACCCTCCCCTGTTCACGCTGTCTCTCTCTCTCAAAAATAAATAAAAACATTAAAAAAAACTTAAAAGGGCACAGACAACCTGCTAACTTAACTACTTCATAAGATATTGTTGTTTGACAGATTTTTAGGATCTAAGGCATGGCCATAAGTCTTTTCCAAACAAGGATGATTACAAATGAAGTGATTAGTTAATTAATTAATTAGACGTACAAGCCACCATTGACAAGCCTGGAGAAGCCCCTCCCAATGTCTTCCTTGTTTCTTTCCATGGTTTGGAGGGGAAAACCCTTGAAACAAACATGACCCAGTACACATAAAATTCCTCATTTTAATGTTTCCCCCCCAAGCACCCACAAATCCAGGTCCCTCCCATTTGCTTCCAGCTCCCGCCCAAGTTCACATCCCTTACGTGATGCCTACCATCCGGACCCCTTGAGGAGCCGCCACTGCCTATGTATGTTTGCCAACAGATGCTGGGACAAGCCCCTCCCAGAGGGGCACCTGCCAGGCTGAAAGTGATGTGGCTGCCAGGGCAAGGCAGGCGTGCCCGGAAAGACAAATGTCCCAAGCCGTCCGGGGAGGTGGGAGCAAATATGTCTGAGCAACTCCAAGTGCTTATAGACCTAAGACCTGAAGCTAATTAATGGAAACCTGAGCAAAGATGGTGACAGCTCAAGGCAAGAGTGTGAAGCTCGTGTCACTTGGTAAAGAGAACTCAAGAAGAAATCTCTTAAGGGCAGGACATTAACACCTGCACCTCATTTCCTTCGCAGACTTACACGTGTCTGCTAGAAACACGTCTCTGCGCTCTGGAGGGATTTTAAAAGGTGTTGACCTGCCACTAATTACAGCCATGCCTACACCACAGCGAACAAAACTACTCCTGGCGCGTCTGATTCGGATCACATGCAGGGATGTTCTCCCCTCCAACTGAACGAACCTGCTTGCCGTCCGGCTTCTTTACGTTCGATCGTCCCAGGCCATCACCTCTAGCTGGAAATGCCCTTTGGTCTTCGCTTCACACAGTCATGACACTTGTCTTCGTACAAAACTCAGTTGAAACCACTCTCTCCTTTCACCCCTTCTAAACTAATCCTGACGCATTCTGGCATCCTGTCCACAGACCAGCACTTAGCACTAACAAAGATTGCTCGTAGTGAAAGAGTTAATCCTCCACGTGGAACCACACCTGCAACCTGGGCCAAGTCATTTCTCCTTTCTGGACCTCAGTTTTGTCATCTGTAGAGTGTAGATAATATTAATCCCTATCTCTTAGAGTTGTGCAAATCAGATGTTTATTTTCATCACTGTGGATGCACATGCACTGAGTGCATGTAAAGTGCTTCTTAACCCAGGACTTGGGTGCACAGTAAGCACTCAGAAAATGTCTATTGCTTGCATTAGCGCTGCTATTATTACTGTCTTGGGCTCACAGTTGCACTGGTCCGATAAACTCTCGGGAGAAGGAACGATTCTCACGCACTGCCCAGAAACTGAGGATGTGACCAAGTTCAGTGTTAACTCAACAGCAACATAGCAACCTGGCCAGGATTTTGGCTCTTCACACTTACCCCCTCTGCTGATTACAAAAGCTCATTCACACGCGTCAGCTCAGGCAGAAACAAATATGACCGTATCTGATTCCTGAAGTAGGACAGTGGTAAGATAAATAAATACTTCTAAATTTGCAGAGAAGTACTTTGAACAAGGCTTTGGCATGAGAAAGGTAATCTCCTCAGGGTCACAGAATCTCTAGAAGCATCCTGAAGGGACAAATGAAGGAGAGGCGAGAATGTGTGGCATGAGGAGGCAAGGAGGCCAGCACAGCCTCAACTACAAAGCCTCCTACACTAAGGGAAGTGTGAGGAGCCAGGCCATGCAAGGGAAATGGGGTTCCCTGAAAGAAGCAGTGCACGCGCAAGCTAGTTACCCAGGGCTCAACTCTAACCTCAAGCAGCACTCAGTTCCTCCAGTAAAGGTCACTTGCCCATGGAGAGAGATGTACACCTGAATTTACGCCAGGGCTGTTTCCACCTTGCGTGCTGGACCCCCATTTACAAACCTGCCCCCTTTCACTTGTTCCACTTCTCTTCTCATACTTCTCATTTCCCATGTAAATCTGATGTCACTTAATCTGTAGTTACAGAATGTCACTGGTGACAGGAACCTCCAAGCATTACCTGAGCTACTGCCCTCCTCTTAAAGAGGAGGGAGCTGGTCCAGAAAGGTTAGTAACTTTCCAAAGGTCACAAAACCTGTGGTATGGCCAAAACTGAAGCCCGGATGGTGTCCACCCCGTCTTCCCAAAGCAAGTGCGTCTCGGACTCTACATAATCCCATCTGCTTGCTTCTCTCCCTGCCCGGCCCTCAACGGTGCCTAAGTCACTGAGATAAGTTGTGTTGTTACACGGGCCATGGGAACAGGCCTCCTTTTTTAGGCAGAACAAAATATATTTGGCTGCTTTACCCTCTGTGGTCACTCTGCTCTGCACCGTGCATGGAGACTTTCTGTCTACTGCCATTCACCCTTAGTGTCTATGACATCACACCTCCTTACGATGTTTGACTCATAAAAAATTTAAATGGTTAATAAATATCATTCATTCATTTAAAGTCATTTTAGAGGCAAAGACTTCATTCTTCTTTTGAAAAAATGGGCTTCATTTCATTGGAGTCTTTTCTTCCCAGGCCATGGCGGTGTTATTTCAGTAGGAAATGTCATCACCTGAAAACCAGGTGCATTTTAAAAAAGTAATCCAAACCGAATTAGCTTTTATGCCTAACAAAAGACTGGGAACCATGAAACAACTCATCGGGAGGGGAAGAGAGAAATTAATTCAGTGCGCTAGAAATCAACGGCTGTTTGTCAAATCCAAGTCACCCGTAACAAGTGAGTCCTTCGTAAGGAAAATTATTTTCCTTCAAATAACCATGTCAAGCTAAGGAAAAAAAAACGTTTCACGAAATAGCCACTGAATTCATTTTTCCTGATGTGGCACAGGGACCCGGTAAGAAGCTATGTAACTCGATGGGACTAAACGCCTAAGAAACCCTGAGGTACTGCCAACTTTTGCAGGCAACCAGCAAGTGGGGGGAAGGGAGATTCCCAGGAATATGTGAATCATAACTGTTAGTCATCACTTAGGGAAATTCACGACATAATCACTATCAGTTAAACATATTATTATTTGCCAAATGTCCAAGATACAAACTTCCTTGGAAACGACCAGTATGATACTAGAGGCTCTACGCAGACCGTTAATTTTCCTATTTTGTGGGCTGGCACGTGTTTGGGGAATGTCATGAGTAACCTGAAGGAGAGGTGAATTTATTTCATTACCATGTGGACAGGCACGGTTTCTACATATTCTCAAGCAGAGGTGGATCCCATATGTGGGGTCTGAAGCTTATAAAGTCAGGCAAGCGATGGGAGAGAGTATTGGTGGGTGGGGGGTGTCTTTAAGAAAGAGTTCACAAAAATGACCAACCTAGAATTCGACCCCAGGTCCTAGGAGGGGCCTGAGGAGGCTGAAGCGTCACTAGCTCCAAAACCAAAGTGTGCCTGGTCCATGACACAATCAGGTGTCCGCACACATCAAGGACGGTGGGGACGCTGCTGATGGCCGCCATCTAGGTGATTCTGTACAGCCCTCTTCGATGCTATACTGAAACACTTCCATGCACACTTTTGCCGAGCTCACGTAGGTAAACAGAAATGTCTGCACATGATGTTTTAGAGGAGCTATTCAATGACTCTGAGCATGTGGCTTTTCTGCCTTGTCAGGAAAACCTCCTTTCCACAGGAATTTCTTAGCATCGATGCCTCATCTGTGGGAACCATCGAAGGGTTCCTAAGAGAGCATCTCAGATTAGCATCACAGCGCAACTAAACTCAGCAGTGACACTTCAGTGAGGACGAGGTGGGGAAGGACAGTGCGGACTGGTCCAGCACAGCGCCCCTGAACTGAACGGGCTTAGGTCTGGGTTCAGCCAGAGCCTGGGGAAGGGCGTTCTACAACATGACGTTCCGCCTCGCCCCATACCGGGTCTCCAGAGCAGGGGAGAGCACCCTAGTGCATGTGAATTCCGACAAGTCAAACGCGAAGGGAGAAGGCTCTCTGAGCACCTCCACGTTAAATCAACCCATGGAACCTTTCATCCGAAGAAAAAGATGTATCATGACAGAAGATTTCAGAATTGCAGGCTTCTGCGATCTGAAGCACATTTCTACCTCAGCACAGCAGAAAGTCATTACTGTTCCATTAACGTTCAGGAAGTAGATTAGACCTTTCTGGGCTTCCTTTCGGAAGGCTCTTGGAGCTCCAGGGTGCCAGTGAAGTGTGGCTTAGCCCAGGAGCCGCAATTCCTAGAATAGAAAACTGAAAGTAACACATTCACTCTGACACGCCAGCCCACTACTTTTAATTGTGGCTCATTAAAGATGTAAATAGAAGAAGACTTATGTTCACCTCTACTACAATCTCACTGCTGCCGTCAAACTACAACGCTTCTGCTTCTATGCAGAAAGGAATACTTCCGCTTTGTGTAACATCCCCACGAGCGGAGAGCTGTGACTCACCAATTTTCCAATGGCAGGCATCACGTGTTTCTGCCTGCTGTTGGACAGAGGCAAGTAGACCGAGTGATGAACTTAAAAATCAATGAAAAGAAGAATAAAAGACAAGTCAGTCTAAAGATGGTAGCTGGCAAATTCCAGTTCTTCCCAGGAGATGTTACAGAAATGCAAGCCTGCCTGTAGAAATTCTGCAGAGAATTCAGGCTGAAGAGGGGGCGGAACCCACGTAAGAGGGAATCAACTCGAAAGAGGAATGCCGATGAAGCATCTGATTTCTGTTTTGCCAATGTTATTTTCTTCCGTTACTCACGAAAAAAAATTCTGTGTCTTACATTTACTCCTACTCCTGTTTTTCAGCTGAAATATAATTAACGTACAATGTTGTATTAGTTTCAGGTGCAGGACATATTGATGCGACGGTTCTGTACGTCACTCAGTGTTCACCATGACGAGTGCGGTCACCGTCTGTCACCACACAACGTGATTACGATATTATTGGCCATATTCCCATGCTGTGCTTTTCAATCTCTGTGACTTACTTATTTTATAACTGAAAGCTTGTTGCTTACTCATATTCTTATAAGACCTAGCTTCCTAAATTAGAATAAGAATTATATCTTAATGATAATTATTAAGTACAAGAAGGCGTTAAAAGTGAACCCATAAGAAAAGTTTATTTGAAACACTGTTAAAAATAAATTAAGGGCCAGACACAAAAAGACACATATTGTATAATTCGAGGTGCATGTGGGAGCTAAGCTAGGCAAACTCATCAAGGTAGAAAGTAGAGTGCAGGTTACCAGGAGCTGAGGAGAGAAAGGAATAGGGAGCTGGTACCTGGTAATAGGTACAGAGTTTCTGTGTGGGATGATGAAAATTCTAGAAATGGATAGTGGTGATGATGAGTATAACAATATTGTGAGTGTACTTAAAGCCACTGAATTGTATGCTTATTAAATGGTTAAAGTGGCAAGTTTAATGCTATATTTATTTATCACAATTAAAAAATATATATATTTAAAATCAAATTAAAAACACTTTGAAAGTGGGGTGCAGGAGCAATGCCTAAGCCCCCGAGACAGAGTGCTTTAGCTCGCCAACTCTCCCGAGTGGATGAGGGCATTGCCAGGCAAGGGAAGGGGTAGGACCAACGGGGAGGCTCACCAGGACAACAGAGGAAAGCCCGTCGGATTCCTGCAAAGTGGGCTGCGGGGGAGCTAAGCCTCTCTGCCCATCGGTACCAGTATTGGGGTCAAGTGTTTACAAGTCCCGATTTAAATGCATCGAGTGCATCTGATGTTTTGGAGAATCTTCCTGAGGATTCATTTCAGAGAGCAGATAACCACTCCAAAACCTGTCAAGTTAATACAGATTTGGGTTGCATTTACATAATGTGTGCCTGCAGGTTCACAGACCATGACCTTTGATAGCTGGACGTAAACTTCCCCTTTCACTAAATGTCACTGCAAATTCCCGGCAGCGTTTGGAAACATGTGCCGGCTGCCGGCTGCTACGTGTTCTCTGGTGTAATAAATTTGGTGTCCATCAAATGGAGGAAGCAAAGTGCTTCCCTTAAATATCTAGGGTGTTTGCAACGTACTCACCCCCAAATTGTTCACTGTCAAGAGCAAGTTCACTCTGTGCGGTGCCCAGCACAGGACGCCAGGCTCTTCCAAGTGGCTAATTTGATGGGCTCCTAGAAATGGCCTCCCACCAGCAGCATCATTGAGAAAGATGCTGGTCCTGAAGAGGCTGAAAATAATGTCCTTTCCGTTAACTTCTACCGAGTAGATTAGGTCTTTGTGGGACTTTAGTTTCTCTGAAATCAACAGAGTGCTAAGCAAAGTGGCCTTAAACCAGTGAGGGGGGAAAAAGGTGTAGAGCCGACTGGAAATGAGAAGTGGTCTGACAGACGCAGGAGTGGAGACAGAGTACAAGCAAGGGGTCAGCGAGTCCAGGATTCAAATCTCAGTCTTTACTCCTACAAGCTGAGTGACAGTCTTCAGCACCAGTAACCTCGTCCACCATAATAGCATATAATTTAAATGTAAAAGTTACACTCATTATCTTTAAGATTTTGTGTGTGTGAGGATCAGATGAGATGAAACATGGACGGGCACAAAGGAAACAGTTGATTAACTGTTCTTAATTAATTAGTTTCCTCTTTAAAAGGGAAAATGCACAAGAAAGGTCTCCTAAGATTTGTTGGGGAAGCTTTTAAAGTAGACTCTGGGGGCGCCTGGGTGGCTCAGTTGGTTAAGCGTCCGGCTTCAGCTCAGGTCAGATCTCACGTTTGTGGGTTCGAGCCCCACATCACGCTCTGTGCTGACAGCTGGCTCAGAGCCTGGAGCCTGCTTCTGGTTCTGTGTCTCCCTCTCTCTCTGCCCCTCCCCCTCTCATGCTCTGTCTCTCTCTGTATCAAAAATAAAATAAAAAAATAAATTAAAAATGTACCATGAGAACAGGCAATGTCTCTTCTCAGTTTATTCTTAAAAAAAATAAATAAATAAAATAGACTCTGGGGTGCCTGGTGGCTCAGTCAGTTAAGCGGCTGACTTTGACTCAGGACATGATCTCACGGTTCGAGAGTTCGAGCCCCGCATCGGACTCTGTTGCTAACAGTTCAGAGCTGGAGCCTGCTTGGGATTCTGTGTCTCCATCTCTCTCTCTGCCCCTCCCTGGCCTGTGTTCTGTCCTTCAAAAAATGAATAAATGTTAAAAATATGTAAATAAAATAGGCTCCACCGGTATTTATGGGGTCTCCCCCACGCTGAAGGTCCAGTGGCACTCGTTGAGAGAAGATAGGGTGTGAGACCTGTCTTTAATTTGGGGGAACTTCAAGGCTAATAAGAGCAGAGAAGTAAATCAGTGCTAAGTCTGATGATGACCTTCTCCTATTCCACAACCTTCAATGGCTCTCCACCACGTAAGATAAAATTCCAACCCTGAATATGGGATTAAACCAACTGTTTTAACCTGTAAAATGGAGCTGTGTTGCAGGGAGTTGGAAAGTGCATTCACAGAATCTGGTGGAAGGGAGCTACTCAATTAAGAGTTCACACTAATTATGATTATTACCGTCCTTATTAAAGCAACTTCATTCCTCCCCATCTCTCACTGTTCTGTCTCACCCACCTCGACGTGGCCCCAAGCCAGTCCACGACGTGCCTCAGACACACACTATCCTCTTCCTCCTCCTCACCTTCGTTCCCTCGCCCTCTGACCATTCAGGATCCTGGCCTTACTTCAAAGTCTGGCTCAGAGTGCCTGCTCCAAGTCCTCACCACCTTACAGCTGGACCAGCCTCTCATCCCTTTGCGTTCCCACAGCATTTTGTCACCCTCCCGGACTAGGCAACGTCACACATTTCACCTTCCCTAGCAGAGTAAAGATGCATAAACTCAGTCGGAAGGCAGGCACCAAGAATCAAGGCTGGGAAATTTTTATCACAAACTGAGTAACAGTCTAACCGAATACCACGAAAGTAACATGACCATAATGGCTAACGTTGTGTGTGTGTGTGTGTGTGTGTGTGTGTGTGTGTGTTTAAAGCTCTATGGGCATGAATGCCATAGGTTTTATTACTCTTGATAGATAGATGCTGCTCCAATTTTCCTAGTTCATGGGTGGACAAACTCAGACCCAAAGAGGTTAAGTAAATTTGCTCAGCCTTCCAGGGCCACGGAGAGGCAGATCTGTATTCAAACCCAGGAAGGCTGCCTGGGGAACCGCTGCTCTTAATACATGATGTCGGTTCCCAACAGCATCACAGCGACTTACTCTGTACTGCACATCTATGATGACAGCGACCCGTTCTCTCAGAGCTGCATTTTCCAACTTTGCGATTCATCGAGGCGTTCTGTATTTAGATCTTTAATGTCTCACGAAGCGCTGTCTTCCTGATTGAGGCTACTCATGCTTACAGTCACTTCTGCTCATGCTAACGGGCACCTGGCAACCTTACACAGGTTCCAGCCACAACGCCACCCCGCAGACCCACATACGTGGGCTGGGAAGGGCAGTTCAAGATTAGCACCCAGTACATCGGGAGGCACCAGAAGCTGGAATGAAGACCCCAAATGTCTACTGCCTGCTTGAGTGGTTGTCACTAGGTATTTAGGACACTTTGAGGACTGGCGCTCACAAAAGAGCAATTTTATAGTCAGTGGCTCCAGGTAAATGAACTTCAGCAGTAACCAGAAAAGGCTGAAGCAGCCGCCTTCCCCCCAGAGAATGAATGCACCAGAGGCGAACTGTGAATCTGCATTTGTTCACCTTAGCCATGGTGTGTGTGTGTGTGTGTGTGTCTGTGTGTGTGCGTGTATTTAATGAAAGTGTAGTTGACACACATTGGTATACTAGTTTCAGATATATCTACTTCCGGGTACATCTTCTAAACAGCCTGATGGTCAGGATTTTAAATGAATGCAAGGCAGGCACCTGGGTGGCTCAGTTGCTTAAACCCCCGACCTTGGCTCAGGTCATGATCTCATGGTTCATGAGTTCAAGCCCCAAGTTGGGCTCTCAGCTGTCAGGGAGGACCCCCTTTAGATCCTCTGTCTCCTTCTCTCTCTGTCCCGCTCCCATCTCTCCCTCCCTCCCTCTCTCTCTCTCAAAAATAAAGAGACATTAAAAGAATAAAATAAAAATAAGTGAATGCAAGGCTCAGAACAGAAAAATAATAAATTCAGCCAAGGTTCTTCCCTGTGCAAAACAGACAAAGATCAACTTCTAGGAGACACTGCAAAGTGATGTGGTATTTAAGGCTGTGTTAGTTGTCACTCAGTACATGCTGTTGACTGATCAATTTCTAAATTCGTTGTTCCAACAATGGTTCAACTTTTGCCATAATTTCACAGGCAAGCAAACTAAAGGTTGGGTACAAATATCACACAGAAAAAAGTGGCAAATCTTAAACTGAAATTCTCTATGCCAACTTACTGACGCTAACTAAAACATTACTAAGAAAAATATATATGACATGTATAATATATATTATAAAATAATATACTCTATTAAACAGCCTTCCCCTAATGTCAAAATATTGTTTAAAAAGATGTGTAACATGCCTCGCACACTGATCTCCATCAAGTACCATTCTGAATTCCTTGCTCACAAGTGCAAACGATGATTTTTTTTAGTGGCATTTTTAACATGTGATATTAAAAAACCTCCTCCTCCTCCCTTTGCAAAGGAACTTTGGAGGATGCCAAATTAATTTTGGAGATGACTTTTCATTTTGTTTCAGCCAAGATATTTTTTTCCTCCTTTGCAATTTTAACCAAACAGAATTCTTAGAAACGAAAAAATAGTAACAAGTATATTTCTAGAGTAGAATAGCCTTTCAGAATTGAAAATGTTATATCAATCCTTTAATGCTACCCAGTCTTGGCTTTTTCAATTCCCTTCAGAAAAAAAAAATACCACATATTCATATTATGTTGCCAAAACTGGATGTGTCATTTCTGTCGATTTCTGATTTGGCCGATATGATTTTTTCATGACCTAAGACAGTAAAAAGCAATTTCGAGTAACTTCACAAATATGGCTCCTGAGAAGCCGAAGAGATTCCACCTGGTGTTAAAATTTTCATATATCAAAGATGCACACTACTGGTTTTCTTAAAGTGGCATGATGCTGAGTCCAATGACTTTTGTAAAAATCGTGTAACCTGAAACATCTTTTTATAATTTTTACGACACAGTAATTAGCACTGAGATAATCTGAAACATTTAAAATCTTACCTGAAGGATTACTTTTGTTTCTCTTTCCTTTTCTTTTTTTAAGTAGGCTTCATGCCTTGCACAGACCCCAACCCAGAGCCTGACCTCCCCACCCCAAGATCAAGACCTCAGCTGAGATCAAGAGTCAGACTTCAACGACTAAGCCACCCAGGTGCCTACTTGTATACTTCTAAATGAGCTGTTTCTTTTTACCTTTGATAAACATTTATTAAGCTATATTTTGTACAGAAATGGATTTACTCCTTAGAATACAGGTTTAAAATAGACCAATCTCCGTCCTAAAGAGATGGCTACAAAATCAAAGAACTGCCATCCACAGGGCTCACACGGGAAGAGAGGACACTCCCATTAGGCATCAGTGAACGATGTTCACTGGGTAGAGAAACAGAATTTCATGCAGAAGAATTAACATGAACAAGGCATGGTTGCTAATGTACGCAGTATATTTAGAAAGGCAAGAAGTGTCATGTGTGGAGATGGGAGGGAGGGATGAGATTTCAATGGTGAGTTGGAAATGAATTCCTAGGGATCTTGAATGTCATGCAGTTAAGTCACCATTTTATTCTGCAGGGGAAGGGAAACTACCAAAATCCTTTAAAAATCTTTCCTTTTACTTCGTCATATTCGTTCATTGCAATGGAAAATACCAGAGGAGTACTATTTCTAAAGGAGGTACCAATTGCTCTAATCCTACACACATGTTCATGTTTTGCTTTACTTCCTTTCAGTCTTTGTTGATAGACACACACACATTTTCATCATGACTTTGTAATCAATGTGTATTGATGGGCAATCTATTGTAAACACAATTCTGAAGTCTGAGTTTTGATCCTTAACATGACAAACATTGTTCCATACTTCCACAGGCTGCCAATGGTTTTTAGGATTGAGAGGGATTCAACCAGACCCTTTCTTCGGGTAGAAAATTTTCAAAACAGCAGGATGAATGAAATACAGGAAGAAAGACCTAACGCAAAAGTAGTCTCCGGGAAGTGGCTGCAGTAGTCGGGCAAGTGATGCTAACAGCAGAAACAGAACAAGAGCAGGGGAATGGAGAAGAGTGGGAAGACCATGAAGTAAGAAGCAAGAGGGGAAAACTCTAGCATGTGGTCAAGAGTTGAAACATTGGAAGAGGAGATGGTGTCCAGCATCAATGACTGGCTGGTCACTGATCCTGTTTCCTTAAACAAGGAACCCATCGAGGGAGAGAGGGCAGAGACAGAAGGACGTGTAGACCAAGTTGGAGGTACCCATTGACGCCCCATTGGAGCCATCTGGGAGGAAGTTGGAAGCCAATGGTCCTAAACTCCAGAGGAAGAGAGAGCAATGTTAGACATTAGAGTGGAACTGACAATGAAGCCATGATGTGATGATGCCTTCAGAGAAAGCACGTGCAGTAAGGAACTCTGATGAGCTCCTTTTCAGTTTTCATGCCAGCCGTGCGCAAAGATGGCAGTTTAGTCCCAATTTCTTTTGATGCACCGCAAACACCTCCTTTCAAAGCTTTCAAACTGTCACCAAGGAAGGGTACCTTCCAAGTTAATCACCATCTGTTCTGATGATGCCTCTTATAAGGCAATTCGCTGCGTTTCCTGAACTGGTGTGGTTTCACTCAGTTACACAAAACCACACTGCTTCTCTAAAGGACTCATATAATTAGCCCATGATAGTATTAGCCAGAAGAGAGAGTTATAACACATTTCACAGAAGGCATGCTTGGTCCTGCTTTACAGAGGGTCCATGATGGGGGTCTAACCTCTCTAGGCTAGAGAGCCTTTAAAGACCTTTCCAATGATGGTCTTCAGGGAAGGGACGACTGACTCTCCTATTTATATCTACCTTCCAAAAGCAGCACCGATGATTTAGGAAGCCATTTGGAAAATCTGCAGTTCTCAAGAATGCCTTGTGGAAAACAACACAAGAGACGTTATCAAATGTTCTTTTAGAATCAGCTCTACTCTTTCCCAAAAACGGATGAACTGCTCGTAAGGAAATATTCCATGCATTTCTAAGGACCTCCAAATTAGCCTTAGGTCTTTCACTAAAATTGTATGTTTTATAATTTCTTTAATTTTGCCCCTCGTCATTCCTCCACCTTACAACCTTTAATGAAGGCTCAAGACACTGATGTCAACAACTGTACGCTTCTCTTCCATGACCGACAGCCTGTGCACCTGATTCCTGCATCTCAAAGGCAGGCCTCGCCCCAACCAAACTGGAAGAGATTACAGAGCGGACAGCGAGGCGGATTTTGATGAAGTACGTGTACAAAGGCCTCCCGTGCTCCAAGTATTGCTTCCTGAATCTTTCCTCCGGCTTAGCTGAAAACGAGAAAAAAACCCATTCCCAATCCATTCTGTTACACCTTCCTGCTTTCCAAACCTCCCATCACCAAGATTAGATGGACACCCGGGAGAAGACGCTTCCAGTCACTGCGCCTGAATGTGCCTTTGAACACAAACATAATCCAAGATCAGCACAATTTAAGTAAAACTTCAAGCAAGAGTAAAGACAAACAAACAAAAAAGTTGCAAAAAAAAAAAAAGGCTTGGGGCACCTGAGTGGCTCAGTCGGTAAAGCATCTGACTCCTGATCTCGGCTCAGGTCATGATCTCATGGTTGGTGAGTTTGAGCCCCATGTCGGGATCTGAGCCGACAGCATGGAGCCTGCTTGGGAGTCTCTCTCTCCCTCTCTCTCTACAATCTCCCTCTCAATATAAGTAAACCTTAAGAAAATCTTTTTTTTTAATTTTTTTAATGTTTTATTTATTTTTGAGACAGAGACAGCATGAGCAGGGGAGGGTCAGGGAGAGAGGGAGACACAGAATCTGACGCAGGCTCCAGGCTCTGAGCCAGCTGTCAGCACAGAGCCCAACATGAGGCTCAAACCCATAAACTGTGAGATCATGACCTGAGCGGAAGTTGGACGCTCAACCGACTGAGCCACCCAGGCGTCCCAAGAAATAGAAAAAAAGTATTAAAAAAAAAAAGGTTTAATGCAGTTGGTAGTGGTTGTGTTACTAGCTAGTAAATTTCCCGATTAGCCCACTGCTTCCCTTCTAGGCAGGCTGGATTTCCAAGAGCTCTGCCTCGGCCAGGCTTGCCCTTGCTGGAGCAAGCAGGGGGGGGGGGGGCGGCGTGTCACCACTGCAGTCTGTTGTCATCAGATTCAAATCCTGAATCTGCTGCTGGCACTGGGGCTGCTCTGATGTCTGTCCACAGCAGCTTAACTTGATTGCTTTTAGCAATGGGATCGCTCTCCTGCCACCAAAGTGGACGACCTCCGAGCCCTAACAGCTGAAAGAAATAACGTTCAAAATACACTGCCAAGGGCAGCAGGCGTCGCCCTGGGACCCGAGGATAAAGCATCTAGATCAGCCCAGCGCTGCTCCCACCTCAGCTCTGCCTCCTGCCCCGACCCTCCGGTCCCTCTCCCCAGAGCTGACGTTACTGTGGGGCTGCACACAGGCAGGGGTTACTGCCATGCAGAGGACACGCAGGGTCACCGCTTGGAGAGGAGATATAAAGAAGGTTTCCAGAACAGCCTCTGACCTAGAGGACTACACATTTGGACAAAGCGCGGTTTCTAAGGGATCAGAGAATATGCAGACTTCACATCCCAAAAAGGCTAAGGCAACTGAGGAGTGAGTGTGACCATTACAGTAGGATGCTGCCTAGATAGATCGATAAGCGATTACGTCCTGGGGACCGATGACATGCTCAGATCTAGAGCCTTATGTCGCCAGTGAGGAGGCGGCACAGGGGTAGGCGAAGAAGGAGACTTGGGCAGTTTTCATAAACCTCTGTGCGCTCGAGTTGTCTGCAGTGAGCTTCTTGGGCTCGACATCCCCAGAAATTCTGACTCATCGAGCCTGGCGCTGCTGATGTTGCTGAATCTGCTACTTGACATGCCCAGGTGATTCTGCTGTGGGAGGTCCGGGGGCGAGACCGCCTTCGAGAAACAGGGGGCTCCGAGCTGATCCCTGCCCTCAAGCGGTTTGCAACCCGGATGGGGTGACAACAGCACCCATAAAGCAATACACAGCCATCGGTTTATTTATTTTTTTATCATGCATGTTCTAAATGCTGTGGGAGCTCACAGAGGCCTGAGCATTCTGGGAAGGCTTTGTGAGTGTGAACCGGCAGGGCTTAGACAGAGAGAGATGGCCCCGTGCAATCGTCTTAACCAAACTTCCCGATTCAGTGACACGGGGACGGTGGCACACAGTATTCGTGAAGATAAAGACAGGAGTCAGAAGGCGGCCCTCAAAGAGGTAAATGGACTTTATACATTGAGTGCAGAGAGGAGACTGTCACCCAAGAGAACCATCACCCTGGCGTTACCAGATAACACAATGTTCACATTTTCATCCTGCCACATTCATGTGGTTTCCTGCACTTCGTAATTTAGCATTTGTCAGAGAAGAAAAAATGCCGTTGTGAAACCCAAATAATGCACCACTCTGAGGCAGACGGCCAGTCGCTAACAAGAGTGACATGTGAGCATCATTTAAAGTGTCATTCATATCTCTGTTTGGAACAGGGACGTTCAGTAAGAAAGAAAAATAATCAACTCTGTTCAACTTAAAACAAAGTTCAGGGCTTCATGAAGTTCAGGGACGGGCAGATAATCTGTAAGACAGTGACCTCGAATAGGAAGGAAGAGTTAGACCCATGACCGAAAAATAAGGGACAATATTATATCATATTATACTATATTATGTTGTATTACATTATGTTCATATAACAATGTGCCACCTTGTCTTTAATGCTGCAAGACACTACTAACTACAGACACCACAAGGCTTCTTAGACCAAAGGGCTGGCTGGTTCACAAGATCACAGGGAGAAATGGGAAGAAGGGCCCCCCAAGTGCCTGGCCCCCTTTCTCCACACTGGCCAGTCCAGTGAGCGCCTTCCCCTGCCGATGATTGCTCACCAAGGGCTCATAATCGATTTGGCTGAGCAATAACCAAAGGGTCTAACTATTTAATTCATTTCACTAGAGTCAACTCTAGGATTTTAGCATTGGAAGAGATCATTGAGGCACACATCGGCGTCTTTACAGGTGACTCAATCCACAAGGATGAGTAAGTTGTCCAAGGTCACCAACAGAGGTGCCCAAGATACTTAAACAGGAACTAGCTTCCATGTGAGGACTGTCTCCAAGAACTACCATCATCTAGGCTGATCAGACTTCCTTGGAAATGGACAGTATTTTTTGTGTCTGGTTGGGTATTTATTTATTATCTGTTTATAGTTTAGAGCATTAGAATTCCACCTCCAAACCAAGGCTGTCATTCAGGCACGAAGTATAGTTTTTAAATGGTGCTCAATAATTATTTATGGAGCAAGACTTGGAAACCCCCAGCACTTCTCACCTTGCCCGTCCTGATACTGCACTACAGGGTAACAAATCTGCCACCAGAGTGAATCGACTGTCGCAGGGGTGATTAATCCCTTATGCTCTCAGCTAAAAGGAATGTCTGGAAGGTGTAGTCTGTTGGTTGTTTGTGTGTCCAGTTGTTTGGGGTTGGGGTTTTTTTTCTTGGTTTTTTCCCCCCATCTTCTCTAACCACAAATGCATTGTCCTCAGATCCCGCTACTCCGCAAACTTCAGAAACACACACTAAGTCAATTTAGTCACTCTGCTGGCTCTCCATCAACATTTTCTCAAACATCCTGTTGCTTGGGTGGTGGAGAAATAGCCATGCCCTTGAAGAAGACGTCCTGAGACACCAAATGAATGATGGCTGATGAAATCTAAAGCTAACGAACGCCAAGTCCTTTGGATGACTTACCCACGCCCGCTTGTGTTTCAAGACCATTCCCACAGGCTGAAGTCCACACTTTCTTGTTCACGGCCTGGAGCAGCTGTGCTTGAGAGACTTCAGAATAAACTCTTTCATTTTGCTCCAGTAGGCTACAGGAAAAGAAAACAAAACAAGTCAGAATGAAAAATGTCACCTCCAGCAGTTAGTTGATACTCAGGGGGGAAATCCCTGGCCGCTTTCTGATGTATACTTTATAACCTCAAACAAGCATGCTCATGATCAGAAGGAAGCTATCACACGACGGATCCACCTACAATGTCCTCAAATACTAAAGGTGGGAAGGGAGAAGGAGGAAGAAGACAGGACACTTGTTGGGTAGGTGGCGTATTTTGAACGTTGGGCTATATACCACCAGGAATGTGCTTGCAGAATTCCAAGTTTACTAACTGAAATAAATACGAAAAGAAGAATTCATTGCATTTCATAATTAAAGATAACTGACGGGCCATTGTTAAGGATAGAAAGGGAAGAAGGTTTCATGTCAAATTAAAATTCATCTGATTCTGCCCATTAAAGACTCAGACTCACTGAGCCAACATTAATATCTTTAAACACATGGCTGTTAGTATTGAACAACAACAACAAAAAAGATGAAGGGTCAGAAAGAGGAAATTTTCTATTTCACACCAGAAACAGGTACTTTAATTGATGGGTTTTTCAGGCTGACTCTTGATACGTCTTGATCATGAACTTGCCCCGGCCCAAGCTGGAAAGTGGCATTTACTTGACGCACTAACTATGAAATGGATGGGCAACATATGCATGCCTCTCTACCCCTCCTCAGGGCAGCTGACAAAGCGTGCACCTTAGACCCGTGTGTGACAAGGTGGCTCTGGAAAATCCTCTTCTGCCTCGTGAGCTTACAACAGTCACTTGTCACGGGGTATTATTCGAGGTCCTTCTGATACTTAGTCAAGTCCATCCCACTGTTTGCTTTTTTTACAATGGCCATTTGAGCCTAGAAACGGTCTTCAAAAGCTGTCTGCAGCCTTTTCTAGCCTTTTATGAATTCTTCCTCATCTGTTCGGTAAACACGCACAGAGAACACCATCCATTCTTTCACCAGGATGCCTGCAACCCACTTGGGACTCCAAACTCGATGCATCTGCACAGGTTCTGCAGCCACCGCCAGGTCACTCTCCAATGACCCAGCTGTGAGACAGAGGATATATACTTTCCTGTCTCACGAGGTGACTGCGTGAATTACCAATTCCTTGAAAGCCTTCTGAAGCCATTACTTTATAAAATACTCAACGGGTTTGAAAAGACCTTTGGGGGATGGGGTTGTGTCTGTCTGTGGTTAAATTCGTGTAGGCACTCAGAACTTTTGAGGAGGAAGAGAAAGCTGCTCTTGGGTAATGTTAAATGAGAGAGTTGAGTTTAAGCCCATTATATTTTCAGTCTAGTTGGAAGAGTGGCTGCCTGAAAATGGCAAAGTCTTTTTTATTTTCTTGATGCTATCAATACCCACCGAAAGTGGGGTTGTCACGATTTTTATTAGCCTTCAGAGCAGCTTTCATGCAATGTAACTCAGCTCCCACTCAAATGTGTAACAGTAACATATTGCTAACAAATCAACACAAGCCAGGAAGTTCAAAGCATGACAAACTGTCTTTAGCTTACCGTTTGGGTAAAAACAGAATTTTAAAGGGAGGAGGAGGATTTAAGCAAGCCCACTGTGAGTTACTGGCTGGTATCAATCTTCTTTTACTAAAAATGAACTACTGCCTTTCTTTCATTTGTTACCAGCTTTTCTGGGCTGGTTGTTTAGAACTGGAGGGGCCTCTCTCATCTAGTTCAAGGTTCTTCTACAAAAGCTGCCAGCCCAGGGAGGCAAAGGGCACACAGCAAGCTCATCAGCACCGTGCCCAGACTCCGGGTTGCATCCCCCGTGCCCACTGCTCAGCGAATGCCATCTATGGTGTTGGTTCAAAGTTTACCAGAAGCTTATTATTTTCTCATGGCCCCTCTTCTCTCTCTGTTGTTTTTGCCTAAAGAAAGACATTCATTTCTGGATTGTATTTTGGCGCCACGTGGAGCAAAATTATCCGGGAGAGAAAGCAAGCCATGTGTCCACGGGAGCAAGTCACACATTTTGTGGAGGAGAAAAAAAAAAAAGAGAAATAAGGACGGATCTCAGGGACACAATTTTCCACTCTTATTTCTGTAGATGTGAAGGAGCAAAAGTGATTCATTTTGTGATTTGTAGCCGGCCCTCTGTTATACACAGTGCACCGAGTATGAGACCATTATTGTCAAAAGAAAACCACTGAATATTCTACACACGTCCTTTCAAGCAAGAATTTCAATATACTTCCCTCTTTCTGCAAACTCTGCAGCAGGGTTGCTAATGCTAATAACCAACCAACCAACCAACCAAACTGGCTTTGCACACCCACTCTTGTTGGCCAGGTAAAGCTATAAATGGAGAGAAGACCAAAAGTCTAGAAAGAAGAAAAGGACACCAGCAGGCTAGAACATTAACAGATATGCCTGAACATCTCAATCCAGAAAGGTACCTGTATAAACAAGGATCTGAATCCACCTGATATCCTCTCAGGGTCTGAAATTTGGTAAGCATTTTTGTGATAATTTTCTCAACAGTTCTAAGCGGCGGCAGCAAAGTATAGTAGATCAACATGTGTCAGAAACAGTGGTCTGAAAGCAATGAGGTTTTTTTTTCTTTCTTTTCATCTGAGTTTTGCAGCTAACTGGATTTTCAATTTAAGTCAGTCTCCTGGGTAGAATTAGTTCCTTATCTCTCAAATAAAGGGACATAAGTAACTGTTCTCCATAATGAATTCCCAATTAGAATTCAAGTTGTTTTTATATGTATTTGAGTATACTATATCAAATGAAATCTCTAAATTGTATCTTATAGGACCTATTAGGTATGTCGCTATTCTAAAATTCAACCATGAAGACTGCACGGGAAAAAATAATTAACAGGTTTGTGGTGGAATACCATCTCCGTGGAGAATGGGTGTTCTATTCAATATCTAGTGCTGGGAAAATTAGCTCATTATTTGGAAAGAGTCAGATCCCCATCTTACTTGATTTGGAAAATAAATTCTAGATAAATTAAATAATTAAACACACACATATGTGTTACACAGACATATGTGTATGAGGTATTTGTTATACATACATCATATTGTACAATTAAATACAGAAAAATAATTTTATAATAACAAGAAGCCATTACATTGACTTTGGCTTTTTACTCCAAGTGACAGGGGAAGATGCTAGAGAATTGTGAGTGGAGCAGCCTAATAATCTGCCTTATGCTTAAGGGATCCTTCTGTCTGCTGTGAAGAATAGGCCATCAAGGGGGCCTAGTTAGTCTACTGCAAAAATTCAAGTGAGACACCCAACACTTGGACTGGGGGAGGAAGTAGAGAGAACCAGTGAGATCCTAGATACATTGTGAAAGTCAAGTTGACAAAAAGTACAAGAGGCAGAAAAGAGGTAAGGAGGACGCATTCCAATTTTTGACCAGATCATCTGTAAGAACAGAGCTGCCATTCACCAAAACGGAAAAGATCATGGGAAAAGCACATGTTGGCACTCCATTTTTGCATGTTAGGTTTAAGATGCCTATTAGACATCCTTAAGGATACATGAGTCTGAATTACTATCCCCTTGAGTATCGACTGGATTGAGTCACTCTCGTCTAGCAGACAGAAGGTGGCAAAGGTAACAGGATGCCATTTCCAAGACCGTCTTCCATCTTGGTTGGATACTTGCATACATTCTGTCCTGGGTTTCTCACAGGCTGAGGCCATCCCGTGGAGGGATCCATGTGGCCTGCTAGCATCTCTATGAGTGAGCTTGGAAGCAGAACCCAACCTCACTCCCACCCCACCCTTCAGATGAGACTGCAGGCTGGGCTAATTAAGGGCTTGACTACAACCTTATGGAGGCCCCAAGCCAGAGACACGGATCGAAAATGTGCCTTGGTTCCTACTCACAGAAACTGTGAGATAATAAGTATTTGTTGTTTGAAGCCCCCGAGTTTTCAGGTAATTTATAACACAGCAGTAGATAACTAATGATGCAGAAGACACTGCCCCACGAATTTTATATGACTTTTTACAGTCGGAGAAATTGAGTCGCTAAGAAGTTATGTCACCTGCCCAATACCACGTGTGTGTGACAGAGGTGAGAATCCAACTCAGGCTATCTGACTCCAGAGCTGAAGGTCAAGGATAACGTTTTCTACCTCCTATGTGCATACCTGAAATATGACTTTCCACAGCAGGAAGTCTTAATATCATAGAGTTTATCTAAACAATGACCAAGTACATCTCCCACCAAACATCTTACCCTGTCACATAGTTCTATGACTCTATTTTCAATATCCCAAATACCTTACAATATATACTGAGCTGGCAAAGAAGATGGAAAGGTGGCCCCTTGCCATTTGAAGAGTAACCTCCATCTGCTTCCTTAATTTCAGTCTGGCTCATCTGGTTGATTTAACTAAGAGAGAACTTCCAGCATCGTTTACAGAAAGCTCTCATATAAATTCCCATAGACTGACTGTCCTTTTGCCCCTTTAAAGAGCTCTCTCTAAAGCTACTCAGTGCTAAGAAAGCACCAAGAGACCAGGTAAGACAGCCACAGTATTTCTGCTCGAATTTTTTTTTTTTTTACAGAATAAGGGAAAATCCATTTTCAGTTGCCAATCCAGAGTCACCCAAGATTCAAAACATACAAAGTGTCTACGTGGGAACTGGCAAGGCCCAAACATAAAGAACAAAAGCTTTTGAAGTACATAATGTACGGTAACTATCGTCCCTTCAAAGGTTACAACAAATTAAGACTTTTCCATTCTTCCCCCGACACAGCCGTGAAATACAGAAAGTGAAAGATGTGACTTCTGTTCTTCTGCCTAATTACAAATTTAGAATGGCATTGTTGTCGGGAAGGAATTGTTGCCGGCTACTGTGTTGTCCTTATTTTCTAGGAGGAGAGCACCCATCAAGCGGCAGTCAGGAGCATGTACTTCACCCACACTGGGGAAGCCTTTCCTTTTGTTTTAGCTGTTCAACTGTGCCCACAACCAATGGAAACCAAAGAACTGGAAAGAAAGAATCATAAGAAATTAAAAAAAAACCTGACTGCCATTTATAAAGCCTTTCAGTTACAAAGAGCGACTGTTTTATAAAGATGTAGGATTCACCAGCACAGGGTTTTTTCGTTTCTTGTTGGGTTTTTGTTTTTGTTTTTGTTTTTGTTTTTGTGGGGTTTTTTGCCATTTAAAAGTCCTAGACAGTAGTGACAGGTCTGTGGCGAGGACGCTAGGACTTAACCTACCATTTGGACAGTTTGTACGAGGAGGGCATGATGCTGTCGTATGACACAAAGAGCAGATGCTCCCGATTAACAGGCAGGAATGTCCCAAACAGACGTCTGCAAATGTAAGAATTTGCATAATGAAGACAACTTTGCCGATTATCAGCCAAACAGTATAGAGTGATGAAGGATGCCTCGTTCTCTTTTCAAAAAGAAGAGTCACTGAGATTAATTAGTAAACTTTCATGGGTCTTCCTCTAAGTAAAGCATGGGTTTGAAGGAGAGTACTTGATAAATCTTGCTTTTGATTTTTGAAAAAGGGGAACAAGGTAGTATATGTCATGTCTGAGCCAGCGTGTTCAACGGGGCGATATAATCCACAGTGAAATGTGCTGTGCTAAAACTACAGTGAGGCCTGGAAAGGCTCAAATACATTTGGGAAACACTTTGGAGAGACTCTGGTGTATTGATACGTATTCTAAATCTCAGAGACAGAAGAAAGCATGCCTCTTGGCTCCAAACACATTTGACCACAGAACAATTTTTCCAGCAGAAATAGGCAACCGGCAGATATGCACTGACCAAAATGCACCCTAGGAAACAATACGCTAAGCCAGTGGTTCTCAAATATTCGGTCCCGAGTCCCCTCTGCACCCCTAAAGTGTATTGAGGACCCTGAAGAGCTTTTAACAAGGCAGATTATACTGGACAGTATTTGCTGTGTTAGAAATTAAAACTGAGAGGGGCGCCTGGGGGGCTCAGTCGGCTGAGCGTCCGACTTCAGCTCAGGTCATGATCTCACAGTTTGTGGGTTCGAGCGCCGCGTCAGGCTCTGTGCTGACAGCTCAGAGTCTGGAGCCCGCTTTGGATTCTGTGTCTCTCCTTCTCTCTGCCCCTCCCCTGCTTATGCTCTCTCTCTGTTTCTCAATAATAAATAAATGTTAAAATTTTTTTTAAAGAAATTAAAACTGAGAAAAATTTTAAATATGTTAAAATTCATTAATTTGCTATAAATAATATACCCATAGCATGTTACATAAAATAGTGTATCTTCATAAAAAGCAACTACATTTTCCAAGATAAAAGGTTAAGAGGAGGAGTGACAATGATTTTGCAAATCTCTTTAATATCTGGCATAACAGAAAAAGAGTTAAATTCTCAAATGTGCCTCTGAATTCAATTTTCTGGACTAGAGTGTTTGGTTGAAGCCTAGGCTGGCTGGAGCCATGACATGAGCTCCGAGGGGCCAGTGAGAAAGGGTGCACTGTCAAAACACCCGTTTCCTTGGATTCTTCCAGATAAGAATGTGTGAAAGGTGTACACTTTAGACTTCTTTAGAAATGCTTTCTTTTTTTTAAGTTTATTTATTTATTTTTGAGAGAGAGACAGAGCACAACTAGGGGAGGACAGAGAGAGAGGGAGACGCAGAATCCGAAGCAGGTTCCAGGCTCTGAGCTGTCAGCCCAGAACCTGACACAGGGCTTGAACTCACGAACCGCGAGATCATGACCTGAGCTAAAGTTGAATGCTCAACTGACTGGGCCACCCAGGCGCCCCAGCAAACTCTTTCTTTTCATAATCCAGGTCTTAATAATCTAGCATGGATTTACTTTCACTGAAGGCAATAAACTTTTTACGTACCTTGAGAAAGATTCAGAAAGGCCTGTTTCATGAAATCAGTTAACAAAGTAAGTATGTAATTATAAACCATTAACTACTTACTAAGAATGACTAAACAACACTTGCTATCTTTGGGTGTGTAATAATAATAATAATAGCTAATATTTGAGTGTTAAGCCCCCAAATTACATTATTTCCTTTAAGCCTTACAATCACCCTCACTGGTAAATATCTCTGTTATTACATTTTCAAACTGTCTTTTATTTTTAAGTTTATTTATTTTGAGAGAGGGAGAGTGAGCAGGGGTAGGGGCAGAGAATGAGAGACAGAGGAAATCCCAAGCCGCCGCCACATTATCAGTCTAGAGACTGACGTGGGGCTCCATCCCATGAACTATGAGATCATGACCTGAGCTGAAATCAAGAGCTGGACACTGACCAACTGAGCCACCCAGGCGCCTCCCCATCACTCCATTTGTAATAAATGAAGAAATATGGGTGGATGGAGTGAAGTAGTGTGCCCAAGGTGCTAACTAAGTGACAGACTCAGGACTCCCACTTCTGTCTGACCAAAGATTCTCTCTTAACTCCTCATTTCCAGTTCACGGTTTAGGAATCCAGATTCTTCCTCCGGCTGTGATTCCAAAAAATAAGTCATGAAATATCATCTTCATTTTCCCCTTTCAAAGTGAGTAGTCGCTTGATGAATTAGTTCGGAGCCCACACTAACGAGCGTGTATAACAGGGACATTCTTCTGCCTCCCAAAGCATGCTGTCCACGTTATCCCGAGAAAAAAGGAGTCTCGCTCAAAAGCCGCATATCCTGGCTGCTGTGAAGTCCAGTTTTCTGATTCTTACAGAGTCATGAGCATGAAGCACTTACAGCGATGCTCTGTGAAGAAAACCCAAGGTCCCGTCGGCCCGTCTCCTCTCTTTATTCTTCCAAGAGCACATTTATGAAACAGGGGCAAAGAAAATGCCCGCCATCTCTACAGCAGGACAATAAGTCAAGGAGAAAACACAGGCAGGCCTCGTTTTACCGTACTTCGCTTTAGGGCTCTTATCAGATACCATATTTTTTACAAACTGAAGGTTTGTGGTGACCCTGCCTCAAGCAAGTGTATCGGTGCTGTTTTTCCAGCAATATTTGTTCATTTTGTATCTTTGTGTCACATTTTGGAAATTCTAATATTTCAAACTTTTGTCATTATTACGTCTGTTATGATGACCCGTGGTCAGCAATTATGACTCACTGAAAGCTCAGATGATGGTTAGCATTTTTTAGCAAGACAGTATTTTTAAATTAAGATACAGGGTGGCCCGAGTGGCTCAGTGGGTTAAGCATCTGACTTAACCATGCTCATGCTCTGCCTCTCAATAACAAACATTAAAAAATCTTTTAATGAAGACATATATATTGTCTTTGAGACATGATGCTATTGCACACTCAGTAGTCTACAGTAATATAAACATAATGTTTGGTATGTACTAGGAACCCACAAATTTATCTGGCTCATTTCTTTTAATTTAAAAATAATTTTTAATGTTTATTTTAAGAGAGAGACCGAGTGCAGGCTGGGAGAGGGAGGGAGAGGGAGACACAGAATCCGAAGCAGGCTCCAGGCTCTGAGCTGTCAGCACAGAGCCCGACATGGGACTCAAACTCACGAACTGCAAGATCATGACCTGAGCCGAAGTCAGAGGCTTAACCAACTGAGCCACCCAGGCACCCCCATCTGATTCATTTTACAGTGACATTTGCTTTACTGCAGTGTTCTGGACCCAAACCCGAAATACCTGATGTATGTCTGTATTACCCTTTTCAAGTGCTTTCTAAATCCTCAGCAACCTTGGGTCACCATACACCTCTGGCCATTACGTCTCTACCCTCGATGACATTCCCTCCACTCTCCCAGAACCATGTAAAACATACTGAAAAACTTCCTAGATCAGTGTTAGTCATTTTCCAACTCCCATTTCAAGACAGCTGCCCTTCCAGAACTACCCCAGCCCTGTTTCCTCGAAGCTCATTGGGGGAAACCCCACCCCCATGGGCTTGCTCTCGTGCCCCCCGACAGTGGGGGATGCAGCTTCCCCTGCATGAGTCCCATCCTGCACAGCTACGGGGAGATGGGGAATGCTCTCTAGACCTTCTGGAGAAGCTCACAGAACTTCCCGAGTGCCGAACACAACATATCATGATCACTTGTATTTTTCGTGATTGAGTGGAGACTCAAGAACATACGAGTGTAATTTTATGTCGATTTTATTTTCAAACATCTTTAGATTCTTTGGTCCTACGATTAAATGAACGGTGTAATTGAGCCAGAAATTTTAGATATTTTTAAAGAGAATTGTTGGGCGCCTGGGTGGCTCAGTTGGTTAAGCGACCGGCTTCAGCTCACTAAGGTCATGATCTTGCGGTCTGTAAGCTCAAGCTCCGCTAAGGCTCTGTGCTGACAGCTCAGAGCCTAGAGCCTGCTTTGGATTCTGTGTCTTCTTCTCTCTCTGCCTTTCCCTCTGCTCATCCTCTGTCTCTCTGTCTCTCAAAAATAAATAAACATTAAAAAATTTAATAAAAAAATAAAGAGAATAGTAGTAGGCTACAGTACAACCAATGGTGTTCACGGAAAACTCCAGGCCATTTTATTTGTGACATCCTCAGCATAGACAGAATTAGGTATATCCTAATGTGAATTGATTTTGGAAGAAAGCAGGATAGTATACTAGCTCTTGGCAAAAATCAAAACAAAACAAAAAAACAACAGGTGGTTTTGGGGTACACCCAGAAATCCATTGATTGTGTCCTGTGCTTTCTAAAGACTCAACCATTCTTAATGACATCCATTACGTGCACTTTCCTATCCCACTAAAGTGCTCTGTCTCTCTGTTTTCAACACAGAAGATTCCAACTCATTCCATCAGCACCATACTTACTCTCTGAAAAATTATGCTACGTACTTTGTATGACTGGTATGACCCAATAGCAGGTGACAGTGACACCTGGGAATCCTTCTATACTGTGTCAAACTTACGAGGCATCTCATTCTCCTCCAAAACGGCCCTTTCTCTCAGACTAACCCCCAAAATTGGAGGCTGTGTATATGTAAGTGATATGGTTAGGCGCAGGCAGGCCTGTTTTTATTTTGAGGTTTTTGTTTTTGTTTTATCATGCCAAACCTTTGCACAGAAGTTAAGGACAGAAAGTCACTGTAAAGGTTCATTTCTACTTACTGTGACAGACTATCTAACTTAAATATTGGGTTTCCATTTGTAAGTTCCATGACTGGATTAACAGAACCATGCAAATTGTGGCCTTCCTCTGAAACCTAGCAGCCCTGATCTTCACCTTTTTTATCATTCTTGGTGGAAATTTTCAACAACCACAAAGGTGGGGAAAAGGGTGTGTGGCATACTGACTTCTTAGTCACATTTCCTGGTGTTGCCATTTTAGTATATTTTAAATATTTACTTAGGGAAACATTTAAGTAATTATAGTTTATGAAGCACTGTTCTCTTTTTCTGTCTTGGTTGACCCCTCAATGTGCTACACCACACACAAAAAAAATTCTCTGAATTAGTGCCACTATTTAGTGAAGGGCTGATGCTCTCATTTGGTGAGCACTTCTCCCAATGTTGTTGAAATCTGAAGGGAGCAATCTTGGGTTGGGAAAATTTTCTATTTTTTTAAATGTTTTATTTATCTATTTTTGAGAGACAGAGAGAGAGAGAGAGAGAGAGAAAGAGAGAGAGCGAGCATGAGCAAGGGAGGATCAGAGAGAGAGGGAGACACAGAATCTGAAGCAGGTTCCAGGCTATGAGCTGTCAGCACAGAGCCCCATGCGGGGCCTGAACCCATGAACTGTGAGACCATGACCTGAGCCAAAGCCGGACACTCAAACGACTGAGCCACCTGGGCACCCCTTGGATTATACTTTTCTTTTTTAAAAATGTTTTATTTATTTTTTGAGAGAGAGACACAGCATGAGCAGGGGAGGGTCAGAGAGAGAGAGACACATAATCTGAAGCAAGCTCCAGGCTCTGAGCTAGCTGTCAGTACAGAGCCTGATGTGGGGGCTCAAACTCATGAACCATGAAATCATGACCTGAGCCAAAGTGGGATGCTCAACTCACTGAGCCACCCAGGCGCCCCTTAGGCTGGCAAAATTTTTAGACTCTCTTTCACATTATACATTGGGACAGCTCTAAACTGACACTTCTTTTTAGCCTCCCTCCACATTCACATTGGTGGTGTCCACACAGCCCTGGGCTGACCCCACAGACTATCCAAGGGCAGCTGGCTTTGACTCCCAGCCAACCAACCAACCAAGAACGGGTAAGCTACAGGATCAAAAAGAAAAGCAGTAAAGCAGTGTTGGGTGGTGAGAAAGACTGAGGTCCTGTCACTTCTAGGGATCTACTAAGTCTGCTCCTGGTCCCGCCATCACTGAGTTGCCAAAACTGAGAACTCCAGATTCAACACTTTGCCTTCCCCCATATTTCACAAGTGAACTAGTTCCAAATCCTACCAATCCTACTTCCTGGTTACACTAGCAAAATCCTTCCCTTTCCACTCCTCTAGAATGCAAACGGGTGCAGCCACTCTGGAAAACAGTGTGGAGGTCCCTCAACAAATTAAAAATAGAACTCAACAAATGCGCTATTAGGTGTTTATCCAAAGGATACAAAAATGCTGATTCAAAAGGTCATATGCACCCCAATGTTTTTAGCAGTGCTATCAACAATAGCCAAACTATGGAATGTCCATTGATGGATGAATGGATAAAGAAAATGTGTATGTGTATATATATAATGGAATACTACTCGGCGATCAAAAAGAATGAATTCTTGCCACTTGAAACAATGTGGACGGAACTAGAGTGTATTGGAATAAGTGAAATAAGTCAGAGAAAGATAAATATCATATGACTTCACTCATTTGTGGAATTTAAGGTATAAAACATGAACATAAGGGAAGAGAAGGAAAAGTGAGATAAAGACAGGGAAGGAGGCAAACCATAAGAGACTCCTAAATACAGAGGACAAACTGAGGGTTGCTGGAGGTAGGTGGGGATGGGCTAGATGGGTGATGGGCCTTAAGGAGGGCACTTGTTGGGATGAGAAGTGGGTGTCCTATGTAAGAGATGACTCATTGGATTCTACTCCTGAAACCAATATTATACTCTATAGCAACTAACTCAAATTTAAATAAATAAATTTTAAAAACTAAAAACCAGGGGCGCCTGGGTGGCTCAGTCGGTTAAGCCTCCGGCTTCGGCTCAGGTCAGATCTCACGTTCATGGGTTCGAGCCCCGCGTAAGGCTCTGTGCTAACAGCTAGCTCAGAGCCTGGAGCCTGCTTCCGGTTCTTTGTCTCCTTCTCTCTCTGCCCCTCCCCCTCTCATGCTCTGTCTCTCTCTGTATTAAAAATAAATAAAATATTTAAAAAATATTAAAAAAAAACTAAAAACCAGAAAAAAAGGAAAAAGAAAAAAAAGAGATCTGGAAAAAATGAGATGTGGAGATTGTGAAGACCATGAACCAACATTTCATTCACAGATTTTTTGTTGTTGTTTTCTGGGTTTTCTTGGCTCATCTATATTTTGGGTCAGTTTTTTTTTTTAATTCAATTTGACTTTTAATCATTAAGAATAATCCTAGACGCATGTCCTGTTAATGCACTGCCAAGTTGCATTGACACATTTCATTACTGCTTGAAGGCCATGTATTAAGAACACTACCCGCAGTCAAGCTAAAGAAAATAAAAATATAATGATCTGGGATTTTTTTTAAAGCAGTTACTAAAAGAGAAACAAATGTTATTTTAAATCTCTGGCTCACTGTAAACTGACAAGATATGAATATGAATTCTACAAAGTAATATATAACAACTGCTTCTCCTCATCGCAACCACATACCAGTGACTCAACTTTACATTTCATTTGGATATTACATGTGGAACGTATCATCTAGATTACAGACCACCCTCATCGAGTAGATTTCCTCCAGCTAATTTTTGAGATCATGACGTCATCAACTTTAAAAAGCTTAGTAGAAAACTCTTCTTAAATTTGGTTCTACGAAAAGTCACTGCAAAGTGTTAAATTTCTAAATCAAGTGAGAAACGAGATCTGAAAAACTGTAAGATAATTCTATCATTGTCTAAATGTTAGTCATGTCATCAACACACTTTTCTCTATGTGTGCTTTGGAAGGGAATTCTGCCAAGCCCTTGGCTAAAGTCAAGTGAAAAGAATCCAATACGATCCTGCCCTCGATAAGCGTACAGTCCATCTGGGAAGATGGTATATACACAAATGGCACCAATTCTTTGCAGGACATAAAGAGAATCAGAGAAACGCCTTGGAAATTTACAAGAGGAAATCACTTTATGCAGGAGAGAGTCTCAGGGAAGGTTCCACAGAGATGGTGGGCTTTCAGGATTAGATGGATTGGCATTCTGAACTCACCTTTCCATTCCTAAAATGAAAGTTCCAGGAAAAGGCCAAACTAATCAGTTTGTCCCTAGAGTTAACATTGATAGAGTAACTTCTGTGTGTTAGGAAATTCATAAATGTTACCTCCAAGCAACCTCCTAATGATAGCCTGGTTGTAACCGGTTTAAAAAAGACTCAGACTCACCACATTCCCAAGAGTCATTAGTTTTTGTTAAACATTAGTAAGCCAGGGGAGCCTGGGTGGCTCAGTTGGTGAAGCCTCCAACTTCAGCTCAGGCCATGATTTCATAGTTCATGAGTTTGAGTCCCACATCAGGCTCTGTGCTAACAGCTCAGAGCCTGGAGCCTGCTTCGGACTCTGTGTCTCTCTCTGCCTTCCCCCCACCCCCGCTCTCGCTCATGCTCTCTCTCTCTCTCTCTCTCTCTCTCTCAAAACAAAAAAACATCAGTAAGCCAAAATGGTGTTGAGATCAACATTTAACAACTCAACACAGAGAGGATGACAGTCTTAACAAGAACAACAAAGGGTCAAAATCACTACGTATTTTGACTATAAATATGGCTTAATATGACAAGGATTTGGACATGCCCAAACCAGTCACATGACCCCCCAATATAACTGACGTGACAAGAATATCATGAATTTCATATACTTACTTATTCTGTCCTCTAACATCAATATTATGCAATGATTTCCTTTTGTACTGAATTATTAAAATACATATTTGCTTTAAAACGGTTATTCACATTGTATTTCTCAAAATGTGATCCAAGAACCTTTTCTGTCAAATGCATCAGAGGAGAGTGCTTATTAAAACTACAAGCCCCAGACCTACTCCTGTCCCGCTTGGGCCCAGGAATCTGCATTTTCAACAGGTCCTCTCCCTATCTCTAGGTGAGAACTAGGTGCCCATTTAAGTTTTCAAACTCTTTTTCTGTCTGTCATATCCTTCCCCATCTGTTTCCCTCTCTTTTTCTCTTCTAATGTAATGTGTCTCTGCCAATTAAAAATTTTTTAATGTTTTTTAATGTTTTATTTATATTTGAGAGAGAAAGACAGTGTGAGCAGGGCAGGATCAGAGAGAGAGGGAGACAGAGAATCTGAAACAGTCTCCAGGCTCTGGGCTAGCTGTCAGCACAGAGCCTGACGCAGGGCTCGAACCCACGAACCGTGAGATCATGACCTGAGCCGAAGCCGGATGCGCAACTGACTGAGCTACCCAAGCGCCTCTAAAAGTTGTTTTTTAATGTTTGTTTATTTTTGAGAGACACAGAGAGGGAGAGCGAGAGCAGGGAGGGGCAGAGAGAGAGGGAGACACAGAATCTGAGGCAGACTCCAGGTCCTACGCTGTCAGCACAGAGCCTGAAGCGGGGCTTGAGTCCACAAACCATGAGATCATGACCTAAGCAGAAGTCAGATGCTAACTGACTGAGCCACCCAGGTGCCCCATGTCCTTGGCAATTTAATCACTTTTCAACACTGTCCAAATCTTTTGTGTCACACTACAATGACTAAAAGAAAAACTGCTTCTGCAACACTGCAATTATACCCCGACAAAGAGGATTTCAGTAGCCCTGCCCTCCTTTTCCATGGAAGGTAAGTTCCTAGCCCCCCATTAGATGCCTAAGACCGCAGACAGTATCTAAACTCTATGTGCACTGTTTTTTCCTATGTTACAATTAACATGTAATATTACATTACTTTCAGTTGTACAAGACAGTGATGCAGTATTTTTCGACATGAGGAAATGATCCCCACCACAGGTCTAGATGCCATCCGCTGCAACACAAAGTTACTACAATATTATTGACTATATTCCCTATGACGTACATTACATACCTGTGACTCATTATTTTATAACTGAAACCCTGTCTCTCTTAATCCCCTTCATCTATTTCAACCATTCACCTCCCTTCCTCCCCTCTGGCAACCACCACTTTGTTTTCTGTATCTATTTCTGGGGTGGTGGTGGTGTTTTTTTTTAATTTCTTCACTTTGCTTTTTAGATTCTACATATAAGTGAAGTCATACTAAAAAAAATTTTTTTTAAGTAAGTGAAATCATACTGTATTTGTCTTTCCTGGTCTGATTTATTTCACTTAGCAGAATGCCCTCTACATCCATCCGCGCTGTCACAAATGGCAAGACTCCATTCTTTTATGGCTGAATAATATTCCACTGCATGTATATATCCCACATACCCTTTCTCCATTTATCCACTGATGGGCACATGGGTTATTTCCATACCTTGGCTATTGGACATAATGGTGCAATGGACACAAGGATACAAATATCTTTTCTTATTAATGGTTTTGTTTTCTTTGGATAAATACCCAGAAGTGGAATGGCTGGACCCTATGGTTCTACTTTTCATTTTTCTAAGGAACCTCCACACTGTTTCCTACAGTGGATACAGCAATTTGTATATTTCCACCAACACTGCACAAGAATTCCCTTTTCTCCACATTTTTGCCAATACTTGTTACTTCTTTTATTTTTGAGAATAGCCACTCTTGACAGGTGTGAGATGGTATCTCATTGTGGGTCTGATTTGCATTTCTTTAATGATTAGTGATTCTGAGCATCCTTTCATGCGTCTGTTGGCAATCTGGATGTCTTCTTTGGGAAAATGTCTATTCAGGTCTTCTGCTGTGTTTTTTAATCAGGTTGTTTGCTTTTTCATTATTGAGCTATATGAGTTTTTCACATATTTTGGATATCAACCCCTTATCAGATAGATCATTTGCAAGTACCTTCTCTCATTCAATAGGTTACCTTTTTGTCTTGGTGGTTTCCTTTGCTGTGCAAAAGGTTTTGTTTGATGGAGTCTCATTTATTTTTGGTTTTGCTGCCCTTGACTGAGGAGACAGATCCAAAACACATAGCTAAGACCAATATGAAAAAGTTTACTGCCTATGTTGTCTTCTGGAAGTTTTATGATTTCAGATCTTATATTTAAGTCTTTAATTCCATTTGAGTTTGTATATGGCATGGAAAATGGTCTACTTTCATTCTCTTGCATGTAACTGTCCAGTTTCCCCAGAACCATTTTTTATTTTAGAGACTCTCTTTTCCCCATTATATGTTCTTGCCTCCTTTTTGTAGATTAATTTACTATATGTTTGGGTTTATTTCTGAGCTCTCTCATCTGTTTCATTGACCTATATGTCTCTTTTTGTGTCAGTACCATACTGTTTTGATTTCTGTAGCTTTGCAGTACTATTTGAAATCAGAGGAAGTGTAATGCCTCTGGCTTTGTTCTCCTTTCTCAAGAGCGCTTGGTGTCTTTGAGGTCCTTTTTGGTTCCATACACATTTTGGGATTTTTATTCTAGTTCTATGAAAAATGCCATTGGTATTTTGATAAAAACTGTATTGAATCTATAGCTTGCTTTGGGTAGTATAGACATTTTAACAACGCTAATTCTCCCAATCCATGAACACAGTGTATCTTTCCATTTATTTGTGTCATCTCCAATTTCTTTCACCACCATCTTACAGTTTTTAGAGTATAGGTCTTTCACCTCTTTGGTTAAATTTATTCCTAGGTATTGCATTCTTTTTTTATGCAATTGTAAATAGGATTGTTTTAATTCCTCTTGCAGATAGTTCATTATCAACATATAGAAACACAACAGACATCTGTATATTAATTTTGTGTCCTGTAACTTTACTAAAGCCATGTATTAGTTCTAACAGCTTTTTGATGGAGCTTTTAGGGCTCTCTATGTATAGTATCTGTAAATAGCAACAACTGCCTCTTCTTTTCCAATTTGGATACTTTTTATTTCTTTTTATTGCCTAATTGCTGTGACTAGAACTTCTAATATTATATTGAATAACACTGACTAGAGTTGGCAACCCTATCTTGTTTCTATTCTTAGAAAAAAGCTTTCAGCTTTTCACCATAAAGTATGATATTAACTATAGGTTTGTCATATATGATCCTTATTTTGTTGAGGTACATTTCCTCTATGCTTGCTTTGTTGACAATTTTTATCATAAAAGAATGCTGAATTTTGTCAAATGCTTTTTCTACATCGATTGAGGTTATATGATCTTTATCCTGTGTTTTATAAACATGGTCTATGATGTTGACTGATTTGTAGATGTTAAACCATCCTTGCATCACTGGGAAAATCCCATTTCATCATGGTACATGATCCTTTGTTCTTTTTTATCTATTTCTTAACTATAACATTAGATTGTCTATTTGAGATTTTTCTTGTTTCTTGATATAGGCCTGTATCACTATGAACATCCCTTTGAGTAGTGCTTTGCTCCATCCCAAAGATTTTGGAATGTTGTGTTTCCATTTTCATTTGTCTAAAGTTCTTTTTTACTTCCTCTTTGATTTCTTTGTTCATTCATTGATTGTTTAATACTGTGTTGTTAATCCTGTGTTTTTTCTGGTTTTCTTCTTATGATTAATTTCCAGTCTCATGCACTGTAGTCAGAGTAGATACCTGATATGATTTTAATCTTCTTCAATTTATTGAGACTTATTTTGTGCCCTACCATGTGATCTAGCCTGGAGAATGTTCCATGTACACTTGAAAAAAATTTGTATTCTGCTGTCTTGGGATAGAATATTCTGTATTTATCTATTAAGTCCATCCAACTGGTATCATGTATCATTTAAGGTCAATGTTCCTTACTTAGATTTTCTGTTTGGATGATCTATGTATTAATGTAAATGCATATTAAAGTCCCCTACAATTATTATATTGCTATTTCTCCCATTATTTCTAATAATATTTGCTTAATATATTTAGATGCTTTATGTTGAGTGCATAAACATTTAAAAATGATTTATCTTCTTTTTAGACTCTGACCCCTTTATCATTATGGAATGCCCTTCTTTGTCTTGTTACAGTCTTTGTTTCAAAGTCTACAAAGTCTGTTTTGCCTGATAAAAGTACTGCTATCTCAGCTTTCTTTCCATTTCCTTTGGCATGGTATACCCATTCCTTCACTTTTAGTCTGTGTGTCTTTAGGTTTGAAGTGAGTCTTTGGTAAGTAGTACACAGAAAGGTCTTGTTTGTTTATCCATGCAGCTACCCTATGTCTTTTGATTAGAGAAATTAGTCCATTTACATTTAGAGTAATTACTGGAAAGTATGTACTTACTGCCATTTTTGGAATTGTTTTCTGGCTGCTTCTGTCATTGTGTGCCTTTCTTCTCCTTCTCTCCCTTACGGTTTTTTGTTTTCTTTCATGTTATGTTTAGATGCCTTTTTTTTTTTTTGCTTTTGTGTATTTAAGATTTTTCTTTCTGATTACAGAACATTTTATGTATATAATAGTCTCTTTTAAGTTGACAGTAACTTAAGTGTAACATGTTCCAAAGTTTTATATATTTACTCCATCCCATTGTTTTACATTTTTGATGACACATTTCACATCTCATTTTATGTATCCCTTAATTATTATTTTTATTTTTAATTAATTTTGCTACTTTTGGCTTTTACCCTTCATACTTGCTTTATAAGTGGTTGATCCACTACCTTTATTATATATTTACCTTTTCCTGTAGGATTTAAAATTTAGTATGTTTTCTTATTACAGATGATTAATTAGTGCCTTTTCTTTTTACATTAGAAAAGTCCCTTTAACATTTCCTGGAAGGCCAATTTAGTAGTGGTGAACTCCTTTATCTTTTGCTTATCTTGAAAACTTCTAATCTCTCCTTTAATTCTGAGTGATAATCTTGCTGGACAGAGACTTCTAGGTTAACAGTTTCCTCCTTTTAGCACTTAGAATAGGCCATGCCATTCCCTTCTGGCCTATAAAGTTTCTGCGAAAAAAAAAATATCTGCTGATAGTCTTATGGGGTTTCCTTTGTGTGTAATACTTTGCTATTATTCTTGTTTTTAAGATTCTCCCTTTATTCTTCACTTTTACTAGTTTAATGTATTGTGGTGTGTTTCTGTTTGCATTCATATTATTTGGAATTTTCTGGACTTCCTGGACCTGAATGTCTGTTTTCTTCCTCAGATTAAAGAAGTTTTCAGCCATTACTTGTTCAAATAATTACTCTGGCCCTTTCTCTCTATCTTCTCCCTTTGGGACTCCTATAATGCAAACGTTATTCCATTTAATCTTGTCCCAGAGGTCTCTTAAGATGTCCTCATTTCTTTTATTCTTTTTTCATTTTGTTACTCTTCCTGGGTATTTTTCATTGCTTTGTCTTCCAGCTTACCGCTCCATGCTTCTGTTTCATCCATTCTATTGTCGAACCCTCTAGTTTATTTTTCAGTTCAGTTACAACTTCGGTTTGGTACTTGCTTATGTTTTCTCTTTGTTGAAATTCTTGTAGTGTTCATCAATTCTTCTACTGAGGTCAGTGAGCATCTTTATGACCATGACTTTGAACTCTTTATCAGGTAGACTACTTACTTCCATTTCATTAAGGTCTCTTTCTGGGCATTTGCCTCGCTCTTTAAATTGCAACATATCCCTCTGTCTCTTTGTTTTGCCTGTCTCTCTGTTTGTCTATGTGTATTAGAAGAGAGGACTATCTCCCTCAGTCATGGAGTGGTCTTGTACGGTGGATGTTCCATGTGGCCTCAAAGCTCAATCTTCCCTGGCTACCAGAGCCAGGTGCTCTACGGTCATCCTGACTGTGACAGGGCCATGGCTGCTGCATCGGGAGGGTGGGGTTGGGCACTCACCAGCTCAACTGTGGCCTACCCATTGCACAGGGAGGACAGGGCTTTGGGCACTAACCTGACCCATCTGTGGCTGAGCCACTGTGCGGGACAGGGTGGGGGCGGTTCAAGCCACTTGACTCTCTGTTTGTATTTCTGTCTCTGTGCTGGGTGGGCCAGGCTCAGAGTGGCCATCCAGGCTGATTATGGCTTGGCTGCTGCTAGACAGGGAGGGTGGGGCTCAGGGTGCTCCCCAGCCCAATTGTAGCTCACCCACCACCTGGGGAGACCAGGGCTTGGGCACTTATCCCCCCTGGTTTGGGCTCAGCAGCTGCACAGGTTGGATGGGGCTCCGGGTGTGAGACTAGCCAGCCGCTAGTGTACGGCGTGGGTGGGGCATGGGGCCTCACGCAGCTTGGTTATGCTGCAGCCTGGGCAGAGTGTGCCCTCCAGTCCTGGCAGGCCAAAGAAAGGGTGCTGGAAATGGCGCCTGCTGGCTCTTTGACCAGAAAGATAGAATGAGATCGTACAACTATCACCCACCTGCATTTCCGTCCCCATCCTACCCCCATCCCGCCCATATAGTCTCAGCAGGTTCTCAGCAGCTCCAATGGCAGTAAGTGGGTCTCCTTCACTTACGGTCTAAGTGCTTCTCAGTCGGTCTGTTGATTTCGTGCTGAATCTCTGGGAAAGTGGGTTTGCACCTGAGCCCTTAAAGAACAAGATCTCCATTCCTTATAGTTCTGTAATTCCCCTGGCCTTAATCCCCACTGATTTTCAAAACCCAAAGCTTAGAGGGCTTGTCTTTCTGGAGCCAGCCCTCAAGGTCAGGATGCCGGATGTAGGGTGCAATCCCTTCAGTCCTCAAGCAAGTGTTCACAATTTGGGGGTCCTTCTCGCTTCTGTGGTCACCATGTCCAGGTTGGGTTCCAAAGGGGGCTGGGCCTCTTCCTCTTCTACCTGCTCCAGGTGTCTCTTTTGTGTTTCATTGTAGATGGAATCTTCGCCTAATCCTCACGTTTTTTGGCAAAAAATTATACCATATGTGGCTGTATATTTTTTGTGTCTGTGGGAGGAGGGAAGCTCAGGGTTCTCCCATCCCACCATTTAAAACCCTGTTTCCTAATCAAGTTTAATTTTTAAATCAGGCACAGTAAGAGCACCAACAACTAATAACAGAACAACTATAACCATATACTGTAATGAGTTATGTGATGTGGTCTCTCTCTCTCAAAATGCCTTATCTGTTTGCACCCACCCTTCTTCTCGTGATGGCGTGAGAAGATAAAATCCCTGCGTGATGAGGTGCGGTGAGGTAAATGACCTTGGCCCCAAAATGCAGCATTCGGCTAACGCTGACCTTCTGATGACAGGCCACGAGGAAGATCATCTGCTCCCGGGGGGCTACTCTACCTCAAGCAATTCTCATAATCCTCTTTTTTTTTTTTTAGCTTATTTATTTATTTTGAGAGAGAGAGCTCAAGTCAGGGAGGGGTACAGAGAGAGAGAGAGAGAGAGAGAGAGAGAGAGAGAGAGAGAATCCTAAGCAAGCCCCACACTATCAGCACAGAGCCAGATGCAGGGCTTGATCTGACAAACTGTGAGATCGTGATCTGAGCCAAAGTAAGAGTCAGTCGCTTAACCAACTGAGCCACCCAGGCATCCCATAATTCCTCTTTTTCTATACATCTAGCTTGAGTCAGCTAAATGCAGTGCTGTTAAATGCTCTGGGTTCTGTGATATGCATCATAATGCCCCACCAAAAAATGTCCACCTGCTGATGCCCATAACCTGTGAAGGTTTACCTTCCACGGACAAAAAGAATGTCACAGAAGTGATGCACTTCAGAATCTTGGGGTGAATGCCCCGGATTATACAGGTGGGCCCCATGTGATCATAAGGGTCCCCAGGAGTGGAAGAGGAAGGCAGAAGAACAGAGTGAAGGGAGCGGTGACCGCAGGAGACCTGAAAGATGCAGCGTTGCTGCTGGGGAAAAAGGCCACAAGCCAAGGAATACAAGTGGCCCCTAGGAACCGGAAAGGGCACTGATACGTATGCATTCCATAAGAAACTCAGCCCTGCCGATGCTTGGACATTAGCCTGGTGAGCCCTTAGCTGGATTTCTGACCCACAAAACTATAAGGTAATAAATCTGTGCTGTTTTAAGCCACAAGCTTACACTAATTTGCTGCAGCAGCCATCATAACTAATGCAGGCTCTTTGAAGAAACAAAACAAGAACAAAACAAGACACTCAGGTTACTTCTAACCCAAAGGCCATGGCCCACTGGCTCACACACTGTTCAGTCTTCCCAAACAAGTAAAGACAGAGTCCCAAATATCCCCTTGGGTGCAACGGAGATGTGGCCCAAATAACTTCACACACTTCCTTTATCCACTTCTGCCCCTACTCTGCTCTTCCCACTCCCCCCGATGGCTCCTCTTCCCACCGTCCACGGTGACAGACTGCTTTATCACCTTGAAAACTACAAAGAGGAGAGAGTCGAAGCCAAGGTGTCTCAACTCCAGTACTACTGACATCTGGGGCCAGCTAATTCTTTTCTCGTGTGGACTGTTTGTGCACAGTAGGGTACTGAGCAGTATCCGTGGCCTCTACTTACCAGACGCCAGTAGAACTACCCTCCCCCCCAACTCACAACAACCAAAAATGGCTGTGGACATGGCCAAGTGTTCTCTGAGGCAGGGAGAAGTGGCCCCCGGTGGGGGATCCACTGGTCTCGGCCATATGTCTGCCTAGCTCTCGGCTGCCCTCCAAGGGACAGAGAGGCCTCCAGCATGGGTTCATATATATTCTTTCACTGCAGCTGGTCTCATTCAAACTAGCTTCCCATGAATTCAGTCTGCTTGGCATTTTAAAACAGCTCTGGGTCAAAACTCAACCACAGGCTTTTTTAACGGCCCCACTACACTTATTTCCAGCCACAGTCGACGGAAACATGGCTGCCCTACAATGACCCACAACCCAACCCTGCCAACGGGCTCACCGTCCATCTTACCGCGAGAAAGGCTAACCAGGCCAAAGCTTGCCATGTGACTGCTACCAGCAGCTTTCTAAAGCCCTCTGCAACTTTATTGCCTAAACCTCATTAATAAAAGTCCTTTCCATCAAAGGTTTAACATGGTGTAAATCAAATAGGAGCTGACTAGAAGCCTGATTGATGACAGAACAGATGTTTTGGAATCAGATCTTGGGAAACAGCCATTGTCCTAGAATAGGAAGCCAGTCTACCAGAGAAACAGATAATGCCCCCAGTGAGTTCTGAGAAAAGAGTGAAACAAAGATGTTAAAAGACCCATGTAATTCTTTTCTTTTTTTTAACATGTATTTATTTTTGAGAGACAGAGAGAGGCAGAGCATGAGCAGGGGAGGGGCAGAGAGAGAGGGAGATAGAGAACTGGAAGCAGGCTCCAGGCTCTGAGCTGTTTGTCAGCAGAGAGCCTGATGTGGGGCTCGAACTCACAAGATCATGACCTGACCTGAAGTTGGAAGCTCAACTAACTGAGCTACCCAGGCGTCCCTGTTTTATGCAACTTTTAATTCTGTTCCAACTTGAGCATTTCAATTCCAAAATAACAAAACAGTAAATGAGAAACACAGCCCCTGTTCTTCCCGGAATCTGAAACAAAACTACCAGCTTCCAACATGGGATGTGAAATTCAAAGGCTCAAAACTACTAATCTGATGGAAAGCCACGGCCACACTGAACCCTGTGAAATGTCGGTGCAGGTCACTGGCTGCACAGATTGGCGACTTTACAGAATGTTCTTCCAGGAATGTTAGCAGACACATCCCTGGTACCTGCAAGTAACCAATCAACTTAGCCAATCAATCAACTTAACTACAATCTTTGTAGATTAATCTTTCATCAACCATGGCCGCATCAATCCTAAGACTGGAATTTCATGTTTTTCTCTCAGAAGCCTTTCTCCAAGTGCCCCGTATTTTTATAAAGCCTGCAAATATCACATGACTCGAAAGATCTCAGAGCCAAGGTCTTGAACCAAATGCCATACTTATTAAGGATTCTATCCCCACTTCTTCGTAATGAAACTGGCCTTACGGCAGGCAACACTGGTAACCACAGGTGCATTTTCCTCTTGTTTCAAAGCTGTGAAATTCAAACACTCCTGGCAAGCAGTGCATTAGAAGAGAGGGGGAAAGAGTTTTCAGGGGGAGGTGGAGATGAATATTATATGCTATTTAAAACTGGGGTGCAGCACACCGCCAGGGATGAGAATGGGGGGGGGCAAGAAAAAAAACTTGGACATCATTCGGCATTGTCTCTAATACGCAAAACCAAATTTCAAAGCGCTGCATTGTGAATGAAAACATGGAGACAGGTAACAGCGGGGATCCTGTCTCCAACCAGGCTACGCTCCTCAGACCAGTAATGACTCTGCCACAGTAGCGATAAAGTAGCAAGTGCGGGTGAGTTTGCAATCTGCTGAAAATATCCACAGAGCTAAAATCCTGAAAAGGTTATTTACTAACCCACCCTCCCCACTTTTCTATGGCTAGTTGAGAAGATCTGGGGAAGGCTCTTAAGTGGACTGAGCTACAGGTTTAAGTCCCTGCCAGATTTAATACTCCACAACTATAAATTGTTACTTTGCAAGTTACTTGGGTATAGGACACACTGCTATAAAAATAATGTAGAAAGTAGCTCCTTATTTCCAAACCCACAATTACCAGCATGTGAAACCAACTCTTGTTGGTCTCAGCCCTGGTTTTACGTATCCTTTTAGCTGTTAGGGAAACTGAAACACCTCATGTCTTCATTCAACAGTTGCTAAGTGCCTACCTACTCTGTGCTAGACTGGGAGAAAAACATATGAATAAAACATGGTCCTCGCATCCTCCATCTACCGGGAGGATAACGAACAGACAATTGCAAAGAGTGAGCCATGGCTATAAAAAAGAAGAAACCAGTATAAGGAGCAGAACGGATATTTTTTCTATAAAAAGAACATCATTTTGGGTTTCTTACCCTGATTCCCAAGTCACACATTGTATTTTCCAAGATGGATTTCTCATGGTAAAGAAAGAATCGCAGCATGATCCTTTTTGGTTGGAAACATCTCCCTAACAAATTTAGCTATACCATTGGCCCTTATTTCTGGAACACTAGGCTGACAAAGAAAAGTTTTACACTAGCATTAATGACTGATTTTCTTCTACTCCACCACAGTATCTGGAATATCATGTCCCTTTTGTCCTGTGTTCAAGCACCCTCTATGATATTTTGTAACATTTTAGATCTGAGTGTTTATCTCATTTTGCTAATTTCTTTTCTCATCACTAACCAGCTAGCAGTATGTTAAAAATCAACGACTAATTTTGGAGTGGCCACAGTGCGAAAAGCACCATGAGAAGTATAAAAAGGAACCAGTCTGTCCTTGTCCTTAAAGAAAATTTCCACCCTGAGTCAGGGAGGCAGATCTGTAAACAAACAATAAGGTGTGAATCAAGGGGCATGTGGTGGGTGCTGGGAAATGACCATGAACTTTGCAAGTGGACAGCTCCAAGCTCGAATATAGGTTATTACACAGGTATGTATGGGGGGAAGGAGTCTTCTATTTTTTTTTTAACATTTATTCATTTTTGAGAGACAGAGAGAGACAGAGAGTGAGTGGCAGAGGGACACAGCGAGAGGGAGACACAGATTCTGAAGCAGGCTCTGGACTCTGAGCTGTCAGCACAGAGCCCGACATGGAGCCTGAACCATGGACCGTGAGATCATGACCTGAGCTGAAGTCGGACGCCTAACTGACTGAGCCACCCAGGCGCCTCAGGAGTCTTCTATTTTTAAATCCCCTCCCCAGGATGAAAATCCCACCTAGGAAGGGGACAGACAGGCACATAGCACTGAGCCCTTAACGCTTACTGTAAAGTTCAAATACACCACCATGTTTGAGTATTATACTACATGGATGGAATTATTGTTCAGCCTTTGGCTCCCTGGCTCTCGATGCGCTCATCATTGGGTTTGAAGTGGTTTTTGGCAGCTTTTGTCACAAAGGGCTAGGGCTCTAAAACCTATACGCTAGGATTTTTCTCCAAATCCCGTTTACTTTACCTATTTGACTTGTATCCTGCTTCATTCTCACCTGTTTGCACAGAACTCCACTGAGGGTTACTCTTCAGTTAAATGCAAGATGAACCCTTTCTTTTCAAGCAGCTAATTCCTTTTCAGTAGCTAAAATGTTCACCTTCATTTGTTTTTCACTGGCTGACTAATCGCAAAGGCGAGTAAAAGACAAGGAAATTTGGATATAATTGTTCACACTTTTCTAGCACTGCTCTTAATTCATTCTGTTTCCATCTATGGCCACAACCTCTTTTCTGTATTTACGGGTCCCTCTAAATTGTTTGTGAAACTTTTTAAAAACTCAGTGGCATTCTGAAAGTGCTCAGTGCATGATGAGATTTTTTTTCTTCCAACATTCAGCCATCCGTCCACGGCTGTTCACCTAAAAAGACCTACTGTTTGAGCCAAAATGTTGTTTGCTTTTTCGTTTTTCTAAATTCTGGCAATGACTTTCAACGTATCTTTCCTTTGCCTTCCTTCTTCGTAATCTGGCTTCTGAGTGTCTAGTTTCATTTCTTTCGATTTTTGAGAAAACGTACCTGTTTGTATCACGTAAGTCTTACCCAACTACCAAATAAATTTGGTTATTTAGGAAAAATCTTATTTTCAAATTCTTATTAACAGGGCCCTTTTGTATGCTATCTCAGTTATTATATTATCTTCTATCTTATATTAGAAGGTGGTTCTTAGGCCAAAATGTTACCTTCTTATCTACAGATGGTTTGATGCACCTTGCAGCACCATGAACCTGGCTTTCTTCTGGCTGGTGTTCTTTGCCAGCTAAAAATGGGAAACTGAAGACAGAAAGCTGAGGAGGAATACAGGATGGGGAATTCAGATCAGCTTTTACAGAATACTTGGATTATTTATTTCTTTTATAAGAGATCTGAATATTCAGTATACCAGTCATTTTCTGATTTGAACGTAAGTGTACTAGTCATTTTCTAATTTGAATATAACCCCTATTTTAATTTCTCTCTCTCTCTCTCTCTCTCTCTCTCACACACACACACACACACACACACACACACACACACACAAATCTGTGGGATTTAATCCACCAAAAGGAAGGGAAGGGAGAAGGAAAGGAAAGTCTGAAAGGAGGGAGGAAGAAAAAAACAGTAGAATACAGTTTTTATGTGGAAGGTAAGTTCAAAAGTTAAGCAAAAGTCATATAGAATCTGAGTTAACTTTGAAAATCTAACTTTCCCATAAGACCCTGCACACATGATTTTGTGCATACAACTCTCCACAATAACTTTAATGAATCTGCACACATGAATCGGATAGGAAGAACTCACTGGAGGTCCGTACAGAAATATCTGAGGATCCAACCATCCCTCTTCTACCTATTTTAATTTTTTTAATCTTTATTTTTGAAAGAGAGAGAAACAGAGTGTGAGTGGGGGAGGGGCAGAGAGAGAGGGAGACAAAGAATCCAAAGCAATCTCTAGGCTCTGAGCTGTCAGCACAGAGCCCAATGCGGAGCTCGAACCTACGAACCGTGAGATCATGACCTGAGCTGAAGTCGGACACTTAACTGACTGGGCCACTCAGGCCCCCTAACCACCCCTCTTTGAAAATAAGCATTCCATCTCTGCAATTAAATGCAGGGATTAGGCAAAGAATGCTAAAGCATTCGTGCTTTCCAGCAGATTTTGCTCCGTTCTATTGTAATATTAAGCTTCTTTAACCTTAATACATATTAATTCATTTATTACTGTGGTACTTGAAGTGGCTTCATATCTTGAGTTCTTAACAGAGTGGGATTAAGAGTAACTTTAAAAATAACTTCTTTAAAAAAATACTGTAATCCAGTTGCTATGTCAAAAAAATTAAAAATAATACACATAATAAAGCTCTAGCAAAATAAATAGCATTTTAAAAAGTATGGGAGGATATGGTCGGGCGCCCCTGCTCTGAGCCCCAGCTCTTCTGGCAAGAGCAGCCCCACAAGTGGCCCGTGTGGTGGGTCAGGATGCAGAGCTGCAGGCAGCCTTGGGTCAAGGTGATGACCTGGATATCTATTGCTTTCAAGAGCCCCCCAAAAGGCCCATTAGCCCCCCAAACATTCCACTGCTCCTTTCCTTCTCTTTTGCCTTCCAAACCCACAGTGTGCTGAGCTCCACAAGAAATTCTCAACTGCTGTACTTTTCCAAAACACACATTCCTCCGGCAGAGCTCACAAGTGACGCGACAGACATCAAACTGTGTAGTCCGTTCCCCCGATCCTCTGGGGAAGAAAGGCCTCAGCAATTTCAACACGAGGGTGAGCGCATGTCACCCAAGAGAGGGAGTGAAGGGCGACAGAATCCCAGAAAGCGCGGAAAACCGGTTACTGTCTTATGCTCCGGCAGCTTAAAACTTAAAGTGAAAAAAATAATCATAACACTGATGAGACGCCGCTCACTACTGTACATAAAGTAGTCCATCAGCCCTGCAATTCCTCAACAGCCAGAAACAAGTTCAAGCATGAACCATGAATGAGGGGCGCAGGACGTGTGAAAGAACTCTTTCATTTTTTTTTTCCTTAATGAATGAACAGGCATGTGTCTTATTTGAGAAAACACGTCAATAATGATTTCTTTTCGGATGCTCTGAGTTATGACATCAGTGAGAGGCTAGCTTCCAGGGGGCTGGGCGATGTCATCAAACATTTAGACATCGGATGAGCAGTGAAGCTAAAAGACATAAAATCTCACACGGGAGAAGACTGGGCAGGGGAAACATCTCATACATTGCAAAGGAAAGAAAACGTGACAGGATGTCTGCTCTCACGCCTCCTCTACTGGACAGTGCTCTGGGGAGGCGCCTGGGTCCTCCTTGGCAAACTCAGTCCCTGCCGCGAAGTCTCTGCCTCTGTGCATCTCAGCGGGACGTTCTGGACGGAAAAGGGCCACCGAGGATGAGAGAACAAGAATCTGCATGAACAGCAAACATGCCGAGGTCAGCCATGCAGTCCTGCCTGAAATCCTATCCTAAGAAACCAGGGCCAGGGCGTCCCCACAGGGGACAGGCTGCCTCTCCAAAGCTGTCACACTCAGGAGCGTTTGGAGAAAAGGAAAAGAATCGTAATGCATGCAACATCCACATCAGGGAATACCAAGTACGAGCCAATTAGGACGACCGGGTGGCACTGTGGGCTCATGCATATGAAAGGGGACACACGGCATCAATGAGCAATAATGCACGGGGTTTGTGGGAACGCTCTCCCGACAACGCATCAAAGGCCGCACACCTCCGTCTTTCTAATTCCCATTAGCTCACCCTTGTCCGCATGAAAAGAGCTCAGTGAATCAATTGCTTCTGTTGAACTGTTTATATATTTTTCAAGTCCTGATTAGGCCATTAGTCACCAAGCCTCCTGCATAGCAAACTGGAGCACCTGCAATTATGCAACTTCCCGAGAACATGCAGAGAGCATTTACAGTGAGGCCACGGTGCCAGCAAAATGTGAAATGGAGATTATTTGTCAGCAGTTTTAAGAACCGTGCACTTAAATGCCAAGTGAAATATATGCATGGCAGATAAGAGAAGCTGCAGCGGGGGCGGAGGAGGGGGGAGGAGGAACCAGGCAAGCACCAACACTCCCTCTTCCGAACCCAGACGAGCCCTGAAAATGAAAGCTACCTCGGGCAACAAAACGGGTCCCCATAACACGGGTTTCGATGTCTTCTCTCCTCTCTGATGGGACCGTGGGGAAGAGCTTTGATCAAACGCAACCAGCAAAGGTGAAGGACCACGGACTTTCAGGGTTGGCGAGCCGCTCACTCTTCAGAGGGTGACCCGCACCTGACAATGTCCGTGTCTGAACACGGCAAACGTCAGGTCCAATGGAGAGAGCCTGACTTTTCCATTCAGCCGGTCCCATTTTCCACGTTCAAGAGCAGCAAAAATCCTGTGATCATGTGTTTGAGGATTTCCCATTCAAACTAAGAGCATTTCTAGAAGGAAAAGAAAAGCAGAGGTACACGGGCCATTTCCTTCCCTTTGGTGGGACACTGAACCGCTTGCCCACACACGGCCTGGGTTAAACCAGTGACGGACATGAATGAAGTTGCTGTGTTTTGTGTCTTTTTGTTTTTGTTTTTTGTTTTTTTTTCCCAGTCTTCACCTCGAAGCCTCCCGGCAGAGAAATGGGAAATCACGGATCACAAGAAATGGGTCAAGAGCCCTCCCTTTACTGTCCAAGTAATAACACAAGCAACAACCTTCCGAAGAGGGTTTTATAGTATTTTCCATGGCAAGGCTGTTACTCTTTGGTCCGTTAATCCTCACTTTGCAGCTCCTATTCATAAGCTTTTTATGTATTTATTTGTTGGGTTATATATTTTAGCTGAACTTGGAATGACAGTTATTTTTAAGAGGCTGCCAACGTGGGTGAGGAGGAACCTCAGAAGCCTGGCTCGCAGCGGCTCTGGCCTAAGGAACCTTGACGGCCAAAACCAACTAGAAAGTTGATGGGATCCAGGTTCTTGCAAAGCACTAGCAGAAAGGCATCCTTCCCTCCGCTTTCATCCATACAGCTTTTGCAAAAAAAAAAAAAAAAAGAGCTATTTAGCAAAGAAGATTCCTTGTATCACACAACCAACCACTTCCTTGTGTGTTCGGGGTACAGACCTGGCAGCACGCGTGAGTCTAGCTCCAAGCAAGATGCCGCTTCCTTCGCCGAGGACGCAAACCAGGTGGAAGACAGACAGACAGACAGACGTGGTGCCCTGCGGGCCGGTGCATCAGACGCATCAGGCGCCACTGCTATCTGCATTCGGTGACTTCGCCCCTCCGCCTCTGTTCACTGTCCTACAGGAACTCGGGACCCCGAGCCCTTCTTCGTTTGCAGCAGGCACAGGGGCTCGGAGCCAAGCTCAGCTCCCCATCAGGGAGCCGAAAACCCGAGTCCTCTGTCCTGCATAGTGTGGACATTGAGTCAGCAGGGCCTGGGGACTCCCTGACGATGTTTATGACAGGCAGGCTCTTGGGACAAACAAACCTTTCACGGGAGTCCTTCAAAACAGACAGCGTTCTGTTTGAATTTCTGAACCTCGTTCTAGTACCAACACGCTCGGCAGCTAGTGCCAGAGACTTTTCTTCTTGGCAAACTGCTCCTCCGCCACCGTGCATCTTGCGGCCTCGGGTCCCTGCAACCTTCCTTTCTTCCCCTGCCCCTCGGCCCCTCCCCTTGAGAGTATGTGGGCCCAGGCTGCGCGTCCGGGGGCCAGCGAGCAGTCGTCAGGACCGCTGGAAGGGACGGGGCTCCCGCCACAGTGCTCCACGCCCCTCCTTGGTCTGGCATGCTGACCCAGGGCCACTGTTTGCATCATCTGTTACTCCGAGGCGGACCGCAGGGTCAACAACTCCGGCCCGTGACTGATCACATGAAGACTCGGGGACATCCAGAGGTGACCTTCTTCATTCCTGTCTCCTCATGACTTCAAAGGAGAGATGGGAGAGAGAGGTAACCTTTGCTCTGCTCTCCTCTCCGTGCCTTAGGAAAGATCCTCGAGTTCTCTGACAGGAAGCAAGCAGCAGCCCGTGGAAATGACCAAATCCATACCCCCCACCTCCCATTTAGTAGAGACTCGACCTCTTATTGGATTGCTTCCTGCTGACCAAGGACCATTTTTTTTCCTAGGCATTGATTGAAATGTAAGAGTTGGAAATGGTCCTAAAGATCATTTGATTTAGGGGTCCCATGAACTGAAAATGCCTAGTTACTGGAATACACAGTTTCCTAGGCCTCAACCTCCCTTCCCACCCCAAGCCCTTGGCTAATTCCGCAGAGGCCTGGTAGAGGGTCTAGAGTTTTCCAGGGGCCTGAAGCTACATCTGAACACCACAGATATGATCCAACTTCCTCATTTTTCCTAAGGCCCAGAGAATTTAGGTTACTTGTCAAAGGCCACACAGCAGTTAATGACAAGCTTGACCTCAATGCAGTCTGGTGTTACCAGACGCCAGTGATGCTTTTGACCTATAGTCAATATTCAGTATTCAGTAAAGTTTCAGCCACATAGTCTTTGCTATTAAAGACAATGCCCTCCTATGGCTATACAATTCAATTTCTCTGAATTTATTACATAACCTATACATTTTTAGTATTACACACAGGTTAAGTGTCACCCTTTTTTTTAAGACTGAGGGTTTTTTCTTCCTTTTTTTTTTAAAGGTTTATTTCTTTATTTTGAGAGAACTGTCAGCACAGAGCCTGAGGTGGAGCTTATGAACCATGAGATCATGACCTGAGCCGAAACCGAGAGTTGGACACTTAGCCGACTGAGCCACCCAGGTGCCCCAAATGTCACCTTTCTTAAATTAGGAGTGTTTTCTAAAAAAAAAAAAAAAAAAGTTACAGATTCGTCTTTAATTCAACCTTCATATTCTTGAGGTGATAGAGGCCTTGTAGAAAGCAAATGAGAAGCACACTGAATGAAATTTCCTGACCAAGGAAATGATCAATGAGCTGAACATGTGTTAACCTCTACAAATAACATGCACACACACACACCAACACACAACTCCCCTTCAACCCCTGGCTCCAGGAATCACTTCTTTTTTTTAAGTTTATTTATTTATTTTTGAGAGTGAGAAAGATAGAAGAGTTCACGAGCAGGGCAGAGAAGGAGAGAGAGACAGAATCCCAAGCAGGCTTCACGTGCTGTAAGCACAGAGCCTGACACAGGGCTCAATCTCATGAACTGGAAGATCATGACCTAGGCCCAATCAAGAGTCAGATGCTTGACTGGCTGGGCCACCCAGACGCCCCTCTAGGAATCACTCCTTACAAACCTAACCGTGCTCACTGCTGATGTGGGGTGAACGGCTCACTGCATTCACTGTTAGTTCTGTTCCTTATGCCATCGACATCCCTAGGGCCATTTGTACATCCCTAGAGCCATTTGCTTGAATATAAAATGATCGTAAAATAATAAAACTGCCTTTTGCTAAGCTATCCTAGAATGGAGGCTTTTGCCGAACGTCGGTGGCCTCTCCACCTCACCATCCCCAGCCCTGTTATTCAGAATGAGTGGGTACGGAGCGCTGGGTTTCCCCTTTTCTGGTGAGGAACAACTGAATGAGTAACTAGTGTGGACACCACAGGGAGCTCCCCCACCCACAGCCCCTTTGGAGAGCAGTGCACAGAATCGCTGCTACGCCCACACCACACACACAAACTCACCGCTTTTAAAGTCAACTTCTTCTACAAAACCCAGCAGCACGCCCTGTGAGAAGCTGAAGGAGAGAATACTGCTTTCTTGCTCACTGTAAGGTCTATCATTATTTAGTTAAATCTGAGCCTCATTTATACAGCGCACACAAAATGTTTACAGGTGATTAAAAAAAAAAAGGAAAAGAAAAACTCAGAGTTTACATCAAAATAAATCAGGAAACGGAGGACCTAGTCACCGTTCAACCTTCAAACTGTTAAAAGCTAAAACATTCTCCAAGTGTTCTTAACCCTTAAATGGCAAGATAATTTCATAAGGCAAAGAAAGGTGTTTTCTTTTTCAACAAATTCTTTAAGAGCAGAGAGCAGTGACTTCAGCTCTACTGAACTACTGGTTGGCTCTGTTCTACATACAAACTTTTTTTTTTTAATTTTTAAAATGTTTTTATTTTTGAGAGCAAGAGAGACAGCATGAGCAGGGGAGGGTCAGAGAGAGAAGGAGACACAGAATCTGAAGACAGGCTCCAGGCTCTGAGAAGGCAACACAGAGCCTGATGTGGGGCTCAAACCCACGAACCGTGAGATCATGGCCTGAGCCAAAGTCAAACGCTTAACCGACTGATCCACCCAGGCGCCCCTACATACAAACTCTTAAAACTGGAATGTTTCCAGGGGCAAATACATTGATAAGAAGTGGATGATTACTATTATCTTCTATAATTTTTATGTATTTCTGATCATTAAAAGAATATCGTAACACTCTCCTTAACTGAAATTTCTTTATCTTTCAAGAATCTTCCATTACATGCATGCAAATTCCCCAAACTGCAAATTCAAAAGAATACCCCGAATATGTTGACTTTTAGTTTCTTGATACTGTATCTTGCAGAACATGATACCACAGGCACTAACATTTATTTCAGTAATCATTAGTTACAAGAGTGCATACAATCATCCCAAAATACATAACACGGGGTCTACAATTTAAAAAACCGTATCAGATTCTGAAACATATGATGTATGTTTCTGAACTTCCAACCTTATACTTTTCTGAAGCAGCGTGTCCAGAGGCACGAAACACAGAGGCCATTTCAAATCTGGTAACACACCATGAATCAGTGAGTTATCTTAATGGTTCTTTCCCTAATTAAGACCAGTGAGAAAGGCATCCATCCAATACTCCAACAGACAGCCAACGTTTCTGGTATAATATTTTGCTTCATAGGGGTCTACCTCAAAGGCATGCAAGACATGGGTTTGTGAACATTATGCAGACAAGAGATGTTTCTTAAAATGAATTACTTCGGACAGGCAGACTTCTCTGAAATAAAGATCCTTGGCCACTAGAACCACTTGATCTTACACTCTAGGCTAGAAACAAACAAACAAAAAAGCTGAAAAAAAATATTCATATGGGAAGCCAATTTTTCCATCAATTAACAAGCAGGAGACCTCACAAGCATTTTAAGGAGAGATTTTTTTTTTTTTAATCCTACAAGTACGAATACAGCCTCCCCAGGCTTTTTTTTTTTTTAATGTAATTTACTGAAAGACATAAAGCGAAGTCAGCCAGATAGACAACAAATATTTACTGAGAACTTTCTATGTGGCCAAGATGATGTGTCTATGTCCCAAGTACTTTCAGGGTATTTATAAAATTACTTAACTTTATAATGTATTTCAATAAATAATGCAGCCTTCCAAAAATGTGCATGGGGCTGTAATTCCATCTGGTTCCTAAGGGGACACTATAAGCCCTGGGTGGAATTACAATCTTCATGTGAACAATCAGGGCGTGTTACTCCACGTGCGCAGGGCGTCCATGATGAACTCAGTTTCTAAAATAATAACCACCAAGCCAGCGGCATGTAATTACAACCAGGAAGCCAAGTTGTCTGCTGGTTAGTGTAGGAGAAATGTTCCATTCAAAATACCGCTCACCTCACTGCCGCAAAATCTATAGGATAATATCTGAAAAACTTCTTCCTCTCCAAAATGAAACTTTCTACTTTGGGGATGAGAAAATTCCCACAAGGGGCTGACTACCTGATAGATGTGCTCTGCATCAGTAAAAACAAGACCTTCTAGACACTCTCGGTAAAATCTTAGAACCTCCTAATATCACCTTCATACCCCTAAAATGTAAACTCCAAAAAGTTCAATATATTAGAAATAGAGGGGAGAAAAGCATGCTCAAGAGTCCTAGGAAATGATTGGCATTTCTCCTAATTCTCTGGGACTTGCCTGACATTTATTAACATAAACAAAGCAAAATGCCTTGTGTCTGTAAGAGGGAAAACAAAATAAAGATTTATCTACAGAGATTAAACTCGGGGTTGTAGAAAAATGAACTCAGAAACAGACCCAGAATTTCCCTGGGAAAACAAAAGACAATGAAACTATGAATCAGCATTTTTCCTCCAGCAGCCTAGGATAAAAGAAGAAACCACACACACACACACACACACACACACACACGCACGCACGGTAACAAACACCATGAGGAAGAAAGACAAAGATGAATACAAATTTAATCTCGATATTTGTATTTAGGACACACATGATTTCCTTGATATTTTCATGCTTTTATCATAACTTTATTTGGTAGTTGGAGAGGTCCCCAAAACTCTGTTAAGTCAGTGTTGCCATAGCAACCAAAAGACTAAAAAAAAAAAAAAACTCCACCAGAAATCCTCACCAAACAAAATATAAGGCAGAAAGAAATTGTACTTTCATATGGCCACTTGAACACCTGCAACGGTATGTGATACTCCCTTGAAAACCCAGTTCACCGAGGCACCACTTGTGGATTACGTGTCCCTGGGTTTCTATATCACTGACTTGAGAACTTTCTAATAACATTAGCTCTTAAATTCATTTCTAAGCATCGGGGATTTGTGTGACTGTATCACAGTGGCTACCTAAAGTAAAAAGTATCAAGATAGGAGAGGAAAAAATACTGAGGAATTTCCTCGACAATGAGACATACCATTGAGTAGCTTTACTTAAAAACCCTTGATGTTAAAAAGAGGTGGGGGAGGGGCTAACACAATGTCTTGTCTCTTGGGCGTCTATCCCTCCCTATATCTTGAGAAGCGCATGTTTAGTGCCAAGTAAATAAGAAAGAATTCTTGAAACAGTTCTGAGGTCACAGAAAGAATAAAGGCTCTAAGCTCAGCTCCAGAGACAAGCTGATGCAAGTTTACCAAGTGAACAGTTCAAGGCTTCCCTAGCTCAAGACATCTTTACTGATGACAGATGAAAGCCCTAACTTTGGCCTTCTCCACAGATCACCAGCTAAACTCAGAAATGGTGAGGTACTGGGGCGCCAGGGTGGGGACACTCAGTCGGTTGAGTGTCCGACTTTGGCTTAGGTCATGATCTCATGGTTCCTGAGTTCAAGCCCTGGGTGGGGCTCTGTGCTGACAGCTCAGAGCCTGGAGCCTGCTTCAGATTCTGTGTCTCCCTCATTCTCTCTGCCCTCCCTGACTCATACTCTGTCTCTCTCTAACTCAAAAATAAACATTAAAAAAAAAAGAAGAAATGGTAAAGTACTGTTTAACACTGAAGGCTGAGAATTTTTCCTAAGTTGTAACATCCCATTGGCTGGAATGTGGCCAGCTGGCCACAATATAACACAGCAAACCAAAAATATAAGGGTGATTAGGGGAAAGAGGGAATTCTTTAAATGTCCGCTTTCCACAAAATATTCCGGCAACATCCACTCTGCTTCCCTCCTGCTCAGTGACAAACGGGGCTCCCTACAAAGGAATGCCCTTCCAAAACTACCAATAAAGTACTTCATAAAATTAAATTTAGTATCTCGAGATTCCCACTAATGATATCCTTGACAAACACCAAAGGCTGGTTAGACAGCTTTCAGGGATTTTTTTTCTAGGTACTTTACTGAAAGGAAACACGGGAATAGATGTGCTTAGTGATAAGTATGTGTGTGTGTGTTGAAACACGCTACCCTCCCTAAATGCAGTGGGGATTTCCTGTCTGGCATATTTCAGAGCAAATCAAGACAATACTTATTCTTTAAGACAGAGCTGGGGTGCCAGGCAGTGTTATGGGACTGCAGTGCTGAGGTCTGCTGAAGTCACAGGAAAGCAAGTTCGGGGCCTGAAGCTGTTCTAGTCCAGATGGAGAAGAATGAAAAAGAAGATGAACTGGGTTGGCCATTAAAAAAAATTTTTTTAACAAATTCCTCATCCGTTACCTCATTTGGAGTCTTTACCCCCTACAGGAGAGAGAGAGAAAACAAAAAACGGTACTACTCAGGATTCCTAAGGGAACATGAAAGAATACAGTTGTTTTATTTATTTATTTATTTATTTATTTTATTTCTGAGAGAGAGGGAGAGACAGCGCAAGCAGGGGAGGGGCAGAGAGAGAGGGAGACACAGAATCCGAAGACAGGCTCCAGGCTCCGAGCTGTCAGCACAGAACCCGACACGGGGCTTGAACCCACAAACCGTGAGACCATGACCTGAGCCGAAGTCAGACACTTAACCTACTGAGCCACCCAGGTGCCCTTCCAGTTGCTTTTTAAAAGCATTATTTCTGCACGAACTGAAGAGTCTCTGAAAGGAAGAAGATGATCCTGATATGTTTGACTAAGATCTTCAATACTGAACTCTAACAGCCACTTAACTTTGTCCAGTATAGATAGCCCAGGACCGCTATGCCTCCTCCTGGAAACTAGATACATGAAGGGCACTTATTCATTCACATCACCAAAGCGATTAGCTCCAAAGTTCTCTCTCAACATTTTACAGCTTTCTAGCAGCTCCTCATTCTTCACAGGTAATTAACCTCTTGATGGGCTTAGAGCAGCAACAGCGTTAGAAGCCACAACACACTGATGATAAGTTATAAACCAGGGGAGAGGATAATTGGAAAATAGATTTCCAGGCTCCTTGGAAAATAGATTTCCATGTATTGAAATAAGTACACTCAACTTTTCAGGAACATGTGACTCACAGAACTGCAGAATTGGCAGGGACTGTAGCAAATCTTTCTGTTTCAACTCCTTATCCCAAGAATGAGAAAACAGAGATGCAAGTAGAGTGACTTGACCAGATGGATTGAACGCAACACAAATTTGGGTAGAGCTCAAGGGAGACCTGGCTACACAGCATGGCATCCTCTCCCGCACCCGTTCTGCTTCACAGATGGTGCCGGCCAGGTTCAAATGACCCATGGGTCCTGCCCTTGGGTCACCCATGACATGTTAGGAAAGGTCTAGGAAATAGTGACTAAGCTTTAAAAACCAAGAATGAGACAAAAGAATGAGGGAAAGGAAGAAGGGAGACAAGAAGACTCAAATTACAATCTACTGGAGTGTTTGCAAAATACTACCTGTGTCTTTCATTCCACTTAAATGCACTGAGAAAAATGTGATGTGTCCTTGGAGTGTTCTCTAGTAATGACGGCGATGTCTGGTGGGAATTTCCTCCTAGGCGTTACAGGTCCCAAATCATCATCTGCTACTTTCCTCAGGGCCATCCTCAAGTAGAGGAGCAAAGCTCCCTGAGCGCAGGAACCCTGTCTGTCTTCGCTCGTTACTGTATTCCCTAAACCTACAGACTGCATGGCACAAAGTGAATACTCTGTCAAATTCACTGAAACAATGAATATAAACTCCTAGGAGGCAATGAAGAAGAAAGACGTTGTAGTTTGGAAGTGCAGATGCAGTGCTATGAAAAAATGCCCGTTTAAAATGTAAAAAAAAAAAATGTTAAAAGATGGGAGGGTTGTATTTATAAAAAAGAGGTATGTTAAAAGTGTAAAGCACCTACTAAGTGGTTACTGCCAGTTATGTCTAGGAAGCAGGTTCCATGGTGAAGCTGATGGAGTTCTTGCATTAGAAAGAGGTTCCTGCATGAAGCTCATGGTCAAGAAAGCACAGCGAAGGACAGTAAAGAGTCATAGAGAGGATTATGCTGCACAAACAGATCAAAACCAGACAAGTGTGGCTGGAGTGGAGGACGAACCGAAGCCATAGGTGCCATGTGTTGGTTCAGACAGAGTAAAAGCTGTCACTGTGCATTTTCTAACAAGTTCTGTGCGGTTTGTATCTTTGAGCTGCTGGCAACCATCGACAACAACCTTGCTCTTCGCATGTTTATCACAGTCACAAAGGAACTATATGACAAATAATATGGGTGATTATGTTGGGTTCTCAGACAACTCACCGCCTCTCTAAATGCTGTGAAGTTGTAAGTCAAGTGCGGCTGCGTATAATAATATTAACAAACAGAATGATCAGAGGTGCCTATTTTAACGACTCAAGAGAGAGAATACATCTAATTAATACTCACATATTCACATAAGGGGAACAAAGATAATAGCTTGCTCTTTAAAAACTGTTAATATGGTTTGGCCATTGTGATAAAATAATAATAATAATAGAAACTACTTTAAAAAATAAAGGGCACAGAACAAGCACTGTGTTATGTGCTTTCTCTCTACTGAGCCCATACTGGTGGAGCTGCACGTAAGTGGCAGTGTGGCGTGAAGGGGAGAGCCTGGGCCACACAGCCCTGAGCTCCTGGGTTCAAATTTCAACTCTACCATCACAGTGGCACACCCTCACCTGTGTGCACCAGAGCCCTCATTTCTAAACATGGGAATCATAAAAATATTCAAAGAACCAACACCCACCTACTCGTAGGGCTTTTGTGAAAATTAAATGAGCTAACAAAATACATCACAGAGAACCCAGCAACCACTCCACAATATTTCACTGCACAAAGTTTTAGTATCCTTTGGAATGCTAACAAGAACACTGAATTTTGGACTCACGTGGCCTCCGCCACCTCCATACTATGTGGATCTTGGCCAAGTCACTTCAACTTTCTGAGGCCCATTTGCATCTGTAAAAATGGGATGCCAAGATTGTCGTAAGAATCAAATAACAGAGGACAAGTTCTGCAAGACAGCTTGAGACACTAAAGAGTGCTCTATCTATACCGCCACCTCCACGGGGATGATGATCAACTTTCAACCTCTCAAAGCCAACGAGGTCATCTTTTAGCAGATCCCCTCCTGCCTGAGAATTTAACATTAAGCAGCTTCCAAAGTCTTGACATTGGGCTCCCTGTGATAACAGAACAAATGTCTGGTCATCCAGGACTCAATCAGACGGAACTCTATCATCTGCCTCCTTCTGCACACCCGCTGTGAGAAGGTAACTGATGTTCACCATGACCCCAGAGCACTCGAGACTCCGAAGTACCTTTGGGGAAAGATTAAATTATATTCAGCCTAGTTTATTATAAAGTGTATTTAATTATACTCAGATTCTTTGAAAATTGGTGACCTAGGAAAAGCACAGACAGTAAGTCACAGGTTCTCTCTGGTAACTGGAAGCCTGTCCTCACTGCCCGAACCCCAATCACCCTTTATCAGATAACTGTAAGCCACAGCCCACCCTGGGGCAGTGAAAACCTGGGGATCCAGCATGCTAATTATCAAAGTCAAAAGAACCTTGCCCTGCCAAATCCTAAAGGACCACTAATGTGCAGCAATACTAGTGTCAAAATCTTAAACGATGTAAGATTCCTAACATGTTTCATGTTTTATATATGACTTTGGTTTTCCTGATGATGAATTTAAACATCTGAACAGCAGCAATGTAAATATAGCATCATATATGTTATTATTATAGCACTTACATATACATACATATATGTGTTATTACAGAACTCTTCAGAGTAGTAAAATAATGTTGTGTTTATTAAGTTTTGCCTCTTGGTTTAAAGAAATTAGGTGTAGGCAGTGAGGCACATAATACAAAAATAAAGCTATACTGTATTAGGGTGGTAGAACCATGGCTGTTTGCCTTTGTTGAAATCATTTCAATGCGGTTACATTACCTCTTCTGATGAGACACAAATGCAATTCTTGAATCCCATCTATCAGTGTTAGGAGAAAAAGAACTGGTTGTGTATTATAACCCTCCATTCAATACATGGCTTCCTTCTGGAGAATTCCTCATGAGCGGGGCCTCTCACCGCTGCCTGAACATCTCAGGTGATGGAGGTTTCATTACCTCATCAATCAGCTTGGTCTATTTTTAGGCAGCCCTGATGTTAGAATGTTCTTCCTCTAGTGGAAAAACTCTTAATTCTCATTACCTTCAACTTCCCTTCTGTTCTTAGTTCTTATTTGGGTTCCTGGGAACCACTTCAGTAAGTGATTTCACTTCCCATCAGGCCCTTTGCTAGCCTTGCTCATTTTACCAGTTGAAGAAAAACTGCTTCTACACACATTTGTCACTGTTATTCTCTAGGCCACATTTGTCACTGTTATTCTCTAGGCCACAGTGGCCATTCTTCAGAACCATGTGCATCAGCTGAAGAGTCTTTGGCATGAAGACTACATCCAAGTGGACGGGCACGGCCCTCAGACGCCATGGGACTTGGTGGGCTTTCCTGGGACCCAGCTATACAGCACATGCACTATTTCTATGAAAAAAATATTCGGAGTCCCTAAGGTCAGATTTATAATCATTCTGGAAAGAACTCATTTATAGATCACTGCTTCTACTTTGGGAGGAAACATGTATCACACACACGCACGCACACACACAGCACAATCTATCACTCTGTCTTCTCTCCTTCATGATGAGCCTGGTCAGTGCTGTGGTGCGTGCGTAAAATTCCCCAGCTCATCTCCCTTCAGCCGGAAGGAGGTGACAGGAAGCAGAAGTGGGAGAGCCAGTACACCCATGCTATTCGGATAGCCACCTCTCCCCTGCTTCCTGGGACAGTGGGCTGAAGAGAGAGGAAGTCACAGGTACCCCAGGAGTTTCTGCCCAAGTACCCTGACACACCAGCCAGGCACGTGGGACCACCGGTCTGGGATTAGGGTTGCTTCTGCAGCTTCTGGTCTACCCCGTAGAGGCCTCCCATTGGGCCTTGGTGCAGTCAACACTGAAGTCCTAGACCAACGTCTTATAGATTCGTCTTGAACCAAGACTAGGTTAAAGCAGAGAAGGGACCATATTTATTTTTATTATTTTATCCAATGCCCATTTGGGCTGTTACTAAATAAAAACCGTCATGGACACTGGTAGCGCTTCCTTTTTATAATGACATCCTATTTCCCCCAGCCTGCCTCAGCCTTCAACACTCAGAATGTGGCCGTGACCACCTTGGGTCAAGGTAGTATATGTTGGGAAATCAACGGGTTAGGATTAAGGTACTCAATCCAGGCTCGTGATTTTAAAACCTTGGTTTTCTGGTTTCACTTACGTTTACAACGGATCAGGCAGAGGCAAATAAAAGGAGCTCTGAGACATGGCAACCAAGAAAAGTGAACGGGACAGAGGCCATGACCTCAAGAAGAATTATGAGTTTCTGAGGCATCATAACGTACTACATCAGTGTAATCATTTCAGAGAAATGACAATAAATCTCCAAGAAAGAGGTTGCATTAATGTTCCCTATCCTGTACTCTATTTATGAAACTTTATACCGCATTTTACAATAATTTCTTCCTGAAAATGTTGAAGGTTTTTTTTTCTTCCTTCTAACAATGTCAGCACTGGATGCATTTAAATATGCTGACTACATATGCTATCTGAAAACAGGTAATTCCAGGAGTATACAAAATTAAATACTAAAATCTTTACTAGAGAAATATGAGGGAATGAAAGTGAATAATCGTTAAGGAACTCGAAAGAATTACAGTGTTGCATTTTTTTGTGGAAAGGAACCCAAGAAAGAAAGAAGAAAGAAATAAGAAAGAAGCAAGGAAAGACACAAGGAAAGAAAGAAAGAAAAGAAAGAAAAGAAAGAAAGAAAGAAAGAAAGAAAGAAAGAAAGAAAGAAAGAGAGAGAGAGAGAGAGAGAGAGAGGGAGGGAGGGAGGGAGGGAGGGAGGGAGGGAGGGAGAGAGAGAGAGAGAGAACGAAAGAACGAAAGAACGAAAGAGAGAGAAGAGAAGAGAAGAGAAGAGAAGAGAAGAGAAGAGAAGAGAAGAGAAGAGAAAAGAAGAGAAAAGAAAAGAAAGGAAAAGAAAGAGAAAGGGAGGGAGGGAGGGAGGAAGGAAGGAAGACGTTTGCCTTCTACCCTACTGGTCAGAGGCTGTCACGGGGCTCCTAGTTTTAAGCAGACCCAGAGAGTTTTGAAAGCTCTGTCATAGGAATCCTGTTAAATGGGGTTTCTCCCCTTCTCATTTTCAAGGGAAAGGTAGTTTTGACCCTAAAATCTAAGAGAGGGGGAGACTAAGGACATTTTTAGTGCAACCCTTTCTCAGCTCTTAAACTCTCTTAAACACCTTTGCTGTGTGGATAGGATGCCTCTGTCTTAGTAAGAGTTTTAAGGAAATTCTGAACTTGCTGACTCCTAAGACACTGTGCTGTGCGGGGCACCCATAGAGCACCCCTACCTGCTCCATGGTAAAGTGGAGCCCCCCAGGGGGCCGGGAGGGGGCCGGGAGAAGGATGCACCCACCTGCCACACATTTTCTTTCAACTGGATCTCACCGCCAGCGTACCTATGAGGTGATTCTGCTGTGGATTCCAAACTGGGAACATTTCTCCATGAATTGTTAACATGTTATCACATATTAAGAGCAAAATAATTCCAAGTACAAGGATGTTACCAAACTGTGATAATCTCCCCCTGGACTTCCCTAAGACCTGTCCCTGCCTTCCATTCTCTCCAGATCTGCTCCTAGGATGCTATTTAGAATACGGCTATTTAACAGCATTTTTCCACTCTTTTCTGTTTGTTTGTTTGTGCTAAGTCTTTTTAAATGTCTTTTGTGGTCTCTGAAGAGCTAAGCCCAATTTTTTTTTTAAATTCCTATTTTCTGTTTTCTCCCCCCTATAGTTGCCCCCAACTCTCCAAATCTCTCATAATCGATGCACAACTCTCACTGGGCTTAATCCCCAAACGTTTTGGGGGCACCTGGGTGGCTCAATCCGTTAGTGTCTGACTTCGGCTCAGGTCACGATCTCATGGTTCACGGGTTCAAGCCGTGCATTGGGCTCTGCGCTGACACCTCAGAGACTGGAGCCTGCTTCAGATTCTGTCTCCCTCTCTCTCTGTCCCTCCCCCCCCAAAACTAAATAAACATTTAAAAAAATGTTTTCAATTTACTCAGGTAGTGATAAATGACCTACCTCCAAAGGGACCAATCATTTGTGCCTTCTGACTTTCTAATACACTTCTAACAAAGCCCAGTGGAGATCAAACAGCAGTAACTCTGCACAACACCTAAGGACAAATAAATAATCAAGTCCATATAGGCAATGGGTACAGGTCTCACCAGTTCAAAGCCACAGCACTCCTGGGCCCCAGCTACCAGGAGGAGACCCACCGGGCCCCAGGGAGCTCTGCCCAGGGAACAGACGGAGGTCCCTTCTACACGTGTACTGACCATGACCACCCCACACACACATCTCACCCTCCATGCCTTCCTCTGGCTATGAGCACCAGGAGACAGTGTCATCTCTTCCCAAGACACAGCGAGAGAGAATGTCGCAGAGGTAATGGGCTGGGAAGGGGGGACACTGACAACCACCTCCGAGTGATTAACCCTTCACCTGCATTGGAAATGGACGATGTCGTGATTTATGTAAACTGGGCCCGAAACCTCCAAGTCCACACACATCACTGGGTCATTATTCCCTGATAAATTACTTGAGCCACTTGCGTGGACCATCGGAGTAGGAATGCGCTTGAGCTGTCCACAGGGCCAGACCCCCCCCACCCCAACTGCCAGCTCTCCCGCTCTGTTCCCCAAGACCTCAGAGGTGATGCTTCACACTTGACACACCCCTGGGCTGTCCTTAAGCAGAGAGACCTTGTTCTAAAGATTAAAACTTCCAGAGAGGACACACTGCCCATCATTAAAGACTGTCGGGCATGTTTAAATACACTTTCCGCATCACACGGTAATGAGATTTCATGGAGGAGGGTTTCTGTTGTTGTTTTTTTCTTCTTGAAGTGAAAGAACAATTAGATTGAAATAATATATTTCAAGACCAAGCCATTGTAGAAATAATCCCAATAACCTCACTACACCTCAGATTTGTCATCTGTAAAATGGGAACATTCGGTTAGAGTAAAGCCCTTTCAACTCTAAAATTCAGATTCTCAACTCACAGTGTTCAACGCTGCCTTTTTTTTTTTCCAACTAAGTGAATTTTTTTTAAAAGGCAGGAAAGCTCACATACACCAGGAAAATACAACCAGAGAGGAATTTTTTAAAAATTTAACTTGTGCAATAGGAGGTCTGTCCAGAAATCAGGACCTGATCTTTACTTCCAGAAAAAAAAAGTCCCCTTTCTGTTTTCTTCTATGCAATGTTCAGGTCCCCACTAGATAAGAAACATTTCGCTGCTGTTGACGTGCTTCGGTATGTGCTGATGGATTGTGTTTGAGGGCTCTGCAGCACTACAACAGAAAGCAACCTCTCTGTTCTTCCCCGATACCACTGCATTTAAAAGACCACCAAAACGGCTCCGACACACACAGGCAAGACCTCCCTGTCTGGCGTCTGTGTGAAACGGTTACCAACTACACACTAATCTCAGCATCTGTGACCTCACCATCCAGCGTTTTACAAACTGAGTAACTACTTCCCGTCCGTTACTACTCAGATGATAAAAGTGAAAATAAAAAGACAGCAGGGCACTGCGGGTTAGGACAAAAATGGAGGGCAGCCGAGTCGAACTGAATTCGGGGGCACACTCCCAGTGGGCATCGGGGAGCGCTGGACCACCATTTGTTTACTGACTCGCTGATGGCTCGCCCTCTGCTCCTCGCTGGGAAGCCTGGGAACCGTCTGTGGGTCACAGTAAAGAGAGTTCTCGGGCACAATGTGACTGCCAGGGAGACAGCTGAGCCAGACCACAGCGCGCCAGCCAGCACGACAGATACTAAAAGGCGATAAGGACAAAAAGAGGCACGTGTTTTCATGAACGTGAGCCCTCACCAGCCTCCTTCGCCTTCCCCGAGTGAAATGTCAGGCTCACATGACTTTGAAGAATCCGACTTTTTTTTTTGCCTCTTAGAAGACAAACATGGAAAATTCAGTGTCTGGCCACAGATTTGGTTCATCAGCGTTGAAAAGAAAAAGTAAGTTTCCTAGGAGGAGAGAGCCACACAAGTCCAGAGTCTACAAAAATAAAATTCTTCATCTGCTCAGGATGAAACACACTGCTTAAAATAAACTGAATGACACCTAAAAGGATCTGCTGAATGAAAAGAAATGCTCTCCTCAGTCAGAAAGATAAGCTATTAGGCAGCAATGGGAGCTGACACTTGTCTTCTTCGATTGCATTTTTATGAAACACATGTGGCAGACCGTTCATGCTTTTCAGCCTCCCTCTACCAATCCCGGGGTCTTCTCGTACTTTCCCGAGGCTGCCCCTCCCTGCCAGCCACGCCGATGCTCTGGGCAGGCTCTTGGGGGCGAAGGTGCCCAACCCTTTGAGAAGGAACTCAGGCGAGGGTTTGGGAATGGACTTCTTTCTCTGCATCTGCGGTGCAGACAGAGAAAACACTCCCTGTTCCGCCTGTGTGGCTATTAGGTTTCTGCCAGGTCGCACATCTCGCTGTGTTCTGGACTCCCTCCGTCCCTGGGGGCCGTTCCTGGCTGATCAAAGAGGGCGGCGGGGGAGGGTGGGGGTGGGGGGGCCAAGTTTAACCTTACCAGGAGATCGGGTTGTCTGGTGCCCAGCAGGAGTCCCGAGATAACGCCTGAATCGTGGCCATTTACCCAGCAGCACAAGGCTAGTCCTGTTCCCTTTTACTGTTGTGGTTGCCATGGCCGACCCAAACAATATACCGAGCTCCCCCCACGCCCCTCCCAGGCAGCCCTCCGGCTTCCTAACCACCTCCCACAGACCTCAGTGTGAGCAGGAGGGGGTGAAAACTGCCTGCAGTGGGCCCTGGGAGGCCGGAGAGGCTGGACAGGACATGGCACGGGGTGCCCACCCCCAGGGTTAGCCGGCATTCTGTTTTTAACTGCAAGGCTCCGCTTCCTCAAGTTTTCACCTACTTTTCCTAAGTGGAAAACAGATCTTAAGAAGCAAGGGCAAGTGTCTGGGAAAGCCCAACAGGGGAGAAAACAAGGATCGCCTTTAACCTTTGGTTTTACTACAATCAGCAAAAGAAACAGGAGTGGGGGAGAAAGCAGGAAGATCCTGAGTAGAGTAATATCCGAACACACGCAAGACAGGAGTGAATGTCAGCGGCTAAGGTCACCAGTGACAAACAATAAGGCTGTGATTTTCTGGCTTAAAACAAATTCCTGTTTAAAGACGCCATTAGAAAAAAAAATCCATACAGAGAAACCACACAGAGAAAGAGAAAGAGGGAGAGAAATTACCCTAAAAATCAACCACCCATGAAGTTTTTTATACTACATTTTGAAACTAAAGACAGAGTAGCCCAGGGCTATGGTCTCCGGGGTCAGAGCACCTGGGCTCAGGACCCAGCTAAGGGAGCCACTGTCCCTCTGGGCTATCTATCTCTTCATCTGAAACCAAGGGAATGGAGTGAACCATCTTTAAATTCCCTTACAACTCTGAAGTCCACATTACAACCTCCTAGAACAGTATCACCACTACGTTGGAACAAAACGTAGTTTTTTGTTTGAATAAGAAATGTAGTACGTTTGAATAAGAAAAAAACCCTGGCACCTACCATCTCTCCATCCTAACAGCGGTGATGCTGGGCGTGGGGTTAGGGGTGGCGCTTCTCTGCTTCCCAAGGTGCTTAATTTGGGAAACCTGTGCCTCAAATTAAAAAGAACAAATGTAGGGCAGCTATGACATCCAACACTGTGAATGGCTTTGATGTTCCGGAACCCCACATTAACAACAGTTAACGTGGCAGAGTTTTATGCCGTGTGTATTTCAGCACAATAAAAAAAAAATGAAATCTACACAAAAGGGGAAATTACGGTGAAGCCCACGCTGGAGAAATGCTCTGGAGGTGGGCGCTGCATTGAAAATAATAATAAAAAAAAAAAAACCATGGCGTTAAGTTTTCATTTCCTATTTTAATTTAGTCTTTGGGGTCGGCTGAGCACACTCTCTACTTCCACCCAAGTAGAGAGAGAAAAAGCTCTTTTGCTGTTTCACAGCGCAGTTCCTCCCCCAACGTCGCTGCTCTCTCCCCTTCCCCACAAAACCTGTCTGTCATTCTCCAAAATCTGTCAAGTGCTACAAATCACTCCTGAGAGCTCTGGGAGGCACCCCCTCGAAGAATCTGCACAGATCAAAATCTCAAGTGCCTGTGTGCCTCGGGACTGCTGTAATTTGAGGTGTTGCTTCCTTTTAAAGAATAAAAAGCAGATGCTCTGAGCTGATGAAAGTAAATGTCCTTTCAACACGGCTCTCGCTCTCTCTCTCGCACTTGAAACTCTTAACCAGCAAGAAGTGCTTCTCACACTCCGGCAGGTCATTTCTGCACTTTTTACTTTTGCTTTGAAGTCGCAGAGCAGTAGGACTCTACACCTGGGATACAATGATTCCCGACAGTGAGCCCCCGGAGGGCACCCCAAACAAGGGCGTGCGGGCAGAGAGCTGCCCCCATCCAATCTGTGGCACCAGAGACGGTCGCCTGCCCACGTCACCACGAACAGAATCCAATGCTTTTTGGCAGTCTTGACATGAAGTCTCAAAGCCACATTGCACAGGCTTAGTCATCTCCAAACTCCTGCAAATACATACCTAGGAACTCACTCTCCAAGGAGGGGTTGGGGGGGGTAGGGCGTGTCAAAGGGACTAGTGAATTATGAGATCGAATCTTAGCTCCACCAGCACTCCTGGGCCTCTTCTCTCTAGAAAATGCACAGAGTGGACCAAACAACCCTAAAAACCCTATAAGCTGGAGCAATCGGAGCACACATGATAGACTAGGGTACAACTACCCATGGAAATTTACACAGCCAGCCAAAGTCGAGGTAGTGACTGGAAGGGTAAGGGGAAAGCAAGGAACAGCAGTAAGTCATGAACTCGACGGCACTGGCTTCCCAATCCCCCTACCATCTTACCCAGCCCCCTGTGAGGTTCTGGGGAGATGCAGAAGGAAGTCTGGTCCCGAGTGAAACACCTCTCAGAGGCAGACGCTGAAATGCAATCACAGAAGGGAAAAATAATCAAGTGCATGAACAACTCGCTCAGTTCTTTCCTCTAGTAAACAGAGAAGCTGCAGAGGTCCCTTCTGAGGCCCAGAGCTGTTCATCCGAGCTCATGCTGGACACCTCCACCCGGAGGCCCCACTCAGTTCTTCTGCCAGGTCCCCAGGGCACTGAGTGGCATCACTGTCCCCCCAGTTATCCAGACCAGAAAGCCCTGTCCTCTCACTCACCTCCAAGGTCTGATTGACCTTCAAGTCCTTAGGTCCTGCCTCATGAACATCCCCTCCAATCTGCTTCCTCTTGCAGGCCTGTCATGTCCAGGGTCACCACAAGCTTCCTGAGAGGAAGGAGCTTGCGGGTCCTGGGCCATGAGGGATCCCCGGCACAGAGGCCGGTGATTAGCACGGAGCAGGTGCTCCGTGGTTGTTAAATAAACACTCCTCTGTCACCTAAACTTCTAGAACTGTTTCCTCTTTGGTCCCCCTGCCCACCACCTGCTCACCTATCATGTCACAGGCACTGCACTAGAAAAATGAGGTTTCTGAAACACAGATGTGACTTTCCACAGCCCTGCCGTAGGTCCTTCAGGGAGGTTGGGGTTTGGATTACATTCTGGATAAAAATCCAGGATCCCGGCTTTGCACACAAGGCCCCTCCTGACCTAGACCTTGAACCTCTCCAGCCCTGTGAGGCCTGACTCACTGATCTGCTCCTTGCTCCTGTGTCTGTCCATACACCATTCTGCACTCTTTTTGGTCTCTCTTTGCACACTCTTGTCTAAACCACTGCTCATTCTCAAAAGCTTAGTTTGAAGGGCACGTGCCCCGAACGCCTGCTCTGACTCCCTTTTCCCCTAGTCAGTCTGATTCAGATGCCCCTTCTCTGGGGTCTGTAGTCTGTGCAGGTATTCATGAAATACTTGTGAAATTAATGAAGAATGCAGGAAGGGAGCATGGGAAGGAGAAAGGGGGGAGGAAGGGAGTTAGAGAGAGAGAGAGGGAGGGAGAAACGAAGAGAGAGAGGAGCTCAAAAACAAAAACAAAAAGACAGAGACAGAGAGAGATGCTCCTGAAAAGCTTAAGTGTTTCTTAAAAGGTTAAGAAAACTAGTTAGTGTCAGAAATGGGACAAGACTCCAAGTCTCCTAGGGGCACCCAGGTGGCTCAGTCAATTGAGCGTCCGACTTTGGCTCAGGTCATGATCTCCCGGGTCCAGAGTCTGAGCCTAGCACTGGGCTCTGTGCTGATGGCTTGGAGCCTATTTTGGATCTTCTGTCCATCCCCTTCCCCCTCTGTCCCTTCCCAGCTTGTGTGCTCTCTCTCTCAAAAATAAATATTTGGGGGAAAAAAAGAATCGAGGCCTCCTAATCTTCTCTGATGAATGTTCTTCCTCCAAACCCATCCTATATATGTTTTTCCAAGGATCTCTTCTCTCTCACCCTGTCACATCCTGCCAGCAGACCTCGTACAGCTTTACTAACTCCTCTCAAATCCCCGTCTTCTATCGGCTCCAGACTGATACATCCAATTATCTGCTACCTAGATGTCCCATCGGCAATTCAAATTTAAAATCGCAAGGAATAAAAATAAAAATTACATTATCCCCCGTTCTCCAATGCAAAAGCAACAAAAATACTTCTTCCGACATCACCCGCTGCCTTCCTACGCCCATTCATAGAGTCATCTGGGACAGAAATGTGGAAATTAGCTGTCTGTTTTTTACCTGATCGCTTCTATGTATATGTCATGCAGTTTACGTGTTTTACCTACTTAACCCTGCCAGCAAAACCCTAATAAGAAATCGTGCGACTGGAATTTGAAAAATAAAGAAATGTCATCTATTTACCGCTCAGGCTTAGCTCCATTGACTTCTTTTACTCCCGCACATCAAGTACAAACACATCGATCCTTCCACCGGCTGCCGCTATCGTAAACTCCCCTGCACTACTGCGGCGGACCCCTCGAGGTATCTCCGACTCCGAGGTCACCCCAATCAAATCTACCCTTCACTCTGCCAGAAGCATGAACTTTGTCTTAAAGATCAAATCAGGTCTTGATCTTGAAACTTCCGGTTTCAAACAGGCTGGGAGAGTTGCACAGGTTGCAGACTGATGCCTATCCCAGCGTGAGGCCCATTCATGAAACTCCTGGGGAAACATGGGGGTGGAAACTGGGGGAAAGGGCAGCCTGAGACAGGAGAGGTCTAACGGTTATGAGGTGGGGAGTTATCTGGGGAATGATGAAGTCACTGATAAGTCTTAGAGAAAGCTAAGTTTAGGTTAAGATAAAGGTAAGAATAATTATAAGAATATAAAATACCTTCTTTTAAATTAGCCAGAGAAAATGCAATCTAGCATTTAAAAAAAAGAAGTAAAAATAAATGGCAAGTAGAAAACGTTAGACAAAGCTTACAAAAAAGTCTTAATAAAAATAATTATAAGTGTAATTGGGTATAAAGTCACTAAGTAACAGAAGCTAGTACTGCATCCAAAATATGTACACTATGTGGAGGAAATAGAGTAACCCATTTAAAATAAAGTATAAAACAAAGATGAAAATAAGAAACTAAAAAATATGAATGAAATAAAAACAAAATCAAGGATAGCACTTTTAGTATCAAATAAATGGAATATAAGGTAAAAAAAAAACATTATTAATGACCACAAGAAACATTATATACTGGCAAAAGGAACAATCAATAAAAAAGATCTTATGGTCATAAATATATATGCGTCCAACAAAATGGCCTCAAAATATTTAAAGCAGCACCCAAGGAGGGCTGCCTGGTTGGCTCAGTCAGTTAAGCATCTGACTCTCAACTCTCGATTTTGGCTCAGGTCATGATGTCACAGTTTCTGGGTTTGAGCCCTGCGCTGGGCTCTGCACTGACAGCGTGGAGCCTGCTTGGGATCCTCTCTCTCTGCTCCTGCCCGACTCGTGCTCACTCTCTCTCTCTCAAAATAAATAAATAAACATTAAAAAAAAAGTAACACCCATGGAGAAAATTTTAAAAACCAAAAAAAAAAAAAAAGGGAAAGCTTAAAAATTCCCCATATTTCTGGAAATTATAAATACTATGTAAAAAAATGATGGAGGGGTGCCTGGGTGGCTCAGTCGGATAAGCCTCCAACTTTCGCTCAGGTCATGATCTCACATTCGTGGGTTCGAGCCCCGCGTCGGGCTCCATGCTGACAGCTCAGAGCCTGGAGCCTGCTTCCGATTCTGTGTCTCCCTCTCTCTCCGCCCCTCCCCACTCAGGCTCTGTCTCTGTCTCAAAAATAAATAAAACATTAAAAAAAATTTTTTTAAACGGTTGGAAATAAAATGGAAATAATAACATACAGATACTCCTTGATCCACAATGAGGTTACATCCTCATAAACCCACTTTAAGTTGAAAGTATCCTTATTTGAAAACGCATTCAACAGGTGTAAGCTGCTGAACATCAGAGCTCAGCCAAGCCTACCTTAAATGTGCTCACAACGCGTATACACTGTACTGAAAATGAAAAACAGAAGAACCGGGGGGTACAAAGTGCTGGTCAGTGTGTCAGTTGTCTACGTGATCGCACAACTAACAGAGCTGCCCCGCGTCAGGGGAGACGGCCACACCGTATCCCCTAGTCCAGGAAAAGATCAAAATTCAAACAGAGTGGTTTCCACTAACTGCACATCACTTGGGCTCTCACATAACATTGCAAAGTCGTAAGTCAAACCATCTTACTTGGGGACCGTCTACACTGAGTTATGTGACAACCACAGTATTTATATATCTGAATCTGTGCCACGAAGCTAAGCCCGGGGGATTCACTGCAGGAGGGTGACTGACCTCTGAGCAGCCCACAGCAATTGTGGCCACATCCATATCAGGAGCCTTCTAGACCAGGAGAATTACCGGAGGCAAAGGACCACTGTATCATAATTAAAGGGTATACTCAGTAGGAAGACACGAGGTTCCTACAAGGGTATGTATGCACCTACTAACAGAAAAGAGGAAAAGTTTCAAATCAGTGATCTAGAAAGAGGAGAGCAAATTAAACCTAAAGGACGGACAAAGAGGGAAATAATAAAGATGAGAAAGAAAATCAATGAATCAGAAAACAAGCAACAGTTCATTCTTGGAAATGATTAATAAAATTGATGAACTCCTACCAAGACTAAGCACAAAAGAAAAAAAAGGAAAAAAAAGAATCAATATGAGAAGTGAAAAAAAGGGTTATTTTTAAAGATCCTACAGGCACAAAGTACATAATGAGGAAACATTACAGATAACTTTATGGCAATAAATTTGACAACTTAGATCAAAGCAGCAATTTCTGGAAAAATGGAAAACATAATTTATCAAAATATAACAAAGAATAAATTAAAAATGTGAATTGTTTGCTCTCTGTTAAGAATCTGAATTTATGGGGTGCATGGGTGGCTCAGTTGATTAAGTCTCCAACTTTGGATCAGGTCATGATCTTACGTTCATGGGTCTGGGCTCTCTGCTGACAGCTCGGAGCCTGGAGCTGCTTCTGATTCTGTGTCTCCCTTTCTCTCTGCCCCTCCCCCTCTCATGCTCTGTCTCTCTCTGTGTAAAAAATAAATTAAAAAAAAAAAACATTAAAACAAAAAAGAATCTGAATCCATTGTTGGGGCACCTGGGTGGCTCAGTCAGTTGAGTGTCCAGCTTCAGCTTAGGTCATGATCTCACGGTTTGTGGGCTTGAGTCCCGCGTCAGGCTCTGTGCTGACAGCCAGCTCAGAGCCTGGAGCCTGTCTTCAGATTCTGTGTTTCTCTCTCTCTCTCTGACCCTCCCCTGCTCAAGTCATCTCTCTTTCCCTCTCTCTCTCAAAAAAAATAAAAACATTAAAAACATTTTTTTAAAGAATCTGAATTCATTGTCAAAATCTTTGGCAGGCCATGACAGAACTGTTGTGTATCCTGATTGTGGTGGTAGCTACACATCTCTACACATGCATTACAGCTCTGAGAACTGTTCACCAAAAGAAAAAAAGAACACTTTACTGTAGATTTTTAATCATATTGTAATACTTTTAGAACGCTTGCACAAAGAAAACTCTAAGCCCAACAGTTTCACTACTGAATTTCACATCTTTTTAAAAAGAAATGAAATATTGCAAAAATTATTTCAGAAAATGGAGAAGACAGCAATAGTCTACCACACATTGTATGAGACCAACGTAACACCAACATTTGATAAACATAGTAAATACTATACAAGGGAAGAAAATTAGAGATAAATATTCTTTTTTAAATCTTTTTTAAATATTTATTTATTTTTGAGAGGAAGAGAGAGACAGCATGAGCGGGGGAGGAGGAGAGAGAGAGAGAGAGAGAGAGAGAGAGAGAGAGAGAGAGAGAGACGGAATCAGAAGCAGGCTCCAGGCTCCGAGCTGTCAGCACAGAGCCCAACACAGGGATCAGCCTCACAAACCATGAGATCATGACCTGAGCCGAAGCTAGACACTTAACCAATAGAGCCACCCAGGTGCCCCATAGAGATAAACATTCTTAATGGTTCCAGTTGTAAAAACACTTAATAAAATATTAAAAGAATAGGTAAAAAGAATAGGAATAGCTTAACAGTAACTTTTTCTGATCCCAGAAACGAGGGTTGGCTTAACATTTACAATCAATCAAATAATTCACCAGATAGAGGAAGAAAGCTATGGGACATCTTAGTAGATGCAAAAAAAGAACTATAGGAAATTCAAAATCCTTCACTGATAACAACAAACAAACAAACATCCCTCAGAAAATCAGGAATAGAAGGAAACGTCTTCAAGCCTATCGAAGACAACTATGAAAAACTCAGAGATAACCTCACAGTTAATGGTGAAAAGGGTGACTGCTTTCTCCTTAGCATAAGGAACATGGTTTCATGCCCTCAGTAGTAAGTGAAATTAGCAGCCCATAAGGTAGAAAGTCAATTAACAAAAGTCAGTTGTATTTCCTTATCTAGACACTACAAATTTTGAAAACGAGATTCTAAAAAGGGATCAACTTATTATAGCATCAAAAAACATAAGATACAATTAAATTGTGCACACAAAAAACCACATGCAATGCCTCTGCACAAACAGGGAAATATTATTGTGAGACATTAATAAATAAAAGGATAAAGAGATACCATATGTTTTCAGATTAGGGAAGTTCTCAAAGTTGTTAAGATGTCAATTGTCCTAAGGTGGATTTATCATAATTCAACAACACTCCAAACAAACTTCTAAAAGAAGTTGTTGTTATCTGTACAATTTATTTGTTTGATTTTGTTTGGTTTTTAAGTTTTTGTTTTAATTCCAGTTAGTTAACATACAGTGTTATATGCTATGCTCATCACCAAAAGTGCACTCAAAAGGCTTTTTTTTTTTTTAATTCTGAGTCAGTGCTAAAATGTATACGGAATTCTAAAAAGCTAGAGCACCCAAAATAATCTTGGAAAAGAACACAGAGGACTCACACTCCAGGCTTACAAT
>NC_043706.1:12305125-12307783 GCF_006229205.1 Suricata suricatta | reverse complement strand
AAAAAGGCCACACAAGGGACCTCCGCGAGCGAGAAAAGCCAAAGGCAGAGGAAGAACAGTGGTCTGGCAGAGTAAGAAGAGAAACAGAGAAAACTGAGTCAGAAGGGGAAGGTACAAGCCAAACAGGAAGACACGAGTGAACTGAGCATTACAAGTAGAAACTAGGAAACATATCATTGTGTTTCAAAATAACCCGGCTACCACGTTAAATCCAAACAAGGATCCAAGGCAGTGTTATTTGGAAAGTGTCCTCCTCTCCCCTCAATAACGCTGTTAATCAAATCAGAAGCAAGAAGAAGGGCATTCAGTAAAAGTATGAACCTGAACTCATCTTTTTTTTTTTTTTTTTTTAAAGTCCACCGCCTTTCATAGAATACCCTTCCAGGGCTACCGTCCTGCCCGTGGCACCTGATCATTGATAAGCACCTCAACGTTACTGTAGTTTGCCATTTATATGACTTCTGTATACAGGCTGCAGTAATGAGAGCCACCATCTACTCATCCCCTTCGTACGTGAATGAACCGAAGATCATGAGTCCCTCGAGGGAGGCTCCTAGTTACCCGAAGCCCAAACTGGCCTCGGGAACCAGAGATAACATTTCTCCGCCTTCCAGTTGAATTAATAAGACGAGCGTGCGATGACTCACACACACAGTTGATGAAGCAATTAATGCCAACTCTCCCCCGCTTACTCATCCCCTCCAGTCAAAGAATCACGTAGAAGTATTAATCCTGCCTGAAAAACAAGAGGCCACAGGAGCAAAGCAGCCTATTTACCATACACCAGAGCCGTAAAGGGACGGGTCGGAGGGTTCCTTGTGCAAACTTGAATCGGGAGGGCCGTCTACACGATCAAGTTTCAATAAGATTGTGCTCATCAGTGCTTCCTCTCAGTGTAACAATGCTGGGTTTACAGGAATAGCTTTCTGAGACATTCCTATAAAATTAGCTTACTCACTGCATTTTTAAAAAGGAGAACAGAGCCAAGAGACATCATTGGCCTCTGGTGCACACACACATGTGAATAAGCATCTCTGTGTTCTGAGCTGATGCTGGGTAATAACAGTTGGTCGATGTTATTTCGGGTTATGTAGGTGAGAACCGCTTGATCCGAAAGTCACTTTGTGTTTCTACGGGCTGAGGTATCACAGTGAGAACCAAATATTCAAGAAAAGGAAAGACTCTCAGAACACATCCAGTTCGGGTGATTTGGGTGCACGTGTATGGGAAGGGGTGGTGAATACTGAATTCAGTGATGTGCCTTTTCATACTGCGGATGAAAGTATGATCTTGATCTCAGGGTCGTGAGTTCAAGCCCCGCATGGGACTCTGCACTGGACTTGAGAACCACTTGCCCCAGGGTAAGCTTTTTCTAACCCACTGTCTCTGAACCCCACATCTCTGTGCGGGATGGATAGCACCTTCATTTGGGGTACTGGGGTCCAGAGAGCTGATGTCACGTGCCCATCACCACACCGTTGAAGAGTGGCCAAGCCAGCACTGAAAACAACTCTTACGCATGGCATTTTAATAATCCGTTCAAACTGGATTTCCAAAAGGCCCCGATCATTCCTCATGCAACACACGACGAAATCTGGGCTCAGGGAGGCCAACGACTGAGTCGAGCCCTATAGCAACACGAAGTCACAGAGCCGAGCCCAGATCCCCCATCTCCTGATTTCTGGATGTGTGTTCTTGCTGATCATGGTGAATGTTTTGGCACGTCGTCAGTGTGTGCCCGTGCATGTGTGCACACACCCACGGGTGTGAGGATTTGCAGATTGAGAAACGATGGTAAATAACAAAATTCATATGTCTTAGCCTGGACTCCAATTTCACATTAAAAATAATTCAATAACATATAACAGTCAAATTCTGACTGGCCCCATCGGCACGTATGACTGCTACTCTAATTTCTCGCCGCCACCCACCTTTATGAGCTAGCCCCCGGATCACTAGATATAGAACGCCATCTGACTGATTGAAACACAGTTGGGAAGGCACGCACCACCACTAGCATTTGTAAACAGCTACTCAAAAAGACAGAACAGCAAATTCCCTTAAGCCCTTCTGATCTGTTCCTTTCTGTTGTTGGTTTCCTTTTTAGCACTTATTAAAAATACATATATTCATTTTAGAATATACAGAAATGACATAGAAGGAAATAAAAATCTCTCAGATGACACTTAACACGCTGTCTGACTTCTTCTCAGCATAGGCGCTTAAAAATTTAATATGTAAATTTTAGCTCATTTTTTAAAAATTGGAATATGCCACATATTGTCTCCTATACATTCTTCTGAAAGCTCTAGTATGGGTATAGGCTAAGGGGCAGGGCTATAGTAAATCCTAATGAAAGGAGGTACTCCTGTGCTAATTCTAGTTTCAACATGTTCCAGGGAGGAGTTCATTAATTCATTAAACTAATAAAAGAGATTTACCCTGGGTGAATTCTTATCTAGATCAATTCCAGGAATTAAGAGCCATGGAACTTGCCAGATAATTCACAGGATACAGTGCCAAGAAGTCATGCCATTAGGCTTCACTAAACTCAAATCTCTGCCTGGTCCCTTGGTTTGGGTAAGAACAGAACTGCCTTCTTTCATTTTCCGCATTATTGTCGGAGGTGGATGTACACTTACTTTCCCATACTCTCCA
>NC_043706.1:12276633-12305025 GCF_006229205.1 Suricata suricatta | reverse complement strand
CACACAAAGAACTCACATCTTTTCAAGCTTCAATAGTAAATATTCTGCTACTATGTATTAAATACTGCATGGTTTGCCCAAGCTAAGATGAAACCACATCATAAATCAATAAGCATTTTGCATTTTCTTTCATTATCTACTCAAAGTCATGCCTACTGCACCTCTAAACATTTCATTAAATCCAATTATACAGCAAACATTCCCAAAATAAACTTAGATTGTATTGCAGTTTCACTTAACAGTATATAAAATGCTGTGTTGTGACAGGTATTGATTACCCATTAGATACTGAATCAATTTTTCTTAAGCACTACTAACTGCTTGCTTTTCTTGAAGCTAGATCATTCTGAACATTTCCTGTTAGACCTATGAGTGCAAACATATGGTTTCTGTCCTTCTCTGCCTGACTTTTTTTTAAATTATTTTTACTGTTTTTATTTATTTTAGAGAGAGAGAGAGAGCATGAGCAGGGGAGAGTCAGAGAGAGAGGGAGACACAGAATCGGAAGCAGGCTCCAGGCTCTGAGCTGTCAGCACAGAGCCTGATGCGGAGCTCGAACCCACAATCCGTGAGATCATGACCTGAGCCGAAGTCAGACGCTCAACCGCCTGAGCCACCCAGGCACCTCACAACGCCGCCCTTTGAACCCATCTCTGCACTGGGTCAGATGGAAGGCGCATCTGCCCATGCCACCAAAAACAGTAAGATGATGCTGCATGCCTTTCCTACATTATTATATCTTTGTAACAGTCTTAAAAGGCAAATTCTGCCACTAAAGGGAAGGACTCTGAAGTCTGCAGAGAGTAAGTAACTTGCTCAAAGTCACACAGCCAATAAAATTTGGAGCCACTTGATCTGGCAACTGGGCCACTTACTAACTCAAAAAATGTCATGACTCTCAACAGCAATAGTTCCCAATACTATTTTTTAATCAAAAATTTTAGAAACTTCGAGCAATAGATGTTTTTATTCAGTATCCGTTGATCAAGAAAATATCCAATGAGCAAAAAGATACTGTTAATTTGTAACAGCATCAATAAAGTATTTATTTATTACTAATGAATTATAAAGTTATTTAATAATTATTTATCAATGTATTAATAGATAGTATGAATTTATAATTTATAACACTTCAAATGAGTTTTGGTCGATGAATCACAGCATCAGCCAGCCACATATATTGGGGAGAAAGCTATTTCTATATTTGTGTATTAATTATTAAATCTACAGATAATGCTCAAGATGGCCCTCCTTTATAAGAATCGCGTTGCCCCTGTGTTCCGGAATCTATAGATCAGAAACTTCCAGAATGTGAACTGAACATCCTTATCATGAAATGCCACGGGCTCCACAACTGGCCCCAATCTACCTTTCCAACTCTCTCACCATGGTGGACAATATTCCCAAGCTTCATGCCTAGAGGGTCCGAGGCCATTTCCACCACCGTTCTCTGCCCACAAGACTCCATCTTTTTTGAGACACGGCTCACACATCTCTAACTCTGTGGAGCCCCATTGGACAACACCACTATCTCCTTAAGGCCAAATTAACACATCCTTCCTTTACGTGATCACAGCCTTCTTCTGTGCATGGCCCTATCAGAACACCCTGCAGAAACCAACATGCAAATACCTGTGCGTTCTTCCCATCCACACTTCCTGAGGGTAAACGTATTATTCACTCATCCATGTCCCTAGCCCTTACCTCCACCCCTAGATCGGGGAGGCACTTTTCACAAGATGAATAAATGAGCATCAGTGCCAATCTGGCTGGCGATTTTATCTGGTAGTCGGTTTGGAAGACGGGGCCAGCTACAGAAGAAGTTTAATTTCCTCACGTCGTGATGGCTGATTGCTTGTAAACCATAAAGCTCACAGTGCTCCTCCTCCAAAAGTAGGGGCCGAAAACTCACACTAGGAATTGGAAGGTCTGAATTCAGATTCTAGCTCTCCCAGGAGCCAGCTCTGGGACCTTAAGGCAAGTCACATTCTTTCCCTGATCCTCCATTTGTTTCCTGAATGGAGGGGTGGGGGCACCACGCTGGGGGGAAAGGGGAGGTACTTCTAGTTTCTACTTACAGCAATTATGACTTGCAAATTCTACAGACCAGGGCTGGCAAACATTTTCTGAAAAGGACCCAAAAGTAAATATTTCAGGCTGTGCTGGCCTCCAGTCTCTTTCGCAACTACTCAACTTAGGGCTGTGGTTGTAGTGCAAAAGCACCCCTAGATGTCAGTTAAGTGAATGGGCGTGGCTGTGTCCCAATAAAACTTTATTTACAAAAACAGCGGGCAGGCCACCATGTGCCTTCCCCTGGTTTGGACAAAAAGCCTCCATAACTGCTATGTCTTTCACAGTGCTTGATCTAAAGGCATAATTCATGGAATGTTCACCTTAAAGTCACAGAGGGACTTAACTCCTTCCCCACCAGGAACTCAGAAATGAGGAAAAGGGGTTACCTAGTCAGAGGTTTACAGCAAGAACAAGATGTAATGGATTAGAACGTGCACCAAGTCAACCGAAAAAAAAGAAAGCATCCTCACCACCACCATCATCCCCACCCCCACAGCCCCAGCCAGCAGCTGATGCAAAGACGATGTCCTCAAAAGGGAAGTATGGTCACTAAAGCTAATGCCGAGGCTGTTGGGGGCAGGGAGGTGGCCTCACTGGCAAGGCCACCCTGCCCAGATGTCTACTGGAACTTGCAGTCAATGATCAGCATCTGATCTCACTAGAAAAACCAGGCTTCTCCTAACAAAGCAGAGCGGCAGGCCACGTCAGCGTGGGGCCACCGAACAGTAACTTACCACGCTCCCTTGCTGTGACTCCCCGCTCACCAAGCGGCCACTCGTCTCCATACGCTTGTTTCTCCCTGAAGCATCATGTGCTGAGATACCATTGCTACCTGCATCCAGGTAGCAATTTCTCAAGACGAATCAATAAAACAGCTTCCAACGCTGATTTACTTACCTTCCCACGTGGCCAGACGCAGAGACTCGCCAACCAAGGGGACCTGAGAAGGTGTAAATGGCGGCTCCACTGTGGATTAACCCACTGGCACCGTCAGCCACAGGGACCTGCAACCACCTCCAGGCGGAGGGGCGGAGACAGCCAGGGTATGAAGATCCAGGCAGCCCTCCCCCACGGCCACCGCTGACACACCCACCAACCCAGCCCTGCTCATTTTCAACAGATCACAGTGCTCCCAGGGACAAGAACTTAAGGCTTCAGGGCAACGTTTTATGTCCGCATCCTTGTGACTATATGTGGACTGGAAACCGGCACCAGATTTAAACAAGTCCTCTAAAAACCAGAGCGAAGTAAGAGGAACAGCCAAACACGCCCCGTGCCAGTTAGCAGCCGGTAGAGCCACCCCAAGTAGGTACAATGAAGTTTACATTCTTTTTTTGTTTTTTTTTTTAACATTTATTTACTTTTGAGAGACAGGGAGAGACAGTGTGATCAGGGGAGGGGCAAAGAGAGAAAGGGAGACACAGGGGCCCCCTCTTTTTTCTTTTTTATTAAAGAAACCCAAATCACATCAAAAGCTTAATGATGTCCAGAAAATGATAGCTTGGGGCGCCTGGGTGGCTCAGTCAGTTAAGCATCCGGCTTCGGGTCAGGTCATGATCTCATGGTTCGTGGGCTCCCCGTGCTGGGCTCTGTGCTGACAGCTCAGAACTGGAGCCTGTCTTCAGATTCTGGTGTGTGTCTCTCTCTGACCTTCCCCTGCTCGTGCTGTCTCTCTCTTCCAAAAATAAATAAAATAATTTTAAAAATTTTACAAAAATGCTAGTTCTTTGCCCCACTAAGCTGAAAAACAAAGACTCAGTGAAGGAGTTGGAAAAGTTTTAGCCACAAAAATGCAACAATGAATTTTTTTTCTATGAAAATACCCAGGGCAGAATGAAAGAGAGGGCAGAAGAGGGTCAGTACCTGCTTTTCTAAACCACACCAGGATTTGTGAGGCCCAACGCCCCCAGCCCGAGGAGGGCGATCAGAGTAAGTGCAGAGAGAGGCGCAGGAGAGCCAAGCACCTCCTCTCCTGTGAACTGTGACCCAATCTGCTCTCCTCCCTCCTTTCCAGAACTTCTCCCCTAGAGGTCATTCTCATCCTCCCAGAAGCAGCGCTAGAGCAAGTAAGCTGCTGGTTCTCAAGGAAAACACTTACTTCCACATTTCACGCTGTTTCACTGGAAATGCAGGGTCCGGTTACACAATCCAAGCAGGAATTAAGTATTCTATGCTCGCTGGTAAATTACCAAGATGTAAACCCACAGTTACAGCAGAGAACTGCCAAGAAGTTCAACACTGCGATGTGGGTGAGAAACAACATATCCCGCCTGCTGTCTGGTGTTTGGCTAGGTTCACCCTTGACCGTAACAGGCTCACGTATGTGTGCATGTGATCTATACGTGCAAAGAGAATCCTGCACTTTTGTTCCTCACCTATTTCTTGAGATTCCCAGGCAGGACCATGGTAAGTGCACGTTTGTAGCAAGAGAAAATTCCCATCATTTTAGAAGTGGCATTTTCTGGGGAGGGGTTGTGTTTTTCTGTTTGGGGAGGGTTTGTTTTCTTGTTTTTTTTGTTTTTCCTGTCCACTCTACTTCTTGAGGACGGGGTATAACCTCCCATCCCATTTACCGTGGCGCCTCGCACACAAACGCTGAATGGCGACCCTCACATTATCAGTTCCAATTAAGAGAAATCCAGCCTTTCAAATGAATTTTACGACACCAGCAAAATGCTACACAACGAAAAATTTTAGTGCCCTGCAGCTCTCTATCTTCTCATATAGAAAAATTATTAAGAATTTCTACACCAAAAACTCCCCAGGGCAGCATAAACACGCCTGTATCTCTAGATTCCCCCAAAGCACAGGATAAAAGAGCAACTTTACTCCATGTGTGCAAAATGAGAGATCACCTTTCGCATTCACGCTAAACAGCTGAATGTAGCAGGAGACTGTCAAAAACTGTCAAGCGAAATCATTATTGATTGGAGCACTGAAATTAAAAACTGAAAGTAGGCTAATAAATGAAGATGGCTTTAAGAGAAAACATAGCATCCCGAACTAGAAAAATCAGACGGTGACTCTGCCTATCAGGCCGGCGGGGCTCACAATGAAAGGCTTCAAAGGAAACAACGATATTTATGAAATAACACTCAACCACACACAGCCTTTAGGACAGCCAGGGGGAGCGGAGTCAGGTTCTCCTCATGGCCCCCGTCTTCCTTGCCTCCCGTCATCTTCTGGTCCTGGGCGAAATGTCAGGGGCCAGAGCGAGAGACTGAAACTGGTGGTCATCAGTAGGTGATCGTCATAGTCATGGACTGAGTCACTGTCTCTGCTCCATGAAAACCCTCCCCTTAGGGAGGTGGAAGCGAGGGCCTTCAACATTTGTCATCTCTAGACTGACAAAGCTCAAGCCTGCATCTTGATACATATGTCTAAGTACATCGCCATTGCTCATAGGTCGCGTGCCCAAAACACAACTCCAGATGTCACTACTTCTGTGCCAGCCAGTCCTAAACTAGTTGTCCCCTTCCCGGTGAAAGGCACTGCTGCCCTGTACATTTCTCTTATCCTTCCTCGCTACTTACTCCATCAACAAACTCCCTCTGTGTCTCCCATGATGCAGACAGAAATCCACCCATTTCTCTCCATCACTGGCCCTGCCTGGATAACAATAGCTTCCCAAATGGTCACCCTGGAGGATTCTTTGTTGCTTGTGACCATTCCCCCACATCACCAGAGCCATCCTTTTTAAACAAGATAGATGCCTTTACTCCCTCTGCTTCAACACACTCAGTGGGTCCTGTCATGGGGGCCATCATGGAACTAAACGGTTCCTGAAAGGTGGCCTGCAGACAGACATCCTGGAACCTCTGAAGGGGACCTTATGTGGGGGAAGGGTTTTTGCAGATGTAATAGGGCTAATTATCTTGAGATGAGATCATCCTGGATGACCTGCCTGGGCTTTACGTCCAATGACCAGGGTCCTTTAAAGAGACAGAAAAAAACAAAGAACAAACCAGGGCACAGACACAGAGGAGGAGGCCACGTGAAGACAGAGGTGGAGGTAGAGACTGGAGTGACACTCCCAAGAGCCAAGCAAGGCCCGGAGTCACAGGAAGCTGGACCAGGCAAGGACAGGCTCTCCTGTGGAGATGTCTCTGCTGGAGACATCCTGATTTCCGACTTCTCCTCTTTGGAACTGTGACCGAACAAATTCCTGCTGTTTCAAGCCCCCAGGACTGTGACACTTTGTTAGGGCTGCCCAAGGAAACAAATTCTCCCATCCCACTTAGAGTGAAATCCAAGACCTCCTGCTTCTAGCTCCAGATTCAAAGGCTCCTTCCGACCTCGAGGCTTTTGCCCGGCCATTCTCTCGACAGGCAAGAGTCTTCTCCGGATTCTCCAGTCTCACCCCTCCCTCGCCATCCCAATCTTTCCTGGCATGCGCACATTGTCAGCCACAACCTCTGAACAAATGTCACATCCTACCCCAATAACCCCCCCTCCAGTGACACCACCATTGTCTTTCCCCTACCACACCCTGTTCTATTTGTTTCTCTGGAAATACACAGCACGCTGGCGGGCTTACTCTGTGGTCGATGTCCCCTATAAGAAAGCAAGCTCTCTGAGGGCAGGGAGCTATACAACATTCATTCGTTATAGCTCCAACGCATACAACTACGCCCGGCCCAGACTGGGGCCAGTCCAGAAGTATCTGGTTGGATGAGAATGAATAAACTATCTTCCGTTTCTTCCAGTCCATTATAAAAGCCTGACTTGATAACACCAACAAGACATATCAGCTTAAGCTTTTCTCTCGTTGTAACCAAGCATGTTCCTACTGCCTTTGAGACTATCTGAGGGTTACAACCACTCTCTGATCCTCTTCTCTGAAAACTCAGTTGATCAAAAGGTGGCTTTTCCACTGTTTTATCTACATCAAGATAAAGCATAGTATAAAGGAGAAACTAAATGTTTTCCCTAGCGGCCATGTGACCTCAGGTAAATCTGCCCTCCTTGAGTCTGCAGAGAGGAAGGCTGAAACTTGCTGTGTCTATACCCCCAGGACTGCTCTGAGAACCTACTGACGTAATTTACCCGACAGAAGATGACTTTAGACATCATGCAGGCCAGGGACGGTGCCAGCATGGAGATAACAGCTAGAATCCAGACAAGAAACATCTGCCCTGGGGCGCCTGGGTGGCTCAGTCTGTTAAGCATCCGGCCTCGGTTCATGATCTCATGGTTCATGGGTTCAAGACCCGCATCGGGCTCTGTGCTGACAGCTAGCTCAGAGCCTGGAGTCTGCTTCAGATTCTGTGTCTCCCTCTCTCTCTGACCCTCCCCTGCTTGCACTGTTTCTCTCTATCTCTCAAAAAATAAAACACATTAAAAGTTTAAAAAAAAAAAAAAGAAAGAAAGAAAGAAACATCTGCCCTGATCAGTTGCACACCGAAGTTCAGGTTTGCAAACTGTAAAGTGCTGTGAAAATGGAAAGGTAGACGGGACTTGTGCTTGACACATGGGGCAGAGAGCCTCATTTCCATACGGTTTTAAGTTTGCCGGCTCTGCACAGTTCTTAATACAAATGCAGACTAGAAGACAGGTCTCTTAAAGACTGCTGTTAGCAGCTTCCCTCGATCGTTCATACATTTTCCCGAATGTTGCTCATCTGTCTCCTGCTGGGCAATTTCTAGTACAAGAAAAACCCGGAGCTACGGTGCACAAGGGTACAGCATCTAGCCAGCTCAAAACGCAGATGCTACAAACCCAGAGACGTGGTTTTTTTCGTTATTTCAAAATACACAGATTGGTTTAACTACGCATCAGGCACGTTGACGGGGCCAGCTTCACGTAGTTCGCGTGTGACCATGCTGTGGGTTTTTCTGATAGAATAAAAATGGTAGCCGATGGGTTGCTTTCTGTGACAGAGACTCCTCTAGGGAGCTGACGAACGTTGCACCCCTCACCCCAGAACAACACATGTATGTCGGATGTTATGCTGTGTTGTGATCAGTTACGGAGAAGTGAGGGGGACTCTCCAAGAGACAGGAATGAAGATGCCCAACCACCTTAGTGTGGCGTCCGGCCAACGCCTCCTCCCCTGGTCGTCCCCTGAAGGATGCGGCACTAGCTGGGGTGGAGGGAATCCAAGATGGGATGCCATGATTCCAAGCACACGCTCGGGATTCTCCAGACTGTCCATGAGCCCCCGACAGGAGGTACACTTGTCAACCACGGCTGTCCAGCGCCCCCACAGGTCCAGACTCCAACCAACGGGAATGACTGGGAAATGCACAAGAAGAAAGAATCTTGACCTTTTCGTTTTACTAAAATGTCTTGTTCTCTTTTCTTTTTATTTAGCATTTTTTAATGTTTGTTTATTTTTGAGAGAGAGAGACAGAGTATGAGTGGGTGAGTGGGGGAGAGGCAGAGAGAAAGACACAGAATTGGAAGCAGGCTCCAGGCTCTGAGCTGTCAGCACAGAGCCCGATGCACGGCTCAAACTCACAAACTGAGGGATGATGACCTGAGCCGAAGTCAGACGCTCAACCAACTGAGCCACCCAGGAGCCCCTCTTCTTATTCTCTTTTAAATGCAAAATTTACTTTTATGCTGGACATGTGTAGAGTGATGAGGGAAAAAAATACATTTACATGGATAGCCTAATTAAAAACGAGTCTTCTTGTTTCTTCCTTTTTTGTTCAACAAGACTGATTCTGTACACTGAGCCATGTAACAATTACCTTTCTTGGCTATGTGGGTGCCAAACCCATAGTAAATAATGAAAAAAATTTCCAAAATAACAGGAAAAGTCTAAAATTACAAAGAGAAAATATGTCAAATCACAAAGCCTCTGAGTAATTACAGTCACCACACCTGCCTCTCTATCAGTTTCACCAAACACTAGGGATTCTTTCTGCAATAAGAATACAGGTTCTGGGGGCGCTTGGGTGGCTCAGTCGGTTAAGCATCTGGCTTCGGCTCAGGTCATAATCTCATGGTTCGGTCCATGGGTTCAAGCCCCGCATCGGGCTCTGTGCTGACAGCTCAGAGCCTGGAGCCTGCTCCAGATTCTGTGTCTCCCTCTCTCTGTGACCCTCCCCTGCTCACGCTGTCTCTCTCTGTCTCTCAAAAACAAAAATATTTTTAAAAAATACAGGTTCTGTCATTCAACTTCTTGAGAAGTTAGAGCATCACACTCCCAACAAGCAGACATGATTCCTTCCCTCATTCCACACAAATAGAGTGACAATATGAGTTTCCTACTCTGCTTCCTAAAGGGTGTGTTCAAGAGTTTAAAAAAAAAAAAGGAAGATTTTTCTTCCAAAGAAGGTATAAAGCATTTTTACATAAAAATGTTGTGCTTTATCATGCATAATACTGTCTTTGAGTAATACTGGTATGCTACATTTAAAATATTGAAGGTTAGGACCATTCAGATTCTGTGTCTCCCTCTCTCTCTTGTGCCCCTCCCCTGCTCATGCTCTGTCTCTCTCTGTCTCTCAAAAACAAAATGAATAAATGTTAAAATATTTAAGGCTATGTTCATATAAACACTTATGTAAGCTTCTTAGACATAAAGGAGAATTCTGCTAAGGATTCAAAGTCAGTGCCACGATTTATAAATGATTTCCACTAAAAATTCTAAACTTTGAATTCTTTAATGTTACTTTTCAATGTAGAAGGTCATTCCTTCAAGAGACAGATGGTGTCCTTATATTATCTTTCTTTCCTACTTCAACATCTCACATGTGCTATCTCTGGGGACATTCACACTTTATAAAAAAAAGATACTTTTTTGTCTTTCTTTAAAAGGGAGTCTACCCTGATGCAGCTGAAGTGAGTTCAATTACCCACAGTTTACAAAAATTATTGCTAAAGCACAACCACAATTATTACTTAATCCTAAAAGAAGGACCAAGAGAAAAAACTCAAATACAATCTTTTGTAGATAGAATAAAACTATGTTATGTATCATCCCTTTAGTCAAACCTTTTATTTATAAATCTAGCAAATTTTCCTGCGTAGGCTAAATTTCCTTAAGCTTTTCTGGACAAATTCCCTGCATTCAACAGAATAAGTTCCAATGTTTAGTCAGAAAAGAAGCTCTGGAGCATTAAGATAATTACCCAATTTTAACTTCTAAGTATATATATTTTTTTAAATAATAACATAGTGTACTTTTTTGCTTAGAAGGAAATTTAAATTACAAAGAATCTGACTTTAAAATTCCCGAACCCGAAAACCATTAAAAGAAACAGCTCATGAGTCAAGGAGCTTCACTAAATATTTATTACAGCATTAACATCACATCTCTAATATGAAAGTTTCTGGCTTTCGTGTAATTTCCAATTTGTGTCCATTTTTACTCCACTGTGTTTTTTAGCACAAAACTGAAGCATGTTGATTCTGGTACAAATCATAAAAAAGACTACGAGGAGAGTTCAAAGTAACCTCAAGCACGATGACTTCACGTTCAAAAGATTTTTCTCATGTTAATAACATTTAAATCTTTGCCTCTGTCTGACTCACATGCCTCAGACCAGAAGTTTAGCCAAATCAGCTATATTCCAGGCAGGTGAGGAAAACGCTTCATTGTCCTAAGCACAAAACGCATGGCACTCCCTTTCAACGGGTTGGAGGCTAAATATGGACAAACATCGTGAGAATCTGAAACAGGCGAGGAGGCAAAAATAAATTCCTAGCCCCAACTCTTCAGTAGGGAACAACAGAAAGTCCATGAAATCTTAGCAAGTGCTTGAACTGTCTTCTTGATGAATGTAACACCCAGAGCCCCAGGGCTTTCGGAGTCTGTGGGCCTCCAAGTTTTGTTTCCAAGCATGTGCGGTGAGGAAAAAGAGGGATGGTATCTTTGATGACAGAGGCCTCTTCCCGGACCAAGAGTTCGCACCGGGAGATGTAAAGTTTACTCTATCCACATAACCAGAATAAGCAACAGCATCGACAGGGTGGAAGCAGCCACAGGAGGGGGCTCCTTACTACCTGGCTCTGATAGAAAACTCCCAGCCTGGGTCGCCTGCGTGGCTCAGTCAGTTGAGCATCCGGCGTCAGCTCAGGTCATGATCTCACAGTTTGTGGGTTCGAGCCCTACATCGGGCTCTGTGCTGACAGCTCAGAGCCTGGAGCCTGCTTCAGATTCTATGTCTCCTTCTCTCTCTGACCCTCCCCTGCTCGTGCTGTATCTCTCTGTCTCTCAAAAATAAAAAATTTAAAAAAAAATCCCAGCCGGACCACGGATGGGCCAGACCAGGCTGACACATGGCCATGCAATGCTCAGCTCGCAAGCACTGTCTCGGGGCTGTGCTGATTCAAGTCTTTCCCATCAAGGTCTGGGCCGGGGCAGCAGAGGAAACGGAGGAGTCCAGGCCAAGGTGGTGTTCCCAAGCAAACACAACTCATTTTACTAAGACAAATGTGTTAACTAACTTACGGTCCACAGGGAGGGAAGGAAGGTCAGATGACTAAAACTAAGAATTACTTACTAAGTTTTGAAGAATAAAAGTGCCATATGGTGTTATATCATAGTTTCTCGGATAATGAAGGCAGAAAGCACATTCATGTGGGGTTTGTGGTTGTATATTTCTTTATTTATTTAGTGCTTTAAATGTTGTATCTTGCGTGTATCTGGACAATACGAGACTTTTCTGAGTCTCCCTCTCTCTGCCCCTCCCCTGCTTGTGCTGTCTCTCTCTGTCTCTCAAAAATAAAAAAAATTTAAAAAACTAAAAAAAAAAAAAAACGGACAATACCGGATTCCTTCTTTAGAGGCTGAGTACGAACGCTGAGTTTTCTGTTTATTCCGATTTCCAGATCTGCTATTTCTTACTCCGCTACAGCATGTTTTCATTCCAGAGGAGTGTGATTGTTAATTTGTTATTGCGAGTTTCTTAAGGACTCAAAACACCCAGAGAAAAGCATGAACTACACACGGCAATAAAGGCTAGAAAATGTCTCAACAGCATGGAAATGACTCACCGCCTAAAGATATGGAGGCTTAAGAAACGCTCTCCCCCTTCAAGTCACGGCAAATGTGTTCAGAAGAAACAAGCCACAGCTCAGTCCAGTTTTCAAATCAGAATCCGAATTCAGAAAAACATCAGAGTGGAAATAGCCTGTGAAAAGTCCTTTTAAACTAGTTTTCTTCCTTTCTTCAGTCAATGAGGTCTTATATCACTTGCGCCCAGTGTACATATTTGGCCAGTACCTGCTCCCACATTCTCTCTTCGAAGAGTATTTATGCCCAGAGAAGGGGGAGAACCATCCTTCTCCAAATGGACTACATTTATTGCAACATTTTTCTGCTCCATTTTCAAAGAAGGGGGGCAAAAAACACACCAAAGTGAAGCCTAAGCATTTCTAAGAGAGAAGACTCAATAAATACAGACCTTATTTTTATCAATTCAGATCCAAGTAAAACAAGGAGCAAATATGAATGATTGGTAAGTATTCGGTAAATGAAGGCAGCTGATATTCTGTACCCTCCTGACCTCCTGTTCCTTCAAGACCTCCGCCCTCACATAGCCACATACATTCTTCCTTCTGGTCATAATATAAAAACCTTTGATCACTGGATTAAAATGAAATACTACAAAGAAACTTCCTATACTCTATGAACCATAAAAAGTGATGGGGGAATCCCACTAATACTTAAAAAATATTTTATTCAGGGGTGCCTGGTGGCTCAGTTAGTTAACTGTCCGACTTTGGCTCAGGTCATGGTCTCCAGTTTGTGAGTCCAAGTCCCATGTCAGGCTCTGTGTTGACAGCTCAGCCGTCAACACAGAGCCTGGAGCCTGCTTCAGATTCTGTATCTCTCTCTCTCTCTCTCTCTCTCTCTCTCTCTCTCTCTCTCTCAAAATTAAATAAACATTTAAAAAGTTAAAAAGATATTTTCCTCAACTTTTAAATCTTTTAAAGTAAAAGATTTCCATATAGATCTTAGTGTTGCCGCTAAACTGAATCAGAAAATATCTAAGTTTGTGCAACCTGTCTTTGAAGATGATGCCAATTATCATTCTAAAATGCAAATTTCTAAGACCTCCTGAACTTGATTATGTATGACATAGAATAATTTCTTAACAGGGTCCCATTTCAGGCAGCTCTCCCAAGAGTTCAAGCCATATGGAGCCTAATTAGACAGTGAACATGCTGCCTGACTGGTCTGAACTAGTACAACAAATAATATTTCAAAAGCGATCTCTTCCAGGAAGTAGTCACAGTTTGAAAAAACTAGTGGTTTATTCCCCCAAGTTTTTCTCAATTACGAAGCCACTGCTCTGATGTTATCATAGGTACAAAGACGGTTACAAACATAAATAAGTGGCCGAATTCTGTTCCATCTCTTTCTCTCTCCCCACCCCTACCCTCCCTCTCTGTGTTCCTGGTAAATGAAGATCGGTGAGTTCAAAGTCTTTCACAATTGTTGAGAATTTTCAAATATCTGTAAAACCATAAAGTAAACAGATACTTGAAATATGATAAAAAAGAGCAAGTCATTTTGGATCTGGGCAAAGATCTTAGGAAAAAGGAATAAATGAAGAATACTAGTAATTCCAAAATGAGACAGATGCTGTACATTTCAACCACGATATATATGAATTCTCCTTACATACCAAAAAATAATGTGGTTGGTGCACTAGGTTAAGACAGGACACCCAACATGATCTAGAAAACAAGTCCGAATTGTGAACTTTTAAAAGGAAATAAAATTTTAAATCTGTTCAGTACCTAGAGGAAAACTTCAAAATGATCAACGAATTATTTATGAATAGACTATGAGAGCTTATATATTTATATTATATAATTAGATATGTGGTATAATATACAAAATATACTAGAATGCATGAACACAAAAACTTCTTTTCTTTTTGCTTATTTTGAGAGAGAGACAGAAAGGGAAGGGTCAGAGACAGAGGGAGAGAGAGAATCCTGACGTGGGCCTCAAACCCACAAACTGTGAGCTCCTGACCTGAGCCAAAATCAAGAGTCTGACACTCAACCAACGGAGCCACAGAGGGGGCTCTCAAATGAGAACTTTTAAAGTGACTTCTTAGGTACTCTTTTCCTTTCTTATGTACTCTTACCATTTGTTAGTCTGTGATCTTCTCTGCACTACTTTTTAGCACAATCTTTTTTCATAGACAAAGGACAATATTAAAGTCAGACATAATACAAATTCAGGCCCTGAAAGGATAAAAATTACCAAAACCTCCATCCAATGAAAGTGAGAAGTTCATCATATAGACCATTTCCTCCATTCACCAAGCAGAGATGCTACTGGGCACGCAAATGTCCTCGGCCATTGTAATGGTGCAGCCTAAGGAAGGACATTCGTTCATTTATTTGACACGTGTTCACCATTTTGTACTCTAAAATGAAGCCGCAAGAAAAACTTCAAGGGCTAGCCCCTGATTTTACCTGGGCAGGCTCCGAGGCTTAGGGACCAAATGCCTGGAGCATGACGAGTATATTGGAGAGAGGACAGTGCGCCCCCATCACCGTCCCCCGCCCAGTCCCTGTCCCTTGCTCTCTCTGCCTCATGGCCCTGGGTGCCGAGAGGTGGCCAAAGCCTCCAGTCACATGGGCAGCAAGACATCTGAGTAGCCGAGCAAAGCAAGAAGCGCTCTGATAAAACTAAGCGCAGTGGGGAGGCAGACTGGTCTGGGCTGATACACCCGGGGAAACCTTTCTGTCCTGGAGAAGGCGAGGGTCATGCCGGACATCCACAGCGGCACAGAACGCGGAGAGGTGAAGGTGGAGGGCTCAGGGAGTAACACAAGCGAGCCTGGTGCTCAGAAACAAACATATGTACAAGCCAAGCAGGAGACCTGGGGTGGACTCCAGGATGTGCCCATGCTCTCTGCAGCCGTCGGGCTGCCTCTCACCAACCCGACTTTTGCCCTCTCCCAAATGCCTGATATCTTGCCCTAAATGCTACACAAACAAATTAGAAAACTAAAGGAGAACAAAAACATAATGATAGGGTAAAGCATGAACAGCATTTAGCAGCTGCCAACTGAATACGGTGCATGTATTGATTTATGTAAGCCCCACCCAGATTACAATCCCCATTTTCCAGAGGACAAAAATTGAGGCACAGAGAGTAAGTGAGGAGGCCACGCTGGTAAATGGCAGGGCTGGTATTCAAATTACAGGGGAGATCAAAACTCTGGCATACCCAACTACAGCCAACCACACAGCATAAGCTCCCAACAAGTTTGGATAGCAGCTTCGGAGTAGCTTAGAACCCCATCCCCCATCACCAGGCTTTGGTTCCTTCTGGTTCTCTTTCTGACAAACCAGCTGAAATTGCTAAAGATTCTGAAGGCTGCTGTCATCCCCTCCAGGGCTACTTCCAAAAGTCGGTAAGAGCTGATCCAAATGGATGGCTCCTTAGGCACCTCAGCAATCCAACATGGCGGACGTCTGAGACAAACCCTCCTCCTGAGTGATGGATGCCATCTGGCAGCGGAGAATGCATTTAAGAGACATCCTCCCTCGCTGGGCAAAGTATCCGGTCACAGAATTTGTTATCAGGAGAACCAGGATTAAAAGCTGTGGCCTCTGTCTCTTCTCTCTCTCTCACCCTATTCTCCCAATGGGTGTATTTATATTTTTTTGCAAAGCAGCCAGAGGAAAACATCAAAAGAAGCCTTCCTGTGGGGTTAGCAGTAAACGAATAATGGCTGGACAGAGAGAGCAAAGAGAAAGTGAGTCACGGGGACTGTGTTAAATCTACAGGCTTTCTCTGGCTTACTTTGAAATGTTTTCTCCTCTAGACTGGGAGCTGGGGGCCGTGTATTTACTCACCCCAAATAGCATCTCAGACTCAGGAGTCAGGATCTCAGTAAGCGCTGAAAGCTCCTAGTCTTTCCTTCAGATTTCAGGCTCTTCAACGCCTAGGACCTCAGTCCTTTTTACAACAATGTAACTCGAACGAGGCAATAACTACAACGGCTTGACCAGGGCAATGTGGTTTAGCGCCGTTAGGCAAGCTCGCCACCTGGTGCAGGGGGAGGTCTGCAAGTTGGGGGGCACCTATCAGCTACCGGCTTGCTGGGATCCCACTGCCTCCTGTGACCCTGTGGCACTCTGGGGACCATCAACCAAAAAGCACCTCCTTTTGACTATCAATCGCAATGGCTATATTGAAACTTCTCCTAGGGATTCTGGCCCTGGCAGTCAGGCCCTGACACACCAGGAAAGGGAGACAGGCCCTCTGAGTACAAACCCACAGGATACTTAAGGACCAAGTGCTGGGCAGCGTGTCTGGCACATACAGGGCCTTAATCAGCGTGGACTACTGTCATCCCTTCTTCCCCAGGAAATGAAAAACCAATTAGATGATCTCAGGGGTAGGAACAGGCAAAAAGAAGTGAACTTTTGAATGAATAGCAACTTAGAATCTCCTTTAAAGAAATAAAATGCAATGGCTCTGTGTAATTAAAGGAAATCTTGGGGCGCCTGGGTGGCTCAGTCTGTTAAGCATCCAGCTTCAGCTCAGGTCGTGATCTCACAGTTCGTGGGTTTGAGCCCTGCCTCGGGCTCTGTGCTGACAGCTAGCTCAGAGCCTGGAGCCTGCTTCGGATTCTGTATCTCCCTCTCTCTCTGACCCTCCCCTGCTCGCGCTGTCTCTCTCTGTCTCTCAAAAATAAATAAAACAACATAAAAGAAAGGAAATCTCTTCCCGCTCAATTATAATTTGAATTACAGCATGGTAAATAAAAATCCCTTTCACAGGTGGAACTCAGAGAAAACAATGTATGAGCACAAAGTTTTCTGGAGTTAAAGGGTAAAATGATGTCTATATATATTTCTTAATGATACAAACTACAGTAAGGACATTACAAGAAACCCCCTACGTTCCTTAGGAGCCGTGTGTACCAAGACTTTTATGCAGAGTACCTTGCAAGAGTTACATTCATGCTCACTGCTTTTTTCTAATAAACACCTCCTCCAAGTTTTCCTTTTGTTGTGAACTTCAGTGACTGCCTCCCCACTGGCTACACACAACCACACAGATCTTTCCAAAGCTGATTGAAACACAGAGAAGTTAAGCATGATTTATTCAAGGTCAAATCTCAAGTCCGGGGAAAAGCCATAAATATAGCCTCTTTGCTGCTCAGAGTTCCGGGTGCTGGGCCGCACTGCATGCTGAAGTTTTGACTTCTGATTGCTGTTTTCAAAACTCCCTTGAATGTTTCAAAGCGGCTCATGTTGGCAAGACAGAAAGAAGAAGCTTTTGCGAATTTCATTAACATTGCACAATTTCACATTCCTCGACCTATCACACATGCCAATTCGTTTTTTACACGCGCATTTAAAACCCCCTTTAAAACCGTGTAGAACTGATTCAAATACGTATGAATGGGAGAGGGTTTAAGAGCCTAAAATATACCCGATTTTTCCCCCGTTAAATGCAGCTGAATCAAATGCATGGGAAGCAGTTTGTGCAAAAAGAAACTGCACTGAGGAGCCACACGACACTACAGGAGACCCCATTCTAAGATACGACCCGCAAAGACAAGATGCGTAAGCATAGTGCCTCGGAAGGGTGAAGAGAGGGCTCTGGAGGGCAAGATACATTCAGGAGAAAAAAGAAAAAAACCGTCACAAGTCCTGAGCAGCGCTGAGAAATGAGGGCGCCAAAGCTGTCATTAAAGAAAAAAAACACCAAAACACATTCACAAGCATGTGCAGATTAAAGAGATAACAAGAGAGGTTGGTTTTTTTCCTTTTTTTTTTTTTTTTTTTTTTAATAAAAAGAGAGGTCATTCCTCTGGCTTTCAGGACCTTAGGAAATAAACCAGCACAACCAACGGCTTGGGAGGCTTTGACCCCTGGTGGAGGCAGCCGGGGCCAAGATTCAGTGCCTTAAAACGGGGAGGAATCTAATCTCAGGGCGTTATTTTGCTTTCTGCTAGCATACTCAAAGACTACTTGATCAAACAAATGAGCAATTTTTTTTCCCCTCCTGGTATCTCTTTATCGTGAAAAACTCATCTGCCATTTAATTTTTATATAATCGTGGTGGCTGGCCTTTGCCTGCCTCTCTCTCCCATCTACCCCCACCCCACCCACACTGGCATTCTCTGTGGTCAAAGAATCTGTTTCAGTATTAGTGTTCAATATAACAAATGTCAAGTAAACACTCCACACATTTCCTGTGCTATTTAAAGCATCTTAGGCAATTATTTGCTCTAAAGTATTAAACTGTAAATGTTCTTAGCTGGTACCAATCCCTATAGTAAGAGCTGTCACAGAATCATACTCAACCCTCCGATGGGGCTTTTAAATCAGCTCCGCCCTTAGGCTGCCTTTGCCAAGATTTTTCTAGTTTCCATATTTTTAAGGCGTGTTTTTGAGACAATGTACAGAACTGCAACAGAGTGTCAAATGCAGCTTTTCACTGCTGATTCACAGGCACACACGCATCTTTCAGCATAGGTTTGTTCCTATGCAAAACGGTACGAGGCAGTAGACTAGACAGACACGTTCACACTTCAGCCTCATTACTGTAAGTGCCTCTTATTATAAGCCAAAAGCATGACCACTGAAAATACCACTATAAATGATAAAGCTCCAAATCATGTAGTTGGCCCATAAAAGGCTCCTGTAAGTTCTCCTCCTCGTTCTATGAAGGGTGTCTACTACATTTCCATACTCTAGTACACACTACACTATAGGATATTCCTATACTACATTTATACATAACACATGCATGCAGCACTAGAAAAATAGTAAGACAATACAAACATATATAAATGTGTATATGCAAATAATTTACATACAGATTTTTGCATATGCCTTTATAAGCATTTTTAGGTTTCGCTATATGTGGTTCTTTTTTAGTCTTTTTACATTCACTACAGAGGTGCCTGGGTGGCTCAGAGGGTTAAGCGTCCAACTTCAGCTCAGGTCATGATCTCACCATTCAAGGGTTCGAGCCCCGCATGGGACTTTGTCCTGACAGCTCAGAGCCTGGAGCCTGCTTCGGATTCTGTGTCTCCCTCTCTCTCTGCCCCTCCCCTGCTCTCACTCTGTCTCCCTCAGTCTCTCAAAAATAAACATTAAAAAAAAGTTTAAAAAAATAATTTAAAAAATAAATAAATAAAATAAATTCGTCACATTTTTGTAATTACCCAAGTCTAGCCTAAAAGTAACAGGAAGTCTAAAAACCTGAATAGCTAAGACTGCATTAAATTGTCACCTTCTCCTACAGAACCGTGCGGTCCTTGGGGGATGATTCATGCAACAGAGTATGATTAAAAAAAAAAAACCTCCTTGCTTATTTTTTTAATGTAGTTAATTATTAGGCTCTATTTTCCAACTGGTGAGAGAATTGTATCATCCCCAGCAGGCCAGAACGCATTCTGATTTTTACATACTATACCAGGACAATGGGCTGAAAGACTACATTAACGCATTAAGGGACAGCAAGGCTATACTATCTTCACATGTTCCCCTTGACGGTTTTTGACTCTGTCGTGACGTGCCCTCACACGGGTCACCAAAAATGTACTGCTATTTTAAGATTCACACCACTAAGGAACCACATATCTACTCGTATTTGTGAATTATAACCCGAGAAGCATTTTAGAAATCTGCTAGTGGAGTGTGATGAAATCACCCCCTCCCGCGGTGTGGCAGGTGTTTGTCACAGGCCCTCCAAAGCACATCTGGCTCGGGAGCAGCTGGGTCACTTGCGTGCAAGAGGAAAGGATCCTCTCAGTGAGAATCCCCAGCACCCGCCATGACACCTCCTCCAGGAAGGCCAGGGGAAAACACTCTCCCGAACCTTCTTCTGCAGGTCTGCCTCGGTTCCTCTTTATGCTCCAGGACAGCAAGGCAAAAAAAAAAAAAAAAAAAGGGGGGGGGGAGTAATATGAGGGATGACAGGGCAGGAAAGAGAGACAAGAAAAAGGAAGGAAGACGAAATAATCATCGGGCACGGTTGCATTTTCTGGCGCACTTTTGTTAGAAATATTTTAAAACATTGCTTCTCTTTAGGGAAAATATTCTGAGGGGGGGCAGGAGGTGTCGGGCTAGGGGAGGGACCCATATGAAGGTCATCAAATTCATGGTAAATTTTTAAAGTTTATTTATTTGTCTTTGAGAGAGAGAGAGAGCATGCAAGCAGAGGAGAGGCAGAGAGAGAAACAGAAAGAGAAAGAGAGAGAGAGAATCCCAAGTCAGCTCCATGCTGTCAGCACAGAGTCTGATACAGGGCTCAAACCCACAAACCACGGGATCATGACCTAAGCTGACACTTAACTGAGCCAACCAAGTGCCCCGAATTCATGATAATTTTTAAACTCGGGTGGAGAGTTACTTGAGGGCTCCCTGAATCCTTAATTTTTCAATAATTTACCTTAGTTTTGCGTCGATGCTTTTGTATATACTCAAAACTTGTAAAAATAATTTTGTAAGTCCCACAAAGACATGGGTGGTAGGCAGTAAAGTATAACTAGTTAACAGCACAGAGGCTGAAGTTAAAACGGTTCGAGTTGAATCCCGGTCCTACCACTTACTAGTTCCCTGGCCCTGGGCAAGCTACTAACCCCGTTACCTTTTCTATAGAGTGGAGATAGTAACTACCCATCGAGGTTCACCATGAGGATTAACTGATTAGTATGGTGACTAATACAGCCTAAATCCTCAACCAGCCAGCCATTATTATCCATGAAAGAACTGGTTCTCTGCTCAATTACCTTCGTCGAGTGTGTACACGGTTTTGTGTTTTCAGTCATGAATCTGGCCAACGAATTTTTGTCGGCGCAATGATTTGTTGGGTAAATCATGTTGTCTGTGTATTGATAATGTATTGGTATCAACAATTAAATGCAGTTTAACTTGAATTCCTTCTCTGTGTAGAAGATGCCCAAATGTATGAGAGAAACACATTTAGAAGTTCCACAAGAGAAGTGGGAGTGACCTCCGCATCCAGGTTTCAGATGATGTTCTAGTGAACATCAGCAATGTTAGCAAGTCATAAAAGGGAAGACCCACCCGTGCTAATCTGCAAGTATTTTTTAAACATTTTTTAAAGTGTATTTATTTATTTTGAGATGTAGAGAGAAAGGAAGGGGCAGAGAGAGGGGGAAAGAGAGAATCCCAAGCAGGCTCCATGCTGTCAACGCAGAGCTCGCTGTGGGGCTCAATCCCACAAACCGTGAGATCATGATCCTAGCTGAAATCAAAAGTTGGATGCTCAACTGACTGAGCCACCCTGGCGCTCCAACATTAACTTTGAAGTTTAAAGACATCTATCATGCACGTTTATGTGTATTTGGAGTTCACAAAATAAGCTAAACCCTAATATCTTATAGTGATAAAGAATAACAATTAGCAAGATCCATTTAAATCTCTTTAAAAGCTGCCCCACCACCACCACCAAGTCAAAGATTAATTTGTTTGAAGCCACAGGCTATAGTTTAACTGTTCCTTTTTAAAACAGTGCCTCACACATAGTAGGTTTACAAGAAACGAACAAGATTAAGTTGACCATAAAATGAGGAGGACCGTAAAAAAGATGGTCTTTCCAACGTCATGAATGACAAGTAGTCTAAATGATCAAATGATGACCAACTCTGGTTGATCTTTACAGCTAAACTCAAGAATTCATTGCTACTTTAAAAATTATTTTAATGTTTATTAATTTTTGAGAGAGACATGGAGAGAGAGCAGGGTGGGGACAGAGAGAGGGAGACCCAGAATCGGAAGCAGGCTCCAGGCTCTGAGCTGTCAGCACAGAGCCCGACGTGGGGCTTGAACTTACAAATCATGAGATCATGACCTGAGCCGAAGTCAGATGCTTAACTGATTGAGCCACCCAGGTGCCCCTCAGTGCTACTTTACTAATTAAGTTTATCGAAGATCTTTCTTAATTTCAATTAATGTGAGCATGGTCAAATCACACCTGTCAGCGCTCCACTCTATGATCATAGTATTAAGAATATGCCAAGGCTCTGAGTTTCTAGAAACATAGAGAAATTGGTGACTCTGAGAAATATGTATGTTTCAGAGCCAACAGAATGAAATCAAGACACGTCCTTTTTGTTTTTCCTCTTAATAATTTCGAATCTCCCACTGGTGCATTTATTAAGCATTAGTTGTTATTTAATACAGTGGCTCTCCTGGGAGAAAAAAAAAATCAACCTAAACATAAGAGTTTTCCAAGAATAAAAAGAGATGGTTACAACAGAAAAATACCAAGGGAAATAGTCTTTATATTTTACAGCAATTAAACCCTTATAAATAAAAAATCTATTTGTAAAGGCCTATCATAGCTGCAGAACTGGCCAAAAGTCCACATGTTTAATGAGATACGGGTTGCTGGTGAGAACAAAGGAAAATTCAAGTTGAAGGATTAGAGTTCTCTCAAAATCCATCCCTCCCATGTCTGTTCCTATGTCATAAAGTGTTTATGAATGTGATGTCTTCTCGCAGGCCTAAATCCCTTTCCGGGAGAGAAACTCCTGACCGGCCATATTCTACACTGGAAGAGATTCACGTACATATCTAAGAACGGCTCCTCAAAGTCTTTAGCAGAGATTCTTTGTAGGTAGGAAATCAAAAGACAAGAATCAGAAGGCAAAAAAAAAAAAAAAAAAAAAAGACTTCAAAGTCAAAATGTAATGCTCTCTCATTCTCTGAGTCACATGCTAAGAGAAAAACGTTCATCAAAAAGCAAAGCCAGACCATTCCTCCTTCACAGACAACAACAAAAAGTATCCACAAGACACCTGGGTTTGCTTTCCTGTTTCTTGCCAGGGACAGATATTTACACGTGTACGGATGACGAGCTAATGGTGAGATCTTCAGAGGAAGGAATTTCGTGCAGTCACACGGATACACTCTCGCACACAAGAGAGCAAAGCCGATGCTATTTAAACATCATGAAATATTTTCCTAACTGTGCACAGATGGAAGTACAGACTTTTCTGCCAACTGCCTGGTTCAGAAACTTTGCTCTATTTTTAATTATTTGGTTCAGAGGACCCGTTTGTGATTAACTCCTGTGTTGGATGGCAAAGCAAGTCGAGTTCCTGACCCACAGCAAAGAACACGGAGAGAAGCTTAATTATTTTTAAGCGGCTAGTATAATACTGTAAATCACGTGCAGGGAAACTCATTTGTCAAAGACCTGTTGACGGGGGCTGCAGTTTGTATCTGTGGAGTGTATCAGTAAAACAGAAAAAAAAACCCAGAAGGTGTTTAGAAAGGAACACCAAAAGGAAGTTCCTGATGACAAATATGTTCTCGTCTGAGGGAAGTAACAATGGAGTGAGAACTAGAAAGGAAGAAATGAAGAGGGTTGCAAGGACTAAACTTATTAGCCCTGAAAGTTTCAGTTCTGACTCCGAGGACAGTGAATGAAATGCCAGAGCTTTAAGCACAGGAAATGGACTCAGATAGAAGGAGGAGGTGGTTAGGAAACTTTAACCCTAGAATTCATAATCACACACTAGAAGTACTGAGCAAGATAAAAATCCCAGAAGAGAAGTAGAAAGAAAAGAAGTGGTCTAGCATTAAGACAGAAAGAATAGCCCAGGTAAGGGTGAGCAGATTACAAGTTTTATGTTTTTAAGAACTGTGTATTTAAAAAAAAAAAAAGGTTTCCAAATAGAAAACAATAAACCCAAAGAGCAAATTAGCACAAACACAGAAAGGAAACAAAATATAAGGAATCCAGTTAGGAATCTTGAAGGTAGAATAGGACTAAGGCCTAACAAACTTCTATACTTAGAGAAGGTTTCTTTTGATCAATGCCCCTAAAATTTTAAGGCGTTCTGTATTTAAGTCTTTGATGCACTTGGGAAAACATCAGATTCTACTGAACCAGAGGCCACAGAGAGTCAAAATATTTCAGGAGTTAATAGTTACTGCTGAAAATTACATTTATAGGCGCGCCTGGATGGCTCAGTAGGTTAAGTGTCCGACTTCAGCTCAGGTCATGATCTCACGATCCATGAGTTCAAGCCCAGCATCAGGCTCTGTGCTGACCACTCGGAGCCTGGAGCCTGCTTCAGATTCTGTATCTCTCTCTCTCTCTGTCCACCCCCCACTTGCACTCTGTTGGTCTCTCAAAAATAAACCAACATTAAAATAACAATTAAAAATTACATTTATAATGCATGCAGGATCAATGCCAGAATGGTCTGGGAAGTGGAAAAAAAAAACAAAACAAAAGAAAACAGAACAACAAGCACCTAATTTCTCCTTGAGAAGGTGTAGGAATACGGAATTTAGAGAAAGAACATCCTTTGGTCCTAACTCTGAATCAGTTCAGCTTCCTAAACCCGGGCTGCCAGCTTTCAGCTGGGCTGAATGACAGAGCAAGACTCCCAAAAAGATACATCCATAGTTGTGAACAGTTAGGAAGTTTCACTAATTGGAAGCAATTCAGGGCGCCATCATGGGGAGAAACAAAAAGAGGGTGAAATGTTCTAGAAAGTCCAAAATAAAGTTAATTCCTATCAATATATATTCATACTCCTCCTTCCCTGCTATGCAAATAGGTAAAGTATATGTATGCATATATGTTTTGGCAAGAGAGTAGAATTTTTTAAAAAACACAATTTTTTTTAAAAGCACATCTACGAATGAATTATTTATAGTTGCAAATGGTATCATAATATCAACCTGGTATTTATTACTACGGACCATGGGCCACGGCTTAGAAATGTTTTATCTCACTTAGAAATATTTCTATTTGCTGTAACAATAGCCACTGTGCTCAGATGAAATTTGACCTGTGTCTCTGTCCATAAAACAATCCTATAAAATATGTAAACATGAATTCCATTTTCTTTAAGTCAAGAAAAGCAAAACTATGGTTGTCAGAACACGAACAGCGTTCTGTGGGATATTCCAGTTAAATGAAAGCTATTCAACTTGAATCAATTGCTTTTCCATTCTCCAACACACAGCAGATTTATATTTCAGAAGGTTCTTGACAGAGAACAAAATGTTACTGAAATCTCTCTTCCATTCCTTTTGTCCTACATAACATTCCACGGGCTGAACTCGAACAAGGGGCATATACTGGTCAGCTTCTGTTTGCACTTTTCTATTCTACTTTGTCTTTGGTGCAAACGTTCAGCTTTGACCCTTTCCTGGCAAAACATTTATATCCACCTTTTGGCTGCGTTACCATTCAGAAAGAAAACATTTTAAATGCACATTTTTATTCTGTACCATCTTTAAGTGCATATAACTTTTTACAAGGGGCCCAGGTGCGTCAGCCAACGACAGCCCCTCTCTTTAAATCTGCTTACGTAACAACTAGAAACCCAGGGAGAAAACCATCCCAATCCAACAATCCCCACGTCTGTGTGCAAAGCCCGTCCCTTGAGTATTTAGAAGCTAGAGAGGCAGACCAGAGGCTAGCATGGACATGTCTGTGCAAGATGAATTTTCTCCGCTGCCTCAACTCCAGGTCACCCCAGGACTAGGCCTGGGGGGTTAGCACCAAGATAGAAAGAACGGATCGGCGCCTGTTCCCCAGCATATCTGTGTTAAGACTCAACAAGCGCTCAAGAGGCAGCTGTGGCTCTGGAGTGACAGTTGGTACAGAGCCGCCAGCGGATTGGGGAGAATATTCGACACTGTCCTAGCCATTTAATGACTAAGCCTAAGCCAGCGCCGAATCAGCCGGAAACAGATTTCAGACAACGGGAGAGAGCTAAAACACTGGTTCTCAGGGATGATGTCCGAGAGGAGGTCTTTGAAGCTGGCTGTCATCCTTTAGGGTGGCCCAGAATAAAATGGTGACGCATTATGCCTCCTGGCGAGCTCATATCTACTTTGACCGGCAAAGACACCAAGTCCCGTGGACTTCCAACGAAGGTCTTGGGGCAAGAGGAGATGTCCACCAGCACTGTCTGTGACCTGTTAGAGAGAAACATTCTTAGCTACGCCATCACCAAGCAAAACTCCCCCGCCAGGCTCTGCAGCCTTGACTCCTAGGAAAAAGCCATAAAGAGACTGAGGATGCCTGACGGAGAGATGCCCTCTGTCACGTCTGCAGAATCACTCGTGAGGATTCCGCATATACAATCTCGCTGCAGTGAAGTCTCCAAGTGAATCACACTCCTGGTATTTCTGAAACCAAGACACGGCCATCGGGCACCAAAGCACTTCTGCAAAGAAAAAAAAGGCTTTGTCCCAGTGACTCTAGACGCTCCTGGCATCAAGAGACGGATGACGAGTTTTACTACATGATTACCCTCCAAGATGTCGTAGGACCGTAGTTACTCGTCATGGAAGTAATTCAATGCCCTGCGCTGGCTCTGTGCAGCCCAGGATACAGAAATCCGAATCCCTGGCAGCTGCGTGAGCTTCCCCCTCCCCGTTCTGCGACGTCCCCCAGAAGGACAGTAAGCGCCTGCAGGGACAGAAGCAATCTGACTGCAATGGCTCCCTGTCCATTCTCAGAGAAGATGGCATCAGATCGATGAGACCCCCTATATGAGATCAGGCAGATTTCCTGACATTTCTACCCTTGCGACGCTGATGCGTTAAAGGCAACACCGGTCTGGAACCTTAGCATTACAGGTACGGTGGCTACAAAAGGAAAAAGCGCTCTCTCCCCACCAAGCTTAGGTCCAGGCACTATAACAACATCTGACATCTAAATTTAGGATGAAATGTCTTAGGATCGCTAGGGTTGCATATATGCAAGGGGCTGGACTTGTACCTTCCCAGCTCCGCCTCAAAACTGCTGTGTCGGGCCACGTCGGTAAGCAAAGTTAGGTCTTTTCAGACTGCAAATTCAAGGACACAAGTGCATGACTCCCGGGGTGTCTTGGCTGGCCAAGGTGACGGTAAACAGAGCTGAACTCCAAGCCAGAAAGCCAAGGTCACAGCACAGCCCACGTGGGCTCTGACCACCAGCACCAAGCCCACCAGTCGACCTCTGACATCCCACTGCCTCCCCTGGAAAACGAGGAGGACCCTCTCCACTCCAGGAGTTGTGATGACTAGCCAGGGAAATGATTTATCCAAGGCACCCCCGAATTCCGTGATACGCTATTATCAGCAGCCGCTGACCCATGGCACACTAGCCACTGTGCAGGGTCTAAGTGACTGTGCCTTTTGAGGCTGTATTTACTAAAACAAAAGGCTCAGGCTGCAAAACATTCCCAAAACAAAAGGATAGTTTTGACTAGTCCTACAAGAGAAACAGGAAAACGTACGACTTTTCATCCCAGTGAAGTCTTTGAAGACCCTGCACGTTTAAAACGGAAAAGTTAAAAAAAGTGTTTTTTTTTTTTTATTAGGAAATTGTTTCCTGAGACTTCAGGGCAAAGAGTAAAAAAGTGCACCGTTTAGAGACTGAAACCCTGAGATTAGTCAGGTCACCAAATGTTCTCTGCACAGCAGAATAGCAAACAGCTAGTGTTTGTTCATTTCCATAGATTAATAACCTTCTCTCCAGGACCTGAAGAAGAGATGAGCTGTAACATTCTATTTGAAGAAGCCTCCTATTCTACTGGTGAAACCCATGCTTCAAAGATGCTCTCAAAAAGACTCCTTTATTATTTTTTTAATTTTTTAATGTTAATTTATTTTTGAGAGAGAGAGAGTGAGTGTAGGGGAGGGGCAGAGAGAGAAGGAGACAAAGAATCTGAAGCAGGCTCCAGGCTCTGAGCTGTCAGCACAGAGCCCGACGCAGGGCTCAACCCATGAACCGTGAGATCATGACGGACACTTAACTGGCTGAGCCACTCAGGCATCCCCAAAGGCTCCTTCATTTTAATATTGCTTCTTCCTCCCCGTTGGTGTATTCTGATCTCCAGGATGACAAAAAATGGATCTACAGCTTAAAGGGAGGGGCAAAAGAGAAAAGGGTCTCCCTCCCTTCTTTATTGATTTTTAAAATTTTTTAATTTTTATGCTTTTAATGTTTATTTATTTTTTGAGAGGGAGAGACAGAGTGTAAGTGGGGAGGGGCAGAGAGAGAGGGAGACACAGAATCGGAAGCAGGCTCCAGGCTCTGAGTTGTCAGCACAGAGCCCGACATGGGGCTTGAACTCACAAGCCCTGAGTTCATGCCCTGAGCTGAAGTCCAACGCTTAACCGACTGAGCCATCCAGGCGCCCTACTGATATTTTTAAATAGCACTGTTCATTGGAGGACACTGAAATGGGGGGGCGGGGGCACTACAACCTGTTCCTTCTGCAGAGCAGAGAGAGATACAGCGGGTTACAGAGAGGCTTTGTTCGAACAACAGAGCCAAAATAAAACAGCAAACCTGGTGCTTTGACGCCATCTCCATACTCTGTTCAAACTCAAAAGAAAGCCAGGTTTAATGGAAGAAGATTTCTGAATAAATAACCAGAC
>NC_043706.1:12260710-12276533 GCF_006229205.1 Suricata suricatta | reverse complement strand
GTTTCGACAGGGAACAGAAGGTTCCCAAGGAGAGCCATGGGCACGAGTGCGGTTCCCAGCAGTGACACTGGCTGGTGCTAATGTGAGTTCCCCTTCCAGGTGGCCCTGGGTACGATCAGAGAAGAAATGAGGGGCGTCATATAAAAACTTGACCTTCCACACCGAGAATAGTAATTCAATGGAAAAGAAAAGAAGACCGGGAAAATAGCTGCAGAGGAGTTCTTATTTATTTTATTTTATTTTTATTTTTTGAATGTTTTTATTTTACTTGTGAGAGACAGAGTGCGAATGGAGGAGGGGCCAAGAGAGTGGGAGATGCAGAATCTGAAGCAGCTCCAGCCTCTGAGCTGTCAGCACAGAGCCCGATGAGGGGCTCGAGCCCACGGACCGTGAGATCATGACCTCAGCCGAAGTCGGACACTTGAGTGACTGAATCACCCAGGCGCCTGTGCAGAGTACTTTTTAAATGACCGACATCTAGAACACCTGAAGGGTTCGTGTACACAGAAGAGAAAACACAAAGACATCCATTGGTTAATCGTGTAACAGAAAATTAGTAAATTAACATATATGGAGATGAGTAAATACACATGCTATCTCTGAGACGGACCAAAGGAATACAAAGTTTAAATCCAAGAAGCCTACTTAAGTATTCAAAAAAGAATAGGTCCCACAATTAATCAAGTTGGAGCAAGACACATTTGTGTATCATTAGTAACAATGTAGACTGGTAGAGGCTTTCTAGAAAGCAATTCAGAGCCCATCCCCAGCCCCGACTATGGGAGTCTACCTTCTGATGTGACTGTATCCTAAGTAAACACTTAAGTATAAAAAGATATTCACAGCTGCTTTGTAACAGTAAATAACTAGAAACAAGGCAAATGTCCACACATAAGAGAAACCTCAATTAAGGAGAAACAATTTGATACAGTAACACACGATCCTTGCCAGTGATCCCTGCAAAGTGTAGGTTACAAATGAGAATGTTTACACTAAATGAAAAAAAAAAAAAAAGCAAAGCTGAAAAACGTTATGTTTAACACAGAAGGAGCAAGCAACACATTGAAGTGAAGATGGTTTAGAACTGGTAGGATAAAAAGGCAACTTTTGATTTTATTGGCTTTCTTTTATTGTGGCAACGTATAGGCAATGGATGTTTAAAATGTAGTATTTCTATCCATCACGAAGGACCAAACACCCTCCTCTGTGGAGCGGATCAAAGCGGTGAGGGTGCTCAGGACTTTCCAAGTTGCAAAGGCCCATGTGGGATCCAAACCCTGACCTCGAGGGGCTCGGAGGGGCTCCTCCCACCCCGAGTACCTCCAAACACACAGCTCTTTCCTTTGCTTTCATTTCCCCCCCAGCTATTAAATTCTATGCCTTCCTCTTCTTCCTTCTGATTATGGATTCAGATGCCACCATATGCAATATATGTGGCAAATGCTCACTGGATCATTCCAACAATCCTGTAAGACATGCCATCATCTTACAGGCCCATTTAACAGATGAGGACACTGAGGATCACAGATTTAAGAAACGTGGCCTGGCTCGCACACCTCAGGAGCCAGAGCACGATTTCAAATCTCAACCTCCCTTTTTTTTTCCAAGCCCCTCACTTACAACCACCCTCCGTCAGAAGTGCATCTTGCCTTCCTCTCCGCCCGAGAAACCAACAAAACCAAGGAGCCCTCCGCTGTGTCACTTCTCTTCGTTCTAGCTGCCTAAAGCAACTAGTGACACTGTCATGAATCCGGAGGTATCCTATGAACTGCTTATAAATTAACCAGTAAGATAAGGTAATACGGCCCACACTGATTGGAAAAGCTGATGCAGAACAGAAAAGGAATTACCTTCAGATGCCAACCAGCACGGGCAAGTAAAAACCAAATGACATCAAAAGGAGTTCTACTTGCAAATCAAGAGCAGAGTATGACCCTCGACACCACTGCAGAGAAGGCAGAGTTTCTGCACTCTGCCTGCAAACACCAATTCCACAGTCAGTGAAGGATTCTTTCCGTGTGTAATGCGGCCGCTCCAGAAGCGGGTGCTGCTTGGTGCATGGCAGCAAGAACAGTAAAAAAGGAACAGTATCAAGGTATGAAACTAATACAGAAAGGGTGATAAATGGTTGTAGGCGCCGCGCATGACTCACTCTATAAATAATGACACAGTAATCGTTAAAGATGTAAATTCTAATTAAATACGAAACCTAACAGAGTCAAATAACAGCAAATGATGTTTGACAGAGCAAAGGTCTTAAGGGAGCCAGGAGGAAGAATTACAATAAACTCTATGCATGGAACTGCCCAGCGATAGGGAAAGACCTGAGCCATCGGGTCGTTCACCACCTTGTATGCTCCAGATGGGGAAACTGAGGCCCAGCAAGGTAGAAGGAGCGTCCCAAGTCATCTCTCGACAGGTCAGGAAACGGTGGAAACTCCGTGCCCAAACTAGCAGTCCGTCTGCCTCCCCCTCACCACACGCACCCCGCCTTACACTGGAAAGCTACTCCGTTTCAACTCGTATTTTTAAGAGAGCATTAAGCATTCTATAAATATTAAATTCCTTTTTAATAATTTTCAAAGGCACAGGGGCACATTTTAAAAGGGGGCTTGGTTTTGATTTCTTTTGGAGAATCGTACACCGCTCAGTGTTTAACCTCGTATTGAGTGAAATATTAACAGGCCATATAATGGTTTCAGTGTTCCTTCCGTAAAGCTAAACAGAATTCGAAAAACATATCCCCCAGGCCTACACTGGAGTTTCTGGAGCGCACATTAAACTCCACGCTCTGCTCTCTACAAGCCCATCACTGTTAAGTAACTCATCAGAAAATAAAGAGGGAATTACCGAAGGGGAATTGCCAAGCAATTAGATCTCCGAAGCAAATGACATACAAGTGCTGGAGGGAGGGGCCTCCGGTTAGTCACATGTCAGAGTCAGAGCCTTCTAATCTGTAAATAAAAGTGCACCACATATGGTTACAGTTGGGATATAGGCGGGGGCTGCTAGGCGAGTGCACGGACAGTAAAGCCCACGTCCTCTGGGCTCGGTGCGTCTATCAGGCGAGAGACGTTGCCTCTCCAGGCGTTTGGGTTTTGTTTTTTTTTTAATCTAGTAATTTTCATTCCACGTAAGACAGACAGACTGGGCTCCCCTAAGTGGGCTAAGACAAGAGTGATCTTTATCCTTTCTCTCTCCTTCTGATGTGAGTCCCTTAAGAGTCATCCAGGGGTCCAGAGGAGGGAGGAAATGAGGGATCGGGAGGGGGCGCGGACAGGAGGGGACAGGAGACCCGGGGCTTCCTGTCGGCCACCCAGACTGAAACACCACCTCCTCGCCTGGCACTTTTGCTCTCAGGGCTCCCGCCCAGTGCCAGCCACCACCTAGCACACTGCAGAGAGGACTCCTTTGTCTCTGCCAAATCTTGCGCGTGAACAATGACCCAGGGAAGCTCATGGAAGAGTCAAAAGTTCAACGCCTCCCTGGGACTCTTGATGCCAGGACCGAATTTGGAGCCCGACGCAATGCCCTGCAACACAGATAAGCACGGTGCGCTGCCACTGCTTTTGTCAATTAATAATTACTGAAAGTGCGTAGGAATTTCGGGGAGGATGAGGAAGAGTGGAAGAAAGGAAGGTAACACCTCCAGGATGGCCTGAGGCAACAGTGAGCTGACAGGCCAGCATCCAAACATCCAAAGGGAAGGCTCGGCACCCAGGAGCCCTTCCCTGACCTCCCAGAAGATGCCGCATCCCTATCATGGTTCTCTAAATATTACTTCTGGGCAAGTCCTGTCTTCCAGACTCAACTGTAAGCTTCTTCCGCCCAGGGTTCAGGGCCTGAGACACAATGCATGGCTGCAGTGAAGAGCACAGGGTGGGGGGTGCCCGGGGGACTCCATCGGTTAAGCATCCGACTCTTGACCTCAGCTCAGGTCAGGACCTCATGGTCTGTAGGATCGAGCTCCGCATGGAGCTCTGTGCTAACAGCAAGAAGCCTGCTTGGATTCTCTCTCTCTCTTCTCTCTCTCTCTCCCTCCCCAGCTTGCACTGTCGGTCTCAACATAAAAAAAAATAATAATAAAAAAATAAAAAGAGTACAGCGTAGGATCCAAGCATGACTTCACCACTTAACAGCTGATCAATCCCGGGCAGGTTACTTTTCCTCTCTGTGCCTTCATTCCCTTGTCTGCGTAATGGATAATAACAGAACCTACCTCCAGGGACTGCAGTAAGAATGAAATGACTTAATACATAGTAAGTGTGAACAACTAACCATCTCCATATTGCCTTCAGAGCCTAGCTCGCATACTGCCTCTCACACTAGACACTTATTAAAGATGTGCAGACCGTATGGCCAGCCCCTGCAGTTGCTTTCTCCAGCCCTCTCACTCCTGTCCTAACCTTCTTGTCTTTTACGGAAGGTAGGAAAGTCACTGCCTCATTCTCCTCTAGTCTGGGGAATAAAGTCAACCCATCCCAATAACTCAGGTCAAAAAAAAAAAAATCTGAAATGACCCTCCAATTTTCTCTAATTATATTAAAACAGACTGCCCACTAACAGAACTGTAACCTGATCGTTTCCAGTCTTCCCCTTCACTTGGAGCCATGTCGCCTTAGCATCATCTCACCCCAGAGTCAAGGCTCACCCACTCCGTATTTCTGTATTTTCTATAAAGTATAAATGCGAAGCCAAGTGGATCAGAAAGCTGTGCCTTGTGTGTGTGTGTTTCACATTTAAAAGAGTCCACATAAAGCCTCCAGGAAAGCCTTTAAAGTTACAAAACACACCCGTATTAACGCAATTTGTCAAAGTACAGTAGGCGAATACCCACGGATGAACAGCGCCCCAAAGTCGGGTGGACGGCACAGCGTGATTTACACCTATCACACGAGATGAATAAATCGACGGTGGAAAAGATCAAAGCAAATGCTGGAATTGATGTGACTATGTACGGGGCTTCGCCAGAAATCTTAATAAAACTGTTTAGAGGAAAATAGAAGCATCGTTTGTTTAAATGAAAAGAGATGCCGCGTGCACTGAATTTCAAAAGCGGCATTCATTGTCATATACACACATGTTAGATTTGGCTAAAATTAGCTCAGGTTTCTTTCTTTCCTTCTTTTAAGGTCTTAAAGGAAGAGAGGTTTCAACATGACTTCATTGAGCTGCAGGTGGGCACTCAGCAAGGAGCCTGGGCCGCCCGGGAGGGGCCCCCGCTACGCACCCACCCAGGCACAGGCACCCTTCCAGCCAGTCACCAGCCTGCCCTTCCCCTCGGGTTTCGAGACCAAGCACACAAAGGCCGTGCTGCACCCGTGTGCCGCTGCCTCTCACCAATCTCCACGTTCACGCCTGCTGACGGCTGCCCTAAAATACAGTCTTCCCTTCCCGCCTGGCAATCTTCCCCAGGCTCGAGAAAGCCCAGTGCAGAGACCGCTTTGATGCCCAGCAAGTCCTCCAAGTTTCTCTCCAGATCTGACCTCTCTCTGCAATTCTGTCCCCATCCTGTCTACACATCAGATGCCCCAGCACCTGAGCTGCCGCCAGAATGGCCTCGTCAGTTACGTCCCCGGCACCTGCTTGACCCGCCCCAGCCACCTGCATGGGTCTCCCCCTGCTCCGTCCATCTCTTCCCACAGAAATGCTCACCGGCCTTCGGAGCTGAACTCGGATGATCCCTCCTCTTCCCAGGCTTTCCTCACCAAACCACTCAGCGTCATTGTGAATTCCTTCCTTCGGTGTCAGAACTCACCCCGGGAAGGACAGCCCACCCCGTGCAGCTTTGTATTAGTTCTTGCCGGGCATCTCCTCTCCCCTACCTGACCACGAAGAAGGCAGACTCGTTCTGGGAGCCCTTACTCATCCTCAGTCCCCCAGCACCGTGTAGTAGTTTAAAAAAGACACAGGGAATAAATGAATGAATCATTTCTTTACACAGAGAGCACCTGGGAAGCAGTGAGGGCATAACTTTGCTGTGTTAGCCCTATCACATTTACAAAGGAAGTAGAACCAAAAATACTTGTAGCCTAGGTTTTAATTTAAAAAAAAACGTAATGAATATAAGAGAGTACCACATGAATGATACTATGTCCCTTCTTGTGTTTAGCTATCAATTGTGAGGATTGTAAAGAGGCCATTTTTTATGCAAAATGTTTAGATAATGCATCTAAGCTTCCTTTAAATGCAATCACTGAAAATGTCAGCTGCTTAAAATTCAAGGTGACTCTGCACTATGTAGGTAATACAATATGTATTCGTAAGACACTTGCTTAATATACTACAAAAACCTCAGTGTCTTCACAGCTGGACATATTGACCAAGAGATACGACCTTCTGATGGCTGGGTTTTTTTGCATTAAAATTCTCTTTTAAACATCACACGTTAAGAAAAACTGGGTGTGTGTTTTAACCACATATGCAATTAAACTACTTTCCCCCAACACTTAAATGTGAGGATTTTCTGCCTCGCCTATCAAATGATAATACCCCCAAGAGAGAAAGCATCCGTGAGACATCTCTTTGCATCCAGCTGACACCTGCAGACCTTAAGAGGCTTAGCTTTGCACGTACCTCCGGGGGTTATTCTATTTCCTTTTAAACAACCTTTCCCTGACCTGCAGCCAATAAAATGTGAAGGGCCTGGGCCCATATTTCTCAAGGATATAATATTTGGGATAACATCCTCCCTCCTCTGCTCCTGCCCCAATAGGACTTTTCTGACTACCCAGTCTGCCACGGAGTACTGCAGTCACTCAGGTTTTCATTCATTTCTACTCAGACCACAAATCACTTCATCTGTGCATGCAACTTACCAGTTCACCCTGTAACAATGTAAAACCACTAGGTATGCATTCTATACATATGCTTTCTATCGCAGCAACAGGGTGGAGCTGACACAAAATTCAGAAAAATAAATAAAAGGCTCATTTGCTTTGCAAAGGCTGCAAATGTCTACAGTGTTGGTCCAAAGATCAAGGTACAAGTATATTTGCTTGTTCCTAGTCATGTACGGCCCAGGAGCAACCATCAGAAAACAAGAACATTATAATCATCCTGTCAAGAGAAAAGTTACATGACCACAAAGATGAAACTTATGCTCAGGGCTCCCTTCAGCAGCACATATACAAAGATAAGTTAGGTTCACAGATCATACGCTAGGCACCATCCTACCCAGCGTTATGCATATTTCATTTCATTCTTACAGCCCTAGAAAACAATTTTAATCTTATTGCCACCTTATACATGAAGAAACTGAGGCACAGAAAGGTCCTAGGGCTTCCCAGGATACTGGTAGTTCCCAATGCAGGCAGACTGGTTCCGGAGCCCGGACCACTTATCCCAGATGCCATGGAATTTATCTGTAGCTTACAAACTGGACCTTAGGTATAGAGCAGTTGGGGGAAGCTCTTTGTTTAAAGAAAGCTGGTGAATCAGGTTTTTTATTTAATTTTTTTAATGTTTATTTACTTTTGAGACACACACACACACACACACACACACAGAATCAGAAGCAGGCTCCAGGCTCTGAGCGATCAGCACAGAGCCCGACGAGGGACTCGAACTCACAAATTGTGAGATCATGACCTGAGCTGAAGTTGGGCCCTTAACCAACTGAATGAGCCACCACACGCTCCTGGTGAATGGTTTTTAAAATGAACATTTGGGTAAAGCAAACATCTGCCTCTTAGCAAATCAGTCGCAAATCCAGATACGTATATGTGAGGTGTAGTAACAGGAAACGATGCGTCCTGCCTAGTAAGGAAAGAGCACATGACTCGCAAAAAGCTGCCCAGAGGCCACCTCAGCCAGCAGTTCTCAAACCTGCAGGGCATCAGTATGACTCCAAGACCATTCAGGATCACTTTGATTCAGGAGGTTGAGCCCCAGTCCTTCCCCCCCCCCCCCCCCCCCCCCCCCCCCCCCCCCCCCCCCCCCCGTTTTTAAGCTCTCCAGGTGATTCGGTTGCCCCGCCAGGCTTGGGAACCTCTGAAGGGGTCCATTTCCAGCACTTCCAGCAGGAGGGCTCCCAAGGTAAACAGACAGAGGGGATCTATTTCATAATCCCCCTCGGTTGCACACGTCAGTGCTCTCAAGCCCTCTTGCCCCAACTTCTAACTTCCACGTCTCCCGATTCTATTTAGGCAGGATCCTCTTGCCCTCCCTTCAGTGCAGAACCATGAGTCATCACACACCCTGTGTCTGCACGACTCCCCAGGCCAGAAACTCCTCCTGTACGTGAGGCAATCAGGAAGTTGTAAACTCCAAACAGACACAAAGAAATTCACGCTTCGACAAATACCGGCTGCCACTGAACAAACGGGGCTCTGTCTCCCAAGGCCTGCCTCGCTCTACAGCACGACCGTGACTTAAGGTAACAGTTGGTAGAAACGCAGCCTTGTCGCATTAGGCAAAGGGGACAATGAAGGCGATGGGGCTGGAGCCTACCACGCATCGGTCAACTAGCAACAAGTCAAACATGCACTTCTTCAGGAACCTCGTGAATTAAACCAAAAGGAGCGACACTCGAAGCCAAGTGTTTAAAAACGCTCTTGGCAACGTCTCCATCTCCCTCTGCACCTAGTTTGCAAAGGCACTTTCGGCAAACAGCCTACAACGTGCGAACGCGTGGGTGCCAGGTGATTTTCCGGGTCAGACCTCATCTTCAGAAGGCACCCAGACGAGCGCAGCAGCGAGACTCTCACCTGATATGGGGCGCACCTCCCTGGAGTGGCCGTGGAGCAGGAGACCGTCTCACAAGGATGGCAAACCAATCCCCGGCGTGCGCGGACCAGCCTCGCGACTTGCTGCACGGTGCTTCTGTGGCAGGCGAGGGGGTGCGGGAGAAGAAATCCACAATGAAAAACAGAACAGACGGCTTCAGAAAAAAAACCCAAAATAGTTCCACCTTACAGTGCCCGTACACTGAAACCTACACTCTTAAGGACATCAAATGTTTGCATTTTTGTTTTATGGAAACTACGGACACCAGCCAGTCCAAAAGGCAGGTCTGGTTTTAGCCAATGGGGCTCGGAGGAGGCCAACCCACAGAAAGGGTCATCCCTTCAATCAATTTTAGAGTTTGGTCTCCCCATTTGAGCCAGGGACTGGCATTCTCTTTCTCTGATGATCCTAACCAATCATCTGATAAACACATGCTGGTCATCACAGGGATAAGTGGTGAAATGCGCATGAATTGAATAGTAATTGAGCCAAAGTCTAATTTTGATAAGGCGTAGATTACTATCAACATGCAACTGGAGGGACAGGCATGGAAGCGCACAGTTTGAGCAGCACACCAGTCTAATGGGAGAGAAAAATGTATCAAATGCAGAAAATGTTGTAAAAGTATGCACATTTCCACCAGACTTTCCACTGAACTTGAAATTATTTATTTATCAACCGTATGGCCACGGCACTTTCACGTTGCCGCAATGCCTTGCGCATGGTGAGGTACAAATTATCCACAGTATAATGAATGAGTGAATGTGGGAATGGATGAAGGAACGAATGAATGAATCTTCCATATACCTTTCCATCAGGGAGCCTGGTGCTTGTAGTAGTTTTTGTGAGGTAAAGACCTAAGCACAGAAATGGAAGAAGTTGAGGACTTGAGCTGCTAACAGAGTTTTCAGCCCTATTAAAATACTATTTTTAAATACTGCTCATTCCCAACTGTCCACATGAACTAAAAAGAACCCCCAAACTGCTCGTTGCTGGGTGGATTTTTTCGTCTCTGATTAACTGGAGCCAATCTGGATATTTGTTTGGGCTGATTTTAAATTTAGTTTGGGTTTCCTAAGCCCACGCCAGGTAACAGAAGGAAGGAGAAGGCCCAGGATTATGTTGGGTGTCAGAAAGAAACTATTCTGGAGTTATGAATACAATCTCCAGCGTGAATAATCTGTAAACAGGTAAATGAGCCAATTACCCGTGGGGACGTGACAACACATCTCGGTAGTCATGATTATTTTCATCCGTACACGCTCACTATTTTTAAGAGGACGGCCCAGCTGGGAAGGAAAATAATTTCAATCGCCTTCCAACACTTTTCAAAGTAATGAACAGTGGCCAAAGCATTCTTCCTTCTAACGAAGCCATTCACCAAGTATTTATTTAAGCATCTATTGCATGTCTGGAATGATATGCAAAAGAAGGGAGTTTTCTAGCCATTGCTTTCTCCACACTAATCCGTGAGTGCAGAGAAAGTAGGTAAGTCATCCTAGATGATAATATCTTTGAAATCCTGAGAAGACTCCGCTAAGTCTGGCCTCCACCAAGACGCTTGCTGCGCTTTACATACAAATGGTGGCCAAGTTAGAGAGAAGCTCACGAAATTCGATTTCCTCTGACACAGCACCCGCTTTCTTGGTTTTGTCTAGCAGCCCCTCAAAGGAAGCATCAACCTACTGGGTAATCATTTCTGAACAAGATGCAGGCACTATAGATTTGCAGAGGACACTCGTTGGTGGAGCTAACAGTGAGTGTTTGCTGGTGTATCTGTGTGTGTGCACACAGTCCTATTTACCTATCACCTGGCAGATAAGGTTTTATAGAGTCCAAATTACAGTCTCCTCCTGTTCTGCTGAAGTGCACAGAACAGTCAAACATGATGCAAAAGCTGTAAAATATTAATTTACCCTCACACCGGTATGCCTACTTCTTTCCAAAGTATCGGTGTTGCTACACCAGTTACGGTAATTAACAGAACTTTACGTAACTTGCTGTTCTTTCCCAGGGAAGAAACACAAGAGTAATGGCAAGGCGGAGCGGATTCGTTGCAAAAACACACAAACAAAATACCAATAAATAAATAAGTAAATAACCCATAGAATGTTTTCTATAACATATGCACCAAAAATAGAGCTCTTCAGATTTTAAAAGCACAGCAGAACAACGTCACACAGTTCCACCAACAATGGAAGACTGCTAAGAAAGGCGGTCTAAATACCACTGATGTGAGAGTAAAGGGGAAATAATATGTAAATAAGTAAGAGTTCCTCTTAGCCTGAATCAAAAGAGCCCAATCAGGGGAACCTCTGTCCCATTAGGTCTCAAATTCTGATTACATGACAATGAATTTTCTGAAACATCCTTTTCAGGTAGGATTTCATTTTTGCTTAGATTATGGCAATTGCCACTGCATTTTCATTACTCCCCAAATGGTATGCATTAAAAGTTATAGAAAAATCAATGAGACATTTCTGCTAATGTCGAACATAGCAAAGAAAATACAATGCTTGTCGCTTTTTTGTCTGTAAGAGTTCTAAACATGTTTTAGTACACTTTGGATGGTAATTGCACTAAAAACATTGACCACACACACGCGCCTGACAAGTTCACATGTATAAGGCTGACAAAACATATTGCTGCACTGATAAAGACAACAATACATCATTTATGAAACGGGGAAAAGATTTTACAAACTGCCTCCACAAATAAAGATTATTTACCTAAGTCTTTTAATTACTCCTGTGATTTTTAAGCATTTATACATATTTTTTTTTCAAAACCTTGATCCAGTTACTACTCTTACAGCCAACACTGAAAAGTATTCTCTAGGGGCACCTGGTGGTTCAGCTGGTAAAGCGTTGGACTCGGTTTCAGCTCATATCATGATCTCACAGTTCCTGGGTTCGAGCCCCGCATCGGTCTCCACAGTCAGTGCAGAGCCTGCTTGGAATTTCTCTTTCCTTCTCTCGCTGCCCTGCACCCCTGTTCTCAAAATAATAACTTTCAAAATGAATAAACTTTAAAAATTTTTTTAATTCTCTAAAATGGGATTCAATATGCTCATTATTATATCACCTCTTAAAGAAATTTTAAATGAGTCTTTTATTGCACTGAATTAAATGAAACTAAAATGTGAATTGAGGACTACAGTTTAGGACTGCAAAAATCATTCTTAAAAATGGGCAGGCCCCGTGAAATGCCCTAGGACAGAAATTATTGTCTCTACTGACATTTCCACAATTCATTATTTTCAAAACTTTTAACAAAATAAGGAGGGCCTGTTTCTGGTAACCTTGGACATGTGACAGGAATTAAATCTGTTCTTTGAAGCACTTAAGCTCCCACATATCTGAATCTCTCACAGAAGCCCATCTCTCAAGTTACTGAGTAACACTAAAAAGAAAAAGCAATGGAAATCAAATTAGTGAGGGCCGTCCTAAAAATGATATCCTGTCTCCTGTCCTATGTCCCATCACATGTGCTGGTTTTCAAGTCGCTCAGAGTCTAAACCATGTTGTTACCTGCACGCAGCTGTAGTTGAAAGAATTAGCATTCACTCCTACACTAATTTTTAGGGTTTTAATAAGATATGTTTATTGACTAACTTCTAACGGGAAACAAAATGAGACTCCGTTACAATGTGTTAGTAATCAGCAACTGTCATTCAAGGTAAGTGCAAAAGTAAAATCCACTTGACATTTCAGAATGGAAAAAAAAATAAACGCATATTTCACAAAAGGAATGTGAGTCTTTCTACTCTACAATGCCAATCAATACTGGAGTGTCAGAACCGTGTTTACTAAGGACGGCCTGGCCCAGGACTCATACACACTGAAATGTAAGGCCATCTACAGGCACTTGATATATAATCTCGTGGCTAAAGACTTTGTCTGGAATCTTCCTCTAAGATCGAAGACAATTCAGAGGCCCGGGAGCCTAGCTATAATATTTCCGACAAAGTATCACTTCTGTGACCCAAACCCTCTTAAAACGAAATCCTGACAGGAAAATGTTGACTTTCACAGTTCCCAATCAAGCCTGTTTTTCAGACTTATTTTAGCATTCAAAAATACATGGTCACATTTTACTGCAAGTGAAGAGGTCTTCTGTAAGTTGCAAATAGAATCTAGGACCTCCAAAGCATATAAAACTCAAATTCCTGGGCCTTATTTCATATCCTTCCTTGCTTCTCATCTATTTACCGCCTAGGGAAAAAAAGCAGCTCATTTTAACCACAGCAACACTTGATCTGAACAGGTCACCATCAAGTTAGCCATGGCATAAACCCACTAAATGAACCCCACTCTGGGGAATGAATCGTAGCCCCGGAGGAAAGAAAGGATCTACCAATTGATCTATGATAGGGCTGTAAAACTCTCAACCCACGGGCAGGATCACAACCAGATCAAGACACTATTATTCTCAATTACTTTTTCTTCCAAACATCAGGGTTATTAAAATACGGTGTTCCCTTGCATCACAAAGGTTCAGCAACCAAAGCTACTTTTCTTTCCTTTTTCTCTGTTGGCAACAACGTGATTTTTCTCTGCCTAGCGGACTTAATGAGGTAGCGTCCTAATGCAAAGTAGACTTCTGCTCTCTAAATTATTAAACGGTCAATAAATTATATCTTAAAATGCGGTGCAAGTTGTTTATTGGGCGAAAGCACTGCCCACTGTCAGTCTGCTAGCTACAGGCCTGGATCATCTCCCATAGAGAGAGGCACACCTTTGAAATTACTCTCACAGATGCGAAAGATCCTGGATGCCTAAGAGGTCCAAATGCAACATGTATACATTCAAAAAAAATACATCTGTTGGGAATGCAGTCAATATCATTTTTTGTTAGTTTGTTTTTATAAGGGCTCTTCTCACAGTGAAGTTTTGAAATGTGACAACATGCGTATCCTTTGTAAATCAATCACTTCCGGAGTTAAACCCTTGAGAAAAACCAGTTGGCTACTGGCCCCTTGGGTCCTAAAGGCTAGGTGCTTTCACACCTGAAGGGGTTAAGTGCCCACAAGGCCAAAGGCACAGGGCTGCAAAAGAAATGTTGCTTTAGAAACTCTGGGAGGTTTCTAACAAGTACCAAATACTTCTGGATCTGTGCACAATAACATCAGCAGCCCTGCCAGGTTCCTTTCACTGTCTGGGGAGATGCATTTACATCCTGCACCCAGCAAGAACAGCTTGCTGGTCTCCTTTCTGAAAGTAGCTCAGAAGCCTCATTCAGTGTCTCCCGTCCAAATGACTGAACACAGCAGCAACTGAAATAGTGAAGCCTGTCCTCTGACTTCAGCAGCACAAACACTGGGCATAAAACACTTGGAGTAGTCCAGGCACAGGACAAACCCACCTGAATGGATGAGAAGCACTGTCTGTTGCCATGGCAGCCCGATCTAATTACAGGAGTGATCAGGGCCGGAATAAGCGCAGGGAAAACCTATACGGCTGACATGTATCTACATGATGAGAAAGACAGGCGAGTGGGGGGGGACAGCCTTTCAACCTCTGCTGATCCTCGAAGGTGGCTTTCAAGCCCATTTGTCTGTGGAGCTGCTAAAATATTGACTGATGCATGCACAGTTGGAGGGCAAGCAGAGGAGATTAAATGCCACAGCATTAGCTGTTGTGGTGCAATCCCTTTCCAAGAGTTCATGTGCAGGATTTTCTCAACCTTCTCTTTGGTGGAAGCATAGGCTTCATGCCACACTCAAAAAAAAAAAAAAAAAAAAAGAAGCCCAAGTATCAAACTACAAATACACCACTGGGTGGGCTTGTAACAGGGGCTTCTAGTAACTGTAGGGCTCCTCACAAACCCAAACAGAAATAGCTTAGCTAACACGGTGGAAAAAGTAACTAGCTACATCTAAAATTAACCATCAAGTAACTATCCCCTGCTCCACACGGTATGTAACAACGTTTAAATATTAAGAACAAGCCTGCATTACAAAACACAAATGTCATTGAGATATGACTACTAGATTGCCAAAGGAGGAACTTATTTGCATATACACATTCCCGTGCACGCAAGAAAGGATGGGCAGGGAGCATGCCACTCTAAGGCAGTAGTTTTTATTCTGTGGGTGTAACAGGGTCTTCTAATTTTGCTAATTGTGCCCTTTGGATCTCACAGGGAAGCTCAGGATCTCTTCGGGGACAGAACCAGTTTGGAGGAGTCCCTACTGCACAGCATACGGTAAACAAAATAAAAATAGCTTGCCGTTCTCGTTAGCCACATCGCGCATTATATAACCAGCTTCCGACTGGCTTTTTTTTTTTTCCCTTTGCCCTTACTACTCTTTAGCAATTTCTCAATCTCCCCAAGTATTTATATTGCCCTTTTATCTGCAGGATTATATACTAAGAAAGCAAAACAAAACAGAACAGCCACGGGATTGAACCGGACCCCACGGTCCTTGGAAACTGAATTTTTTTTTTTTTTTGGTTTGGTTTTGCTTTCTGGCCAGATCTCCACCACCACCCCTACTTCCACCCCCCACTAAGGTCCTCGCTCAATCTCCCTAGAAAACCTGAATTGTTTCATCGCTCCCAGTCAGCCCCCTACGTGGTCAGAAATAAAATGAAAGCACAAGCCCAGGAGTTTAGGAAGAAGGCCCGAGGGCGGGGGGTGGGGTGCAGGGGAGGGCTGAGGAGGGGTCGGGGCGCAGCCGAGTCAGCCAAGTGGCCCCCGCGGGGCCGCCCCCCCCACCGCGACGGCCTTGCGCCCCCCCCCCGCGCACACACACACACACACGCGCGCGCGCACACTCACACTCACACACGCACGCACTCACTCACTCACACTCACGCCGCGCTCCGCCGCCGCCTCACCTCTCGCTCCGCCCGGCCGGCCCCTTCCCTGCCCCCTGCGGGACCGGCCTGCTCGCAGCGCTGGAACCACGTAGGAGGCGGCGGCGGCGGCGGCCGCGGGAGTGGCGGAGTCTCCGGCCCGGCCCAGAGTGAACGAGCAGCGGGGCTCCAGGGCGCATCCCAATCCCCGCAGCGCCTCCTCCGCCGCCGCCGCCTCCTCCTTCCCCTCCTCCTGGCTTCATTCACCCTCCCAGCAGCCGCGCAGCCGCTCACTC
>NC_043706.1:12213071-12260610 GCF_006229205.1 Suricata suricatta | reverse complement strand
CCTTAACCCCGGGCTGCGCGCTGCCGGGGCTCGGCGGCCCCCCGGGGACCCGGCGCGTGGCCCTAGACCCGCTCGGGAGCTGGGGGGAGGGGTGGGGAGGGGGGCGGGGGGGCGACTCTGGCCGGAGGGGACGCTTCTTCCAGGTTTGGGAAAGGGGCGGGGAGCCGAAGCGATGAGGTAATTTTAGTGGTGACCGGTCGGTCTTCGCGCGCCTCCCCGGGTCCCTGCATCTAGTTGGTGGGGACAGAGCGACAGGAGGGGTGCTACTCAGGGCGCCCTGGAGGACTCTCCGAGGGGTGTCGAGCTTCAGTTCCGAGCCGGCGAATTACCCCAGGGGGAGGGGGGAGTGGCGAGTCTGATCCCGACGTGCCCTTCGTCCCGGGAGCGCCGAGAATGGTCTAAAGAGGGCTAACTCGGATCGCCGTGCACGTTAGCCCTCCAAACTGGTTTCATTCCGGAACCAGGACCACCGGGCGGCGGAGATTGCCTCTGCCGGCAACTCAGGAAAGTTTGAAGGGTCCCCTCCCCCGCATGTGCACCGTCACCTTCTCTGCTAGTGAAAGCGGGTGCCCTCCCTGCCCCCTCCCTTTTCGTTTTCTGCAGGTCTGCAAAGCTGCCTTGGGTACGGGAGTACCCAGCGCTCGCCTTGGAAGACGACCCGCGCGCTCCTCTCACAGCTAATTCGGGATCATTAATTTAATCGGAAATGAGGTAACCAGTGCAGAAGATACAGAAAGCAAGCCGAGCATCAAATGGCAGCTCTGGTGAATCCACGCCGAAGAACTTCCTCTGCGCTCAATTTTTAAGCGCGGTTCTCAAGTGTCCACCACCCCGCCCCCTCCGCGTGTGCCACCGCTGGGTGCTGGCACCCTGGGAAGGACATCTTATGTGGAAGGGTGCACCTTGCCAACAGGTGTGGCACCTGGAGGAAGAGAAGGTACATCCACGCTGAAGGGAGCTCAGTGCGGCGTTCTACCTGCCGCAGATAATTCTGGAAGACCAGTAGGTGTCGGGGCAGCATTTGACCTCTTTCAGGTGCTTTGAACCCAGTGTCTAGAAACATGGTCTTTCCACGTAAGTTTCTATCTGAAAGCCACCACTATTGACTGTAAACTGTATCTGAGAAACCTTTGGCTGAGTTTACTCATGACCTAACGGTTAGTCACCAACCGAAGCAGGATACAGAATCACCCAAAGAAATGTGCCTGCTTTGAAACAACTGTATCGTAGAGCCAACGTGCTCCAGAAATAAAAATAAGCCTACTAACAACTAGGAAGGTGTAGAGAGCCCCGGAAATAATTTTTTCTCACATTTTGAAATACCATGCACATATACGTGGCTATTTAAATAAAACTGCTGTTCACTCTTACTCCTTCCTACAACTTTTTTTTTTTTCCATTTAAAAAGCAATGCTTGTTACAGTTGAAACCCCAGGTTGGTCTAAAGTGACTTTGTTGGTCTCATTACAGCCTCTAGTGGACAGTTAAAATCAGTTTCCTGAAAAGGCTCTTCCTGGTGTTTTGTTGTTGACAAGCATTGTCAAGGTGAAGGCTAATAGCTCAGAACGTAACTGGGGATAGCTCCTCCCCCCGCTTGGCAAAGTCGGCTCCTGAAAGGATCAGAAGCAGTTGGTTGGGCACCAAAAAGACGTATGCTTTGTGCTGCAGGTATATTATTATTACTGGCCTGCGAATAAACAGAGAGCTTCTGCTCTTCCTGTTTGAGACAGCTTTCATAAAAACCAACTTCATCTAAAATATTTTTGTAACAGAAAATATCGGTTGCCATGTTTTTTGGCTTAACCGAGATGTTTTTATTCTGACTGCCCAATCCACCTCCACTCTATTTTTAGACATCTTACATTGAGAGAATTTTCAGCCAAAAACAGCTAATATTTTAATTATTGCATTGACACAGGCAGTTAATTTAGGTTATTTTAACAACCTTATACAAATTAAAACACATAATTCAGATTAGAGTTAGGCAATTAATTTAAATGTTCCCTTAAGGAAGCTAAACATGTATATTACCCAACAGTAAAGACAATTAATAAGAAATGTGTCACTTACTTTCTTAGCCGTTAAGATTAAAGCCGTAAACTGCTGTGAAAGTCTCTAAGTATTCCTTCCCGCAAGGTGTCTGGTAAACGGTATCCTCGTGGTACAATTTCATTACCTTTAGTACTGAAATGTTTTCTTTTCAGATGGCCAACTATTAAATGTACAATCGCAAACAACGGGCCCTGATGCTTTAAAAATAAGATTTTTCTCACGGAGATAGAAACTTAGTCAAAGAGCAGGGCTTTCAAGAAGCCAGTAGCAAATACATAGTACTGTGGTCCTATTCATAAATCTGATCTTGTATAAGTCAAACTTCAAAATTAAAGGAAATTGAGAGATAAGGCCTGCTGAGCCTTACTCCTAATCTGCATTCCGTGTTGCTCAAACACCACGAGAAATCATTTTTATCCCCTATATCTACTTCATTGATTTGATAGTGTCTACTTTTGAGGGCTTAACGTGGGCTATCGAGTATATATGATATCCTATAATTATGTATTACATTTTGCTTCTCAAAGTCTAATCTTCAGAGCGATAGCAGCATCTGGGAGCTTTCTGGAAATTCAGAATGAGAGTTCCAGCCCAGACTGACTGAATTACAATCTGCCTTTTAAACAGCAACCCTGAAGATTTAATTTCTAAGCACACTGTACTATGAAGAACACTGTTTGTACTATAGGACTGTGGCTGGGTGCATTTGCCCACAGACGCAGACATAATTCTTCTATTGATTCCTTTTTCATTCCCTCCCCCTTTAATTAACTTGCACTTTTTAATGAAATGTTACTGTATTTAATGCTTTGGTCAAATGGTAACATATTTCATAAAAGCCCTGATTTAACACAAACATCTGCACCATCATTGCCAAGTGGACACTCTAAGGAATGTCCCGGGGTCTCGAATATGAAGGTTTTCTTCACGGCAGCAGAGGGAGCACAAGAGTGCCTAATAAAACAAGCAGAGAAGCCCTCCAAATCGTAAAGGATTTTAAATTGTCGTATACGTTTTCATCAGAAGTAGCCTCTCACATAGTTCAAAACAAAACAAAGCCAAGCAAATGCAGACAGCTTGCCTACCAGGTTATAACAACTACATAATTGAACAGATTGGAAGTTAAGTAGAATACAGATACAGTTATTTTGAGTTTGAGACTTCATTTTTTTAATAAAGTGGACTTCAAAAGTCAAACCTGGAAAAAAATCCCTTGGGTTTTCTCCAGTCAAAAATAAAGATAAACGTAACCATTTCACAATATATGCAGATCAAACAGTCATGTTATATGCCTTCAAGTAACGCAGTGATGAATGTCAATTACTCCTTGGTAAAACTAGGGGGGAAAATAACCCAATACGGAATAAGGTAACTCTAAGAATAACTCCTGTTTATCTTAAAAATGTCTGTTAGCCCAACACCGCATCAGCTAAATCAGTTTCATCTGGAGTCAAATATGTTAGTAAAAAGGATGTGCACTTTTCACCATGTTTTACTTCCACAGTAATGGGGGGGGGAGTTATCCTTAATGTTTTCAGTGACGAGTATTCACATTTCAATTACATCTATATAGCATTTCATACTTCCCACAGCCTTCGGTATTGCATCTTCCAACACTCCTGGGAGGTGGATAAGACCTGAGCAAGCCAAGTCTCAAAACATTTTGGAATCAGGCTGTGTTTCATAGCATTGGGTCATTTAATTGCTCTAATAATCCACTGATGTGTTCAAAAATCAGGGAGACCGTAGACAGTAAAGATCTGGCAGCATTTTTTTTTATAGTTTTAAAGATTTTCCCAAGTTACTAGAGAGTGAATATTTAATAAGTGAGTATTGAAATAAGACACTTATGAACAGAGACTGTCTTAATTCTCTAGCTGCTTTTTATGGATTTATCATTCATTTGCCCAGCAGTGATTTATTGCACAACTACAATAAGTAGGCCCTATATTTAAGAATGTAGAAGAGTAAGAAATCTCTGTCTGCGAGGAATTCCCACCAAAACAAAGCTTATCTTTTGAAACTGTCCGTTTTTACCACGATAAAGCATCAAGTCTGAGAGTCGACTGGTTCACCAGGTCCCCACATCTTTATAGTTATGAGAGTCACAAATAAGAAAATCACATACTATAGTCTGGAAAATTTGGCAGGTGGGAAGGCAGTTGTATAACTCTCTAGCAAAATTTGACTTATACAGCTGATACTAATATTTCAGATTTGTATACACAAAGATATGATGTGCATTTTATCTGAATGTCTTTCCTGTCAAAAACTCACATGAGTAAATGTAAATGGTAAACATGTATTTATTTCTTCCTTTTTAAAAATTGTTACAAAGACTCTCCTCCTACGTTAAAGCAGGATTTGCCAAGTTTCTGCCCGGAGCCATTTACCGCTCTGTAATAAATCCTGGAAAGTTTAACTTTTTAATGGAAACACGGACAGACCTTTGACCATGCTATTATAAGGAGGGTGTGATCCTACATATGTCATTTTAAAATCTGAGCAAATCAGAGTGTACTTGCAAAACAAACACGCCTTCCTGAGAGTACACTCCGAAAAAAAGCTGGGGCCACCGGAAAAGTTAAATAAACTAAAAACAAAAGTGAAAACTGCTCATACAATAGACTCTGAGGTCAGCTCACCACACCCAAACTAAAGTCGCTGGGCACTGAGCGTAGCAGAGACTCTGAAAGGTCCTGCATCATCTTTTCTGACCTTCCACCAGACCGTTGCAGGACTGACTTTTGGGCAACGCAAATGACATCACTGATAGTTAAGAGGGAAATGAAGCCCACTGTATTACACATCTGCCAGCGGCTTGTAACTTAACGGTCCACACACGAGGCAATTTTAAATAAGATTCTGTCTACAATTTGAAATAGAAACACATGCCCTCGTATACGTCTTCCCTCCCAAATCGGAGCCACTATCCAGCGAGGCTATTCAGCGCTTAAATAGTTCAAATCGAGATGTGATGTAAGTATAAAATATACCCTGGATTAAAAAACATAGTATAGGGGCACCTGGGTGGTTCGGTCAGTTAAGCTTTTGGCTTCAGCTCAGGTCATGGTCTCACAGTCTGTGAGTTTGAGCCCCATATAGGGCTCTGTGCTGACAGCTCAGAGCCTGGAGCCTGCTTTGGATTCTGTGTCTCCCTCTCTCTCTGCCCCTCTCCTGCTTATACTCTGTCTCTCTCTCTCTCTCTCTCTCTCAAAAATAAATAAACATTAAATAAATAAATAAACATAGTATATACATGCATATACACACGCATATCATGCTTCCATACACATATATATACCTCAATACTTTTATGTTGATTAAATGTTGGAACAAAAATATTCTTATGTAGTAGATTATATAAAATATAGTGTTATAATTAATTTTATGTTTCTTTTTTCCTTCATAATGTATTACCATAAAGTTTGAAATTACATAGGTGGGGGCGCCTGGGTGGCTCAGTCGGCTAAGCCTCCGACTTCGGCTCAGGTCAGATCTCACGTTTGTGGGTTCGAGCCCCGCGTCAGGCTCTGTGCTGACAGCTACCTCAGAACCTGGAGCCTGCTTCCGGTTCTGTGTCTCCTTCTCTCTCTGCCCCTCCCCCTCTCATGCTGTGTCTCTCCCTGTATCAAAAATAAAATAAAAAAAAATTTAAAAAATGAAATTACATAGGTGGACAGACTGCATATTATATTTCCAAACAGACAGCATGAGTAGAGGTAATAGGGCTGGAGAGGTACAGGAAGTAGGTCTAAGATCCCACAATTGGAGGCTTTAGGATTCTGGCACGACTCTGTAGAAGTGTAGTAGATCAGGGGCACCTGAGTGGCTCAGTTGGTTAGGCGGCCAACTTCAGCTCAGGTCATGATCTCGCAGTTTGTGGGTTCGAGCCCTGTGTTGGGCTCTGTGCTGGCGGCTCAGAGCCTGGAGCCTGCTTCGGATTCTGTGTCTCCCTCTCTCTGCCCCTGTCCCGCTCATGCTCTGTCTCTCTCTCTCAAAAATAAAGGTTCAAAAAAATTTTTTTAAAAAGGAAGTGTAGTAGATCATTATTTTCTCCCTTCCAGAGATGTGCCCCTGGCACCACATGATCTAACACACAGACGGATCTGATTCTCGGGTAAGATGACCCGACAGCAAGGTGTAATCTCACTGGTAGATCTTGTACAGGCCTGCAAAACAAAAATGTGTTAGGCTCACCTGTGACCAGGTCTTTGGTCTTTTCTGGGAGGATCTCAGGTGCTTCGCCACCCTGGGAAGGTTATGCTCTGTTTTAGAAAGCACAAGGGTTCTAGACTTACAGCTTGGTTTTGCAGCTGTGGCTACAAGATTTGGCTAAATGAGGTTGGTACCGTCTAGTGACAGATGAGCATTGATCATGGAAATTATGTAATTGCTGCTTAACTGGAAAAAAATCAAGGCCACCAAAAGGAAATCTATTGTATAAAAACACTTTCTAATACATTCAGCACAATAGGGCATGTCAAAAGGAAATGAGATGATTTTTAGCCACTATTATTTATTTTGCCAGCAAGACCTAGATAAATTTTCATCACTGTAACTGTCACCGAGATTGAATGTAACGCAGCGACCTACGAAAAATCAGAGTTTAGGGTCTTTAATCATCTAAAGAACACGGCTCTTGTAATATGAAATGAAAACGGACATTTTAAGACTTAGAATGAGTGAGTTGAACTTTGGTTGCTATTGGCTCGGAGCACTTGGAAATCTATTAAAAGCATTTCATTAACCACTTGGCATTCTGTTTCCTCAAAAGAAATACATTTTCCAAATTAAAATCAAAGCCCAAAACCTCCACTGTTGGAATTTGAGGTAGTGGCAGTTGATGGCTTATTCATGTTAAGCTTGGTTAGAATGCCTTCAGAATAAGGTCCTGGACAACAACAGGCTAAAAAAAAAAAATAATGAAAAGCAAATTGTTATGGAAGCTCTTTGTTATTCCAACATCACATCAAAATACATTAGTTATAAGCTCTCTCGCTCTATTTTTGAGTCACTCTGGGCTCCGGAGAAGCTGACCCAAATGAATGACCGAGTTTAAGAAAATTGTCCTATGAGGGTCTTACCAAGGTTACCGCCGCCCCCCCCCCCCCAAAGGCAGGGTTAGAGAAAACTTTGCAAGAAAACTTTGCAAACTGCATTGGCAAACTTTGCTCTTGGACATAAATAACTAGAGTTTCCGAAGGACTGGCCTGCCAGAGAGGGGAATTTCGGCGAGGGCCCGTCCGCTGTCCGCAGAACCCTTTTCTGCAGGGCCCTTTGTGAGTCTAGCCACTGGCAGATTTCGGGGAGGTCTCAAGACTGATGCCCGAAGACGCAGATTTGCTTGGTGTCTGTGGCACAGATATGGAAGGAAAGCCACTGCCAAGGACGCTTCCTGACAGAGCAGAATAATAGCACTCAAACGTAAACTGTAAATCACAAACAATCCCTTTTTAAGTAGAAATGAATGCACAGAATGGTAGACCCTGTCAGCCGGAGTGCGAGTAAATCAAGTAGAAGAAGACAAATTGTTCCCTCATCCCACTGCAGCCGGGTTTTAATTCTGCTAACTGTACTGTCATCCGAGAGCTTCTCTCCTCTGTCAGAGAGAAAGAGAAATTAATACAACAATCCTAGTTCTAATCAACATGCCTGGCATCTGAAGCTCCCCCCCGCCCCCCGCCAGAGCCAGTCAGGTGACACGATCTGTTTCTGGGCCCTTCCCCCAGCCCCTGGTTTAAAAGTTGTAGCCTCCATAACCATAGTAAGAACACGTGACCCCGTCACTCCCAGAGCTAGCTTTTTCTGCAGTCGATTTCATAATTACGGCGCTCCGCCTCCCCGCTCAGCACTTCCTTCCCCCTCACTGTCCTCTCTCCCCCACCCCCAGCAATGAATCATCATGCATTTAAAGAGACTTAGGTGACCCAGTGTGAACTTCCCTGGCATCCTGTACATTCTTATGCCAAAAAAGGGGAGTCGCTCTGTGACAGAATCCCAGCCAGATCCTGATGCAGATGTCAGGAGCAGGGAGCTTGGGTGGTTATCTGGGAAGATCAGTGAGGAGTTAGATTTCCTAGATCATGGTGGTGATTCAGAATTGCCTATCTCAGTTCACGATCAGGTTGTTAAGAACCTGGTTCAGCCCTTTCTGCAGAAAGGAATATATCAGAGAAAAAATGTTGGCAGATCTCCTTATGCAATCAGGGCAGAGGAATTTATACCACATTCAGCCCTTTGATTTCTCCAGATCTGGCTGAGGGTTTCCAAACTTGTGTTTGGGCAAATGTGTCCAATCATTAACTCTGCCCTCTATACACTCCTCCAGGTCACCGGGCGATTATTTGTGCATTTATTCAAACCAGAAACATTTTCTCCCTTCATTTTTAAATACTGTTTCTGAGTCATGAAGATTAAGGAGACACTATCAGCCTTGCCTTTAAAGGCTTTCCACCCTGCCTACGGAGGTAAAGTGGAACACTGAAATGACAGTGTGCTTTTGCATGTACTTTCCGTCTGCATGGGAAGCCCTCTGTCTCCCCTGCACCGCTTCTTTGCATGGTGATTTATCCTCATGCTCTGAGATCCTGCCCAAGCATCAACACTTCTGTGAAGTCTTTCCTGATTATCGCAAGAGTCTGTGTTCTGCCCAATGTGTGAGTCAGAGAAGTGCTATTTTCTTATTCTTTTTATTTATACAATATTTTTTTAAAACTCTGACAGAAAAAAAAACCCACCAAGGCCATATGCACAGATGGAAAGAGTATCCTAAGTGAGAGCATCTCTTATCAGGACACTTCCTGTTACTCCCAAACCCATCTGACCTCTGCTTATAATTTTCAGCACACAACTGTTTTTCTTTTGTTTATTCCTCCACTAATGTGACTCCCCCCCACCCCCGGCGGGTCAGTTCTTTTCCTGAGCTCCATTGCCTTCTGTTGCAGGTCGGATTGTATCCCCCTCAAAAATGTTTTAAAGTCCTTGTCCCAGTATCTGAAAGTGTGGCTTTATTTGCAAATGGGGTCTTTGCAGATGTAATTGGTTTAAATGAGGTCTTGGTGGGTGAGGGTGATCCCTATATTCAGTAGAACTGCCGTCCTTATGAGAACAGAAGAAACACAGAGACACAGAGTAGAGGCAGAGAAGAAGGCCACGCAAAGACAGAGGTGGAGACTGGTGTTAGGCCGCCATAAGCCGAGGAAAGGCAAAACTTGCCAGCAAGCACCAGAAGCTAGAAGAGACTCTTCCCTAGAGCGCCAGGGGGAGCACGGCACTGCAGACATCTTGATTTTGGACATCACGCTTCCAGACCTATGAAAGAATCGATTTCTCTTGTTTCAAGCCACCCAGTTTGTAGTCATCTGCTACGGCACCCACAAGAAACGAAGACACCTCCTTTCTGAGATCCATGATTCCAGGTCTGTTGTGTTCTTCTTGTTTCTCTTTATTTACCTCTGTGGTCTTCTCTCTTTCCCCTGTAGATACACATAGGTAATCTGTTCTGGATGTATGGTTGGTCTTTTACTCATGACTGTACCAATAAGGAAAGGGTCCAATGGGATAGGAGAGTTCCAGAACCACCTGCCCATCGTCCCAGAGAAGGCTGGCCATTGGCCCCAGGCACGGAGGTCCACGGGACTCTGAGGGAGCACAGTGTGCTCTGCACTGGGCTTCAGCTCAGAAGTCTTCCACAGGCTTCCTTAGCTCCCTCTGCCAGGTTCCAGAATGTTCCAACAGCTTCCCTCTACAGAAGTGTTATTTCAGTTGATTAAGCTTCCGACTCTTGATCGCAACTTGGGTCATGATCTCACCGTTCCTAGGAAGGTGCCTCCATCAGGCTCTGTGCTGACAGTGTGGAGCTTGCTTGGGATTCTCTCTCTCTCTCTTTCTTTCTCTGCCCCTCCCATGCTCTCTTTCACTCTCTCAAAATAAAAAGAAGACGTAGTATTTCTGTGTGTGGAGTAGGGTGAGGAGATGTCTAAAACACTAAATTGTTAGTTTGCATTAATTAAATAATTAATTCATTGGTTTTATGTAAATACAACCAAAACACTGTTGCTTTTTTTTAAACTGCTCATTGAAGTGTTATAAAAGTGCTTATGAAAACCTCAGTCTTTCTGATTTTCATCTTTTCAAAGAACAATCAAAATCTCATTATTTCAAGCAGTTTTCCCCAGCAGATAAGAGGCCTCATGCACGAGCCCGGAATCCGGAGGTATCTATTGTCAGAGTCACCACGAGGTGTGTACTCTAGTTCTTGCACACACCCTTCAGTAAATGGTTAACTCCATCCTTCCAACTATTGAGGTCAAAAAGCATCTTGACTCTCCTGTTTCTTTCATACCCCACATCTAATCTGCCCCCCCACATCCAATTGGCTCTACCTTCAACATATATCCAGAATCTGACCATCTCTCACCACTCAACTACCCTTTAGGCGAAACACCATCATCCTTCATTAGAATTATTACACTAAATTGTCTCTCTGCCATTACCAGCCTGCACCATAGCTGATTGCGTCATGTGATGCCACAAGGCTGCCCAGAAGCCTCCAATGGCTCTACTCCCCTTGGAGTCGAAGTCCTCCCATGGCCCAAGATGCCCCACACAATCAGCGCACCCTCCATCTTTCAGATCCCATATCCTACCCCTCTCTCCTTGCTCCCAGGGTTCTCTCCTCACTGTCGTCTTTGCTAGTCCTCAAACAAGCCAGGAACTCTCTTGCCTCGGGCCTGTCAGCTTGCTGGTCCCCCTGCTTGAGATGCTTTTCCTTGACTATCCGCATGGCTTACTCCTTCACCTTCTTCAGTGTTTTTCTCTTAAAGAAAAACAGGGGAACCTGCTGGCTCAGTCAGTAGAGCATTTAAAGAAAAACATAAGCGTCCAGAGAAGCCTAATGTGACCACCTTACTTAAAACTATACCCTCTGACATTCCTGACCCACTTTCCCCTCCTCTATTAACCCATAAATGCATTACTTTAAAATAGTCTGTGTCATTTCCTTTAAAAAATTTTTTTTATTTTTGTTCACGTCAGGAGATCAGGGATTTTTGTCTATCTTATTCACTTATAAACCCCACCTGCCCAGTCCTTGGCACGTGATAGAAGTCCATTAAAGATGCATCAACTGGGGCCGCCTGGGTGGCTCAGTTGGTTAAGCGTCTGACTTCAGTTCAGGTCATGATCTCACAGTCCATGGGTTTGAGCCCCACACTGGGCTCTGTGCTGACAGCTCAGAGCTTGGAGCCTGCTTCAGATTCTGTGTCTCCCACTCTACTATGTACAAAGCTGTATAAAGCCCAATATAGCAAATATCTTATGAGAAGCTAATCCAAAATAAATGCCAAGTTATGATACATAATTCCATTTACTCGATCTTTGACTTAATTATATCTGATATAACTAATAAAGCTGAGTCAGAGTGAGCTGAATTTCACAATCAGGGTCAGCTTCATAAGAACTTATACAAAACAAAATTCAAAAGCAGAAGTGATGAGAACATATGACCCTGACAGCAAGTTTTGAGAAAAATAGTAGGACAGTGATGGTTTCTAATAATAATAAAAACGGCCCTTTTTCAAACTCTCATTCTATGCCAGGAAACATGATAGGAGCTTAGTAAATTTCTTCTCATCTAATCCCACAAGGTAAATATCATGATCCCCATTTCTTAGGTGATTAAACTGAGGCTTGGAGTTTAAAGGACCTGCCCAAGGTCCAAGATCACCTAGCACCAGTTTCAAGGTGAAGTTTCCCACCTATGCAGCCTGAGAATTCTTAACAAGTTATTCCCTGAGTGAAACAGGCCAGTAACACATCATTGCAATATTTTGGCTAAAACAACACTTTTAATACCAACCTGTATTTTTTAGTTTATTTACTTATTCTGAGAGAGAGAGAGAGAGAGAGAGAGAGAGAGAGAGAGAGAGAGAGAGAGAGAGGCAGAGAGAGAACTGTCAGTGCAGAGCCCGATGTGGGGCTCCAACCGATGACCCATGAAATCATGATCTGAGCCAAAACCAAGAGTCAGAGACTTAACCTACTGAGTCACCGAGGTGCTCCTCAATCCCTATTTATTAGATTTTATTTTTGAGCAAATAATATGTGTATCTCAGAAATTAAAGCTAGTGATTTTTATTGATAATGGAGCATTCCTACATTAACCAAATGACTTCAGATCAAAGCTAGCCAGTCTCCCAAGTAATAAAATGAGGCTCCAGCTTAGGAATTTTACCTATGCTACCACACTGCTGCAAATGGCTCTCAATGAAGTCCACGGGCAGATTCCTAAAACCCTTCCCTATTAGAAATGTTGGCTCCCATTCAGCATATCCCATCGTGGACAGGATTCAAAGATTGTAAAGGACCACATGACTTCCCAAGCTTAATTTAAGGACTTAGCTTCCTTTCAGTTAGCCCGTGTTTGACTTTACTTGTTCTAGTTTCCAGCTTCCTAGGGTCCACTGTGCCCAAAATTCAAGTGTCACATCTGAAAGTAACCTGTTTATAAGTGTGTGTGTGTGTGTGTGTGTGTGTGTGTGTGTGTGTGTAAATCACTATGACCTCTTCCCAGACTCATTCCACTTTCCAGGTGAAGGAAAATCTCCTAGAACCTGAAATAATACCAGAGTGCAACACTCAGGGGGAATTTGAAAGACGAAAAGAAAGGGGGAAAAAAAAGCCTTGCCTCTCCAAACAAGTGAAGAGACAACTCTGCTCTCTGAGCATGGAAGGAAGTAAGAAGACCCTATTTGTGGCTGCAGTAGAGGAAAAGAAAAAAGCCCCGCAAGGAAACTACCAACAGATGGTAAATACATTTTTAATTCTTCTGTCATACTGTGTGGACTTGTGCACATTTGTCCTGCTGTGTTAGGCTCCCGAAATAGCTAGGCATGGAATTGCAGAACAGTTCTGCTGTAATTTGAGATTTAGGAAACCATGCTGGCTGACAAAACAGGAAGGGCTCCGAGTAGGGATTGAGTGGATTTGCTCCCCGTTTGCAGCTCCGTACTGTGGCATCCGCTGCTGTTCCGAGTGCGGGAAAATCCTCTCACATGTCAGGTCTCAGGGCTGATGCTTTAAAACTTGCTACTCCAGGTCGCCCTCCGAGCTCTAGTTATGATGCTTCAAGGTTGACATTGGCCCTACGATAACTCTTAAAGGTTAAAAGGAGTGCGATCCACTTATTTATGGGTTCCAAGTCCTCCAGAGAGCCGCACAAACCTATATGGCAGCCCAGAGGTCCACACCTAGCCTTTCTCAGACTTTTTTTCACTTTGACATTATAAGGTGCCCATGGAACATCATGGGAATTCCAATGCCTGAAGAATGGATTGCTCTAGAGGAATGTAAGGAGATAAGACACTTAACACATCCAGTTGACTCTGCATCTGAGAAGGACCTGAGCGTGGGCACCAAGACTGAATGAGGTTTCCAATCCCAGCACCGTCTCTCAGGGCATCCACAAGAAAGAAAAAGTGTTGATGAGTCCAACTGGATGTAGGATAATGTGGAAAGAGTGTTCTATTACTTAATCACAGTCTAGAAATATAACTTATACAATACCATATTATTAGAGTTGGAAGGATACTTACAGAATCTAGTTCAATTTTTTCATTTTATAGACGGGAATCTGGGCCAAAGAATTGCAGGAAATTGGCAAAGAGTATACAACTAGTTAGTGGCAAATGCAGTACTGGGACCGGAGACATCTATTTCTTGGTTCAATGATTGTTCTACTTGAACGCCCACTGAAGGTGGACGCTTCTGTGACAAGCAAAATCCAATTCTAGAAGACCTTTCTCATGGTAATCCTCACTCTTGGGTTCTTATAAAGCAAGATGATGGAATCCTGATCTATTTATATTTGGAAAACTAGTTGATATTCCTTCTGGGTAAGGTTTCAAGCTGAAATATACTTGTTAATTTCTGTCCTCAACCCCCGTGGATTGTGTTGAGATTATATTGCTATCACACGATTTGGCACAGCTGGGATCCTCTTTTTATGAAATAGCAGAGAAGACTGGTTGATAAGGATTAAAAAGCATTGGCAAAAGGAGAACAATAACTTTCTACCCAGGGCCTTCCTGGTCTAAGAATTTCTCTCCTAGCCTCAACTAGAGACAGCGGTGGGAAGTGGGGGAGGGGGCAAGGGTAAAAAAGGGGATTTTTATCTCCTTAGAAAAAGCAAGGATAAAAAAGCATGTTAGGGGCGCCTGGGTGACTCAGGTGGTTTAGCATCTGACTTCATCTCAGGTCATGATCTCACAGTTCATGAGTTCGAGCCCCGCATCAGGCTCTGTGCTGACAGCTCAGAACCTGAAGCCTGCTTTGGATTCTGTGTCTCTCTCTTCTTTATGCCCCTCCTCTGCTCACACTCTGTCTCTCTCTCTCTCTCTCTCTCTCAAAATCAAATAAACATTTGAATAAAAAAGGCATGTTAGCACTGTTCAATTTGATGAAATCTTGATTTCAAATAGTTTAAGTTTCTACAAGATTAACCATATTCTTATTTAAAATGACTTATACCTTCATAGGTATTTTTCCCAATAGGTACCTACGTAGTTCACTAATAAAAATGATTCTCAGTCAACTACTGAAGAAACAAAATTCTCTCCTGTTCTTTTAGAAAGTTATTCAGTAAGCTCTTCAATATCTGGGCTGGCAATAAGGTCTCCTAAATTCGGCATTCTTGATGTGTCATTTTTCGCACATGAGTTCAACAGTGTTTTGTTCTATTTTTGCAGTGGAAAAATTTTTTACCTGTTGTGTTCAAACATGACATTCTTTGTTTTGAGAATCAACTTGACCATGTTGAGCATTCTTGCAAAATTGGCTGACTATGTCCGTGGTCTAATGACAGATTTGTGGGTGGGGCATGGCAGAATTATCTTCAGTGAATTATTTTGAGAGCAGTAATGAAGGCACACGTTAGGGTGTTCATTCCTGTGATCCAAATTTGATTATCTAATTAATATCACTAGGGACATTTGAAGCTGTAATAATTACATCTCAAGGTCTAAAGGAAAAAAAAAAGAAAAATTACATTTACTATGCATCCACATGCAGCATTTCAGAGAGTTACTGTCAGAGAACCTGTCTGGCTACTTTGAAAACATAAATTCATATCAATTTCCCATTTTAAGAGTTCAAGCTCAGCTGACACTTTGCTCAGAAAGAAAGAAAGAAAGGGAAAAGAAAAAAGAAAAGAAGGGAAGAGGAAGAAAGGAAGGGAAAAGAATGGAAGAAAGAAAGAAAGAAAGAAAGAAAGGGAAAAAAGAAAGGAAGAACACGGCCGTGGAGGCTAGATTTAAGCAATTGTTTTGTAGAAGGGTTTAGCATTGCTTATTTGAAAGAGTAAAAATATATAAACTATTGATTTTACCTTTCCTTTTGGAGGACAGTTTTGAAAGTTTTGAGGCTATGATTCAGGCTAAAAGTGCCGTGTTCCGTTATTTACCAACACAGCTTCGAAGTTGTCCCTGCTTCTAGGTCAAGGGCTCTCCCTATGGCCACATGCCAGTTCATCCTTGGACTGTCATGATCCTCCGAAATAAATCAACTTTCCAGTAAAATCATGTGGCAGCTCTATTTTACGTAAAAGGGTGCAGCCTGGGGATGTGAAACAGTTTTGCATTTTAGGGGGACAAGAAGGAAGAGAGAACACATCCGTTATGACAGAGAGACAATTCCGAGCAGAGTCATTATTACAGAGGTCAGAGGGCACTCACAGGGATCACACTCACTCTCTCTATAATCTTTCTAACCCCAAAGCTTATTATTTTTGTGGAAACAACAAAAAATACAAATGGCCACAGAGCATTCTAATCCAGGCATTGCATTGGCCAGTACATTCCACAAGTTGAAAAAGTGTTGAACAGATCAGCTCTTTTACGTCAGTATCTCTTCCTTATGGTGAGAAAGGAAAAAAAATGAACAAAGTCACTCTTACACGTAACAGCATGAATGAATTTCACAGTAATGGGGGGAGGGGAAAGAGGCTAGACACAAAATAACATATACTGGATTGTTCCGTTCCTACAATGGTCAAAACCACACAGAACTCAGGGGCATCTGCCTGGCTCAGTTGGTTAAGCGTCCAACTTTAGCTCAGGTCACGATATCACACTCTGTGCTTTCGAGCCCCACATCAGGCTCTGTGCTGACAGCTCAGAGCCTTGAACCTGCTTCAGATTCTGTGTCTTCCTCAATCTCTCTTTCTCTCTCTCTGCCCCTCCCCCATTCTCACTCTGTCTCTCAAAAATAAAATTAAAACAAAACAATTTTTTTAAACACACAAAACTCATCTATCATGTTAGAGCTAAGTATGATGGTTTACCTTTGATGAGGAGGGGAAGGACTGTGATCACAAGGAGGCATGCAGATGGCTTCCTGACTGCCAGAAAGTTCTGTCTCTTGACCTGACTGGTGGAGACAGACACTGTGTGACAATACGTTAAGCCCTATAGTTGTGATCTGTGTGCTTTTCCTCTGACTGATTTACGTCAGTTTAAGACTTTAAAAATAACACCTTCATTGGGAAGGATAATTTTGAGAAATATTAGAGTAGCATTTGCCTAATTCAACCATTTTGCCTAATTAAACACATATAGGTATTTATTAGAGAAGAAATAGAAAATTCCAATGAGCTAGAGGAGAAACTTGCATAAAAGTTGATGGCAAGGCAGGGGGATCTCTTCCTTTCCTCACAAAGAAAATGTGATTGCTACGGCTATTCTTGGTTAACTGTTCGGCATTATCTTCAAAAGTTAATGATAAGCATGTCTGGTGACCCAGATTTCCCACCCTCAGGTGTATACCCAATAGTAATATGTGCACGTGAGTACCAACCAGGTAGTAACTCCGATTCATAATAGCCCCAAACCGAATCAAGCCAAACTGTCCATCAACAGTAGAGTGACCAAATAAAGTGTATATATCCAACTTTGGAATATCAAACAGCCCTGAAAATAGATGAACCACAGTGCCGTCAGCAGCTTGGATAAAATTGAGAAACTTAATGTTAAGAGACAGAAGCCAAAGGCAAAAAAAAAAAAAAAATTATATTCTCCCATGTATTTAAAGTTCAGAAAAAAAACCAGTAAAATATATAGTTTACTTTGCAGTATTTATAGTATATAGTGATATATACTTAGGTGGTAAAACTAAAGAAAAGACAAAAAAAAAAAAAGAAATTATCATAAACCTAAAGGCAACAGTGACCTCTTGGGGAGAAGGTGGGTTGACATTGGACAGAGATGGATGCAGGGCTTCCTGGCCACTTTCAATTTCTTACCCTGAGTAGCTGTCCTGTGTGTGTTCACTTTACAAGAATTTATCAAATTAAACTTTTACATATCATGCACTTTCTCCAACGTGGGTTGTATTTCACAATAAAAAAGGTATAAAAGTCACAAAACCCAATTACTCAGAGGTAGTTAATAGTTTAACACGTTGATGTGTCTAATGCCAAACCTTCTTTAATGCAGTGATGTAATATATGTGTGTTTTTCCACATTGCTTGGTGTGATTTAATTTTTTTTTCTTTAATGATATGATCTCCCAGAAGAATTCCTCTTCAGGGGTTTTTGAGGGGGTTTTTTGGCCATTTCTATTTAATCTTAACTAAGAGTAAATATCATACAAGCTTTATGCCCCTTTGGAAGCCTAAAGCCACAGAGTGGCTTTCGGGAAATTAGGTTGCTTTAGCCTAAGCTACATTGATTCATAAACGAATCTGCAGGATTTTGCTATAGCTCATGGGAGACTTTTCCTTCTCTGTTAATAATGCTCTGCTTCAAAAGAGAAAAACCTCTTTCCACCTCTGCAGAGTGCTACCTTTTCAAAAGGCGAGGCCGGGCAGTGGAGGGGAAAGGCCAGCACGGGGAGTGGTCGGGAGGCTGAAGGCAGAGGAGGTCATCCTAAAACTTAGCAGGAAACATGTCACGCTGAGCCCATGCTGAGCCTGGCCTGAGCAACACTAGAAAGTAGATTTTCAAAATCATCTAGGGTGGTTTTGTTTTTGTTTTACCCCAAGGTAGTACCATTGCTTTTCCTCATCCTTCTAGGGGCAGCTAGAATGTTCTACCCTGTGCCAGGAGCGTGCTTCCCTCCCCCTTCCCTGTCTCTGGGCCCCTTTCATTGCGCTCACCCTTTTCATCACTGTAACTCTCACATTTAAACTGCTTAAGTGTTTAAGAACCACTCTGTGACCATCGGACCTCAGTAGTGGCCCCACAGGAGCTCGGGGCACCCACGACTTACCACGTCACACCATTTGTCACCCTATTTTGAAATGTGCTCTTTTCCTATCCACAGATCCTCTGCTTACCTGTAAGCTCCGTGAGCACAAGGACAGCGTCTCTGTCACCGTCCTGACTCTGGGCCCTGGTGCCGATTGGCACTCAACAAACGTAGTCATGAATACATGGGACCCAGTGTGCATGGAGATGGGCCACGGGGAACGGGGAGGTGATACCAAGGAGGCGTTCCCAACCACTCTCTTTACCTGTTGAGCACAAACGGCTTCAGTAATTGAACCACACTAACATGTCGGTACAAAACTCCAAAATCTGGAATGCTCCATGTCAAATACTGACCAGACAGCAGTATACATTTGTATGGGTTTCAATACTTCGTTAAGCACGTTCCCATATTATCTTGCACAGTTCCAACAACAAATCCTCCAAGGTGAGCTGGGAAGTATTAATACCATCGTTTGGTAGGCTGCAACACTGAGAGACCTTGAATGCCCAGCCCCACGGGACATGATTAGCTTTCAGTGTAAGCCAGGAACCAGTGATCCCCTTCTTGCTGGACGTGAAAACTATCAGGTGCTGACTACATACAGAACTATTTTCAGGGAATAAAGATATAAAATAAATATGTGAGGTTCATTCTGATTTTTTAAAACCTTTTAGTAGATACTTCCCTTTTTTCCAAGCATTAGGTGTTTTTGTGGGGTGTTTTTTTTTTTTTTTTTGGCTTCTTTTTCATCATGAAACTAGTACATGTCTGGTGCAAAAAATCAAAAGAGCACAAATAAAATCTTAATCACTAACGATCATGCTACACAGAGCTACACTATCATTACACCATTTTAATAATGAACTGCATATGAAGTCTTAAGTTCTTGTAGACTAAAACCCCCTACCCACACCCTACTCTTATTTCTTTTTCTTTTTCTCACACTATATTCTTTAGCTCCAAAACTTTGTTAGCTATTCTTGGCCATTTGCTTTTTCATTGACATTTTGGAATTAGGTTGCACTAAAACTGAATTGGGATTTCTCTTGGATTTGCAGTTTTTATGGATTCTTTGGAGTAGAATTAAAATTGTTTTACTCCATCTCTTCCTTTCTTTCACAAACACAATACAGTTCTCCTTAATTTGGGTCCTTTTAAATGTCTGTTTTAAAATACGACACTCTTCAGGAATTTGTGTGTGATCTTTGTGGAGGGGCCGTGATGATCGCTCTATCATTCCAATTTTGGCATATGTGCCTATGAAGGGAGCACTTAGAAGATACCTCTTCCCTGCCTGAAGATATGGGGGCGGGCAGGGAAGGGAAGAGGTCACATGTTCTTTACTCCCTATAGGAAACAGTGGCTGAAAAAAGACAGTAATCTGGATTTATTGTGTCTATCAAACATAAAAGCATTTAGTTGTATGCTGACAATGGGAAAAATGATTTTGGCTTTTATTCTGGTCTTCCTATTATCTGAACAAAAGCTCTTTTTCCATGGTTGGTCTTGGCAGAAGAAATGCACCGGACAAGGGTGCCTGGGTGGCCTCCTTGGTTAAGTGTTGAACTTCAGCTCAGGTCGTGATGTCATGGTTCATACGTTCAAGCCCCGCATCAGGTCTGTGCTGACAGCTCAGAGCCTGGAGCCTGCTTGGGATTCTGTGTCTCCCTCTCTCTCCGCTCCTCCCCCGCTCATGCTCTGTGTCTCTCTCTTAAAAATAAAAACATTAAAATAAATTAATAAATAATTTAAAAATTTTAAAAAGAAATGCACTGACAAAGGGGTTGGGAGAATGGGAGTGGGGGGAAGGAAAGAAAGGAAAAGAAGATGGTCAGACTTGAGGATGGGGGCGAGGGAGGAGGGAAGCATGGCTCCCGCAGGTGCCACGGGTTGGAGCGGTGGCCGGGAGGGAGGGGAAGAACAACAAGTTAGGACTCTCAGTTTTGCTGCTTCAGCAAACAGGCAGCATGGCTCAGACTCTTGTCAGAAATTCAGACTATTGGTCTCCATCATACCTATTCAATCAGAATTTGCATTTTAACAAGATCCCAGGTAATTCTTACGCATGCTCAGTTCCAGAAGCACTGAGTTGCCCCCGAGCAGTCAGAGCCAGTCCTGATCCGTGTCATCAGCCTGAGACCTATTAATAGACGGAACGGTTTGGTTGCCTAGAGACCTGGAAATCTGGTTCCTGGTATAGACTCGGGAGTCTCAGAGTTCTTTGATCATTTTGGCCAGAGCCTTGTGACCTCAGTCGGCCTCAGTTTCTCTGCTAGCTCTGTGCAGCGGCTGGATGCTTGCCCTGGACCCCTGCTTCTTCTGCTCAGATCCCGATGCTCAGAAAACCCCTTACTGTCTACCCCTTCTCTTCAGAAGTGGGATGTGATTTCTTACTCTCTTCTCAGTTGCTGGCGGGGGACCTGCTGTGACTGGACTGATCACCTGGAACGGTGCCTGATTTAGAGTATTGTCACCTGGACTTCTTCCAGAACTGTGTCCTGCTGGCAGAGAGGGCTCACTCAGACATCCAAATAGCCTGGCCCAATCTGAGCAAGTCATGCCCTTTGACCACCGCTCACTGGCCTGCCTCGCTGCCTCCTGGGGCGGCCCAGCCTCTGGAGACAGGCTCTGGCCCCTGGGCCCCACTGGATCTTGGTTTCTTCCTCCTTCCCATGGTCTGTGCTCATGTGGTCACAGCCTTTCCTGCCCCGCGATGCCTCCTCCAGGCCTTCTTTGATGCCTGGCTTATTTTATAGAAACAGGCCAACCCATATAGAAGCTAAATCATTTCTCTGGTTGCCATATCACCATTTCACTCTTGAGAGTTTTATACCTCCTGCCATGCTCAATTTACAGCGGAACATTATACAGTGTGTGTCACACATGTCGCCATGTTTTAAGCCAGCACAGAATCAGAATGCCATGCAGTTCAAACCAATCATGTTAGTAATGAGTTATAGAGGACAATTTTTCAATAAACATTATTCTCTGTTCATTAGTATCGGACAGCAGAGTATCTCTTTAAGACTGTTGCATCATCTTTATTCCAAAGAACTATTCTTATGGTGATTTAAAAAAGAAAGAAAGAAAACAGGAAGAAAAACGTGTGGCAGCACCCACAGGAGCTAAATAATGGTGTGGGTGTTGTTTCCATTATTTACGTACACAACGCTTTAACAAGCATCCAAATGTCTTACAAAAGAAAATACAATACAAATTGCCATAAAGACAGAAACACAAGAAGACATAAGGAAAACAATCACCCAAAAGAAGCTTTAAATTTGGCATCAATCGTTGGCACAGAGAGAATGGATAAATGTCCACTGACTCCGGATGCACAGGCAAAGGTAGCAGGTGCTTGCAGTCACCATGTTCAGAGAAGAAGTTGCACATAAAATAGAGGTAAAAGTAGTAATAAAAAAGATCTAAAATCCTTCTAAGAAATACCTGCAATGTAATGAAGTCACACCAAATTTCTGAATTTCCATCACAATCTCATTAAATTAGCCACGACAGAGAAATACATGATTTTCCAGAAGGTATTCTTGGCCAAGCAAAATCAAAAGTCTGGGGAAGAAGTTACTCAGACTAGGAAAAATAAATGGATAGGAAATGGGATATACATAAGCATTAGCCTCTTGTAGCACCTTTCTAAACGTCCATGTCTTGTCAGGATAGATTTTAGTTGACAAACCATGAAGAAATTTTATTTGAAGTTTGTGTAAAAAAAAAACAATTTTGATGGATATTATGAAAAAGGTTCTCCTTTACTTGCTTTTAGTTGCATGCCTTATGTCATGTCATTATTCAAACGAGATTCTGACTGGCCACTTGAACTTCTGGAAAAAGGGAAATCTGCTACCGGCTGAGGGAGAGATACTCTCAAGAAAAATATCTAAAATGTTGTAGAGGCTTCAAAATTGATCATCATCTAGAACAACATATCACCACGAGGGCCATTACCACTTCGGCACGCGTAGTTATAGTTAAACAACTCAAAATTACAATGTCATTTGTCTTCTTTGTGTCGCTTTTGTTTTCACAAGTCACATGACAAAATCAACAAATACTACATCGTACCACTCACGATTCAGCCGTGGAAAAAGCATCCGTTCGCCCATCCTGAGGGTAGCTATTATTAGCTTGCACTGATTCTCCCATACGACACAGACCCCTGCTTATTAAGCTGTTTGAATGCCTCCTTTGTCATATTCCTCTATGAATGTGACTATTGGTATGTGGTGAAACCCAGAGGTACTATTTCCATAGGCCTTTCCAAAATTAATGTAATCCCTCCATTAAAAAAAATCACTGGGGGAGAAATATGCCACATCACATATGCACCGATACTGAACCTTTCTACAGAAAATATTATAGTACTGGTTCTGGATTGGATAGGCCAACCCTCCCCTCCCCAAATCCATGTCCACCCAGAACCTATGATTATGACCGTATTTGGAAATAAGGTCTTTGCAGAGGTGATCAAGTTACAGTGATGTCACAGTGGGTTAGGGTGGACCCTAAACCCAATGACTGATGTCCTTATAAGAAGACCACGCAGAGGGGGACACCTGGGTGGCCCAGTAGGTTGAGCATCCGAGTCCTTTTTTCAGCTAAGACCATAAAGACAAGGTTGTAGGATTGAGTCTCATGTCAGTCTCTGAGCTGACTGTGGAGTCTACTCAGGATTCCCCCCACTTTTGAAAAAAGGAAAAAGAAGGCCAAGTAAAGACACAGACATATAGGGAAATCCTCATGTGAAGACAGAGGAAGAAATTGAAGTCATGTAAGCACAGGTCAAAGATTGCCAGCGACCACCAAAAGCTAAGAGAGAGACTTAGAACACATTCTATCTCAGAGCCTTTGGAAGGATGTGGCCTTGCTAACACTTTAATTTCAGACTTTAGCCTCCGGGACTGTGGCTTAAAAACATTGCTGCTTGCACTGCCCTGTTGGTGGCATTTTGTCATACCGGCTCCAGGAAACTCATGTGATGCCCAGTTTCCAGATTATGCAAATCATGTTACACCAAAACTCATATTAACTTTCTTTTAGATAAAGCAACTGGGGGGGAGGAAGAAGCTACTTGTCACAGTGACCCAGAGAATGCAGACCAAGGATATGACTAGAAATTGGCCATTCCAACATTGCAAGGCAGGCGTAAGCGTGAAAGAATGAAAGCGTCAGCTAAAGCACAAAGGCATTGATACCACGTTTTTCAGGGAGGTAGGAGACCTTCATTCGCAAAATTTGCAAAGGAGGTTGTCAAAATCTGACTACATGACTTCTCAGCTTCTTACATAAATCAGAAAGTACATTAAAAAGGGGTAGTAGGGATGCAAGGAGAGGGTTGGCTGTGACAGAGCAGTCTGTGTGCTGGGTGTCCCCCCCTCCCCTTGCCTTTCCAAGGCTTTGGGAGCAAAGAGAGTGTGCGTGATTCCCTCGGGTAAGACGTGGACCACCCATGAGGTAAGGCAGGCATGAGGTTATCTTGTGTCCTTTCTAAGAGGGTCATCTGGAAGGGTGACCAGAAGAACAGAAAGGCTGGAGTTGGTGCCAGATTCCCGCAGTCCGAGGGAAGAGTAAGTGATCAGCCACATTAAGACAGCTAAATCTGTCAACAGGGTTACAAACATCCGATCCTGCAGTGTCTTGAAAAATCAAGTCTAGTGGCAACTTTGAAAGCCCGTCAAGACCAGAGAACTCTCATACTAAATCTTCACAAGACTACCAGACAAGTAAGAGCATTCCCGCTCTGCTCTCCCCATCTTCCTCCCACTACTCCAACCCGGGAGAAGTGTGAAATCCCCCATTAGAAAGATGCAAGAGGTAGGGTTGGGGAAAAGCGAAGCCATGGGCTGCTGTTCTAACGGGATTGCAGCCTTTTGTAGGAGGCTGAGCTGAGGAGGGGAGAAGCCGAAGTGCAAAGGCAAATTGATATTTTTACTGTGACCCGAATCTAGACGTGTTAATGATTGACCAAGGGACATTTTATTACCCGGAAGTGACCAGAGAATAAAAAGTAGCTTTAAATATCATCTAAGAGCAGAGACGGTGTTAACTCTGTGGAATAAATTTGAAGTCTTGCTCTATGATTGATTACATCCTCTGAGTCATGCTTGTTCAATGTAGTAGTTATGTAACCATTCCCAAATGCAAGTGAACAGAGCAGTTCTCAGTGCCTTCCATAGAGTTTTCCCCTATGAAGCCACCGCATTTGTCTGAAGTGTGGAAAATTATATAGGAAATTGTCTTCACAGAGAACTGTGTCCTTTGCACTTGTTTATTAGCACTTGTGAAATGTCTAAACTGAAAAGTGTCATATGCTCAGTGCACATCAGGTGCTCAATAAATGTTGAATTAATGAAACAAGGAATGGGCAGTGAAGAGAAACCCTGATTGCCCATGGTCATTATAAACCCGGGCTATCCCCAAATTCTTTTCTGGTAGAGCAAGAAAGATCCTAAGTTGGTGATTTCTGAAAAATTCCAACCAGACATTTATGATCTCCAAGTAAGCAATTATGAAAGCTTAGCCATTAGAAGAAAATTTAGGAGGTGATTTAGTGCAACCTCTTCATTTTACAGACAAAGGCCCAAAGAAGTGAAAGAATTTGATTCTAATCACTTTTTCCAGGAGTGTCAATGCCAGCCCTGGGAAAGCTGATCGCTGACTCATGGATGGCGACAGCCTTTGTTCCTGACCTTCTTTGCCAGCCTGGCTTTGTCTAAGTGAGAACTTACATTCTCTTCGTTAGTCTTCTCATCCATTAAAGAAGTTGCTCCAAATTGCCTTCACGTAATAAGTAAACACGAAGTCTCTTTTTGTGCTCAGAACTGCACCATAAACTTGGCCTCGAGTGAGTAGGTAGGTTGAACCGCTGGCCTTGAAAAACCTATAGCCAAGTCAAGGAGACAGACCAGTAAAAAACCCTCTGACGATGTTGGCTAAGTGTGGAGATAGAGGTAAACCCACTGTGGAGACCTTTAGGAAAAGCACCTAAGCTGGCCTATGGGTCATGCTAGAGAGGAGGTGACATCTAAGCTGAGTCTTGAAAATGTGGGCAATTTGGGGTGGCTGGGTGGCTCAGTCGGTTGAGCTTCTGACTTCAGCTCAGTTCACGATCTCAAGGTTCATAGCTTCGAACCCCACACTGGGCTCTGTGCTGACAGAGCCCAGAACCTGCTTCTGATTCTGTGTCTCCTCTCTCTCCCTCTATCTGCCCCTCCCCCACTTGTACTCTCTCTCTCTCTCTCTCAAAAATAAACAAACATTAAAAAAGAAAAAGAAAATGTGGACGATTTAATAAGGGGAGGATGTGTCCAATAGAACCCTAAGTGCGGTACTATGGAGGTATCGCTGAGGACAAGGAGGAAGGGAGAGAGGCATCAAGCCAGAGGGATAAGCCTGTGTCCAAACATGAAGGGGTTTCTGGGCTCCATCAAGGTGTGTAGACTTTATAGGAAGTCTATCAGAAACTACTAAAGTACCTTTTGCAAGGGACTAGTGAGACCTGATATCTGACTCAATACCTCCAGTCTAGCTCCAGTATGGAGAATGGTTTTGAAGGGGATAACGTAGGCAAAGAGCCCAGCCTAGGAACTACTGAAATAATCTAGATAAGAAACAATGACAGCAGAGAGGGGAAAGGCAGAAGAATTTCAGAGCAACGTGCTATTGACTGAATTGTGTACCCTTTCCCCCTACAATGCACTGAAGCCCTAAGGCTCCTTTGGAATGTATTTGAAGGTGGGGCCTTGGGAGGCAACTAGGTTTAGATGAGGTCAGGAGCATGGGGCCCTCACTGATGAGATCAGTGTCCATATAAGAAGAGATACCAGAGGGCTTGCTGTATCTCCACCAGATGAGGGCACAGTAAGAAGGCAGCCGTCTGTAAGCCTGGGAGATAATCCTCACCAGAAGCTGATCATGCCCAATTTTGGACTTCTTGTCTTCAGAATTGTGAGAAAATAAATTTCTGTGTTTAAACCACCCGATATTTTGTTGCGGTGGCCAGGGCTGGCTCACACACCACAAAAGTAGGATGAAGGATGTGGGAATGTATTCCTTGTAGGGCATAAGGAGAAGGAGGCATCAAGGACTGGATGGGTGTCCAGGCTTAGTGTGTAAAGAGAGCAGAGAAGTGGATCTGAAACAGCGAGGAAATGACTAGAGACCAGTGAGTAGCCAGAAACATTAAGGGAAAGCAAAAGAGGCCAAGAGAAGGAAAATTTTTTGAAGAGATGTTCAATTGTGCAAATACGATAAAGATGTCAAGCAAGATAAGACTGAAAGGTGTCCGCTGGCTTCAGTAATAAAATGCCTTTGGAGATGTTGGCAAGAACTGTTTAAACACTGTGAGGACAGAGACCAGACTGCACTTGAAGGAGGGAAATGGGTTGTCGGGAAGTATAGTCAGCCAGCATAGAAAGCACATTCAAGAATCTTGGCTTTGAAGTGGGCAAGAGAGGTGGAGAGGTAATGAGAAGGGAAGCAAGAGATATTTTGTTTTATGCTCAAAGGCAGGTTTTCAGGAGCGATGATGTTGAGGAAGAAGCAGAGGAGAGGCGATGATTGATGAGTAAAGGTTACAGAGCTCGAAGGCCAAGATGAACTACGTAGCTCGGATGCTGGGACTGCCTTTCAAAGGAGGGACTTCCCTCTTTATCATGGGAAGGTAGTAAGACACCCGCAAAATGGTAGGTGTAGAGTCGGTCCTTCCTGCTGGCTCTGTTTTCTCCATGAAGTAGCTAGCAGATGAGAGTGAGGTAGGTGGGGACATAGCAGGACAGGGGACTGCAGGAGGTGGCTTCAGGGCCTGCTGTGGGGAAGGGGAGGGAGAGAGAGCTGAAAGAAGGAAGTAGGGTAGGGCACAACATGTCTTTATTGTTTTGTGTACAAACAGTGTGAAGTCAGCTGGGAGAATCAGGGGGAGGGAGTCAGTCTGGGCCATCTAAATGTAGAGTGGTTTCTGGATCAGTCTGGATCATGAGGGATGCCTCTTGCATTTTTTCCTGTCCTTTGGTAATGGTTCCATGATTCCTCAAGGAAGCCTCTGCCTTTTATGGGGTAGATGGACTCTGGTGGGCACAGGGGTCATACCAAGGCCAGGACCCCCTCAGTTTGTGAAAACCTGCATTCCGATCACATGCATGATGGCCTCTGTGTCTTGGGATCCCAAGTATTTACGTAGGGTCGCCTGCCTGACCATCCTTGTATACAAAGACAAGCTGTGTGCAGACATGGTCAGACACAGAGAACATCCGGATGTTGCCTTGCTTTTGTAGGTCCTTGAATGTCATCAGTTCCAAAGTACTTTACAGTTTAGATTCTGACTCTGTCAGAACATCAGTACCTTTACCAACAAGTAGTGCTGGAGCACTTGGACACTCGTAGACTGAAAAAAAAAGAGTCTTGGGGCGCCTGGGTGGCTCAGTAGGTTGAGCATCTGACTCTTGGTTTTGGCTCAGGTCATGATCCCAGGGTCATGGGATCAAGCCCTGCGTCAGGCTCCACACTGAGCATGGAGCCTGCTCGAGTCTCTCTCCCTCTGCTCCTCTCTCCTTCTCTCTCTCTCTTAAAAAAAAAAAAGAGCCTCAAACTTATACAATAATCAACTCAAAATGGAAATACAAATGTAAACGAAATAATACATAAACCTATATACTTTCTGCAAAAAATAGAATGTCTTTGAAATCTAGGGCTAGGCAAAGAACTCTTAGACTTGATACCAAAAGTATGATCCACAAAACAAAAAGTGGATAAAGTAGACTTCATCAAATTTTAAAGTTTTGTTTTGCAAAGACCCTGTTAGGAAGAGGAAAAGACATGACACAGATAACGAGACAATATTTGCAAACCACATATTCAACAAAGGACCAGAATCTGGAATATATAAATAACTCTAAGAACTCAACAGTAACAAACAATCCAATCAGAAAATGGGCAAAAGGCATGAATTGACACTTCACCAAAAGGCACATACAAATGGCAAACATGCATATGAAACTATGTTCAGCACCGTTACCCATCAGGAAAATACAAGTTAAAGCTATAAGATATCACTACACCTCTATCAGAATAAAAAAGCAGCGATGCTTCCAATTGCTGCTGAGGACGTGGAGAAATTGGATCACTCGTACACTTGTTAACCGTAAATAACACAGCCATTCTAGGAAACAGCTCATGGTTGCTTTACACAATTAATATACCACTACCATAGGACACAGATATTGCCCTCTAGAGCATTCCTCCCAGAGACATGAAAACTTAAATGCACACAAAAACCCATCCATGAATGTTTATAACAGCCTTATTTGAAATAGTCCCGAACTATTAAGCAACCTGGATGTCCTTCGATGGGTGAATGGTTAAGCAAAACCACAGTTCATCCACACCATGGAACCCTACTCAGCAATAATAAGAATGACCTACTGATGCAGGCAACAATCTGCATGACTGTCCAGAGAATTATCCTGAGTTAGAAGAGTCAATCCCAAAAGGTTACACACTGTATGAATCTGTCTATAGAATATATCTAAACTGGCAAGATTATAGAAATGGAGAAACAATTAGGGACACTAGGTTGCTAGGGTCAAGGAGGGGTTGGAGATAGAGAGAAGCTGGTGTGGTTAGAAGAGGTCAAGATGAGGAATCCTTGAAGCAACATAAATAGTCTTTGTCTTGATTGTATCAATGTTATTTTTTTAAACATTTATTTATTTTTGAAAGACAGACAGAGACAGATCATGAGCAGGGGATGGGCAGAGAGAGAGAGGGACACACAGAATCTGAAGCAGGCTCCAGGCTCTGAGCTGTCAGCACAGAGCCTGATGTGGGGCTCGAACCCATGAACTATGAGATCATGACCTGAGCCGAAGTCAGATGCTCAACCAACTGAGCCACCCAGGCGCCCCAACTGTATCAATGTTAATATCCTGGTTGTGACAGCACAGTATTGTCTTGCAAAATGGCACCATAGGAGTGAACTGGCAAAAGGGTACATGGGATCTCTGTATTGTTTCTTATCACCTCATGTGGATTTACAATTATCTCAAAATAGAAATAATTAGTCTAGAGGCACGTGGGTGGCTTAGTCAGTTACCCAACCGACTTTGGCTCAGGTAGTGATCTCACAGTCCGTGAGTTTGACAGGTCAGAGCCTGGAGCCTGCTTCAGGTTCTGTGTCTTCCCCTCTCTCTTTTCCTTTCCCCCACTTGCACTCTGTCTCTTTCTCTCAAAGATAAATAAAGGTTAAAAAAATTAGTCTAAAAAGTTGTGTTGCATCTCACCCCAACAGATAGATACTGAATCACCAGGACTATGGGGGAAGAACTTGGATGGAACCAGAAGTGCTGCCTGGGGATCATCTCTTACCCACTTTCTGCCTGCCTTCAAGCTAGTACTGTTTTCCAAAGGGCACTGAGCCCAAGGCTGGAGTTCTCCTGAAGACCCCAGTCACCTTGACACTCTGCTCCAGGAAACATTTCCTGGTCATTTAGTCCTTTGTACTCTCCATTATCTGGATGTCGCAAAGGCCCCAACGCCCTAGGATGGGGGTGAGGGGGAAAGAGGCCTTTATGGTTGAAGATTTCAGCCAAGGGTCACATGCTCTTGGGGTAGGGACCAGCAGACTGCCCTCTGGCCAGGCTGGAACAGGTGCACCTCTGTGGTCAGGAGTGTGTAGAGCGGCCCAGTTTTACCATGTTCTGGGAGAGTTCCAGCAACAGTTCAAAGGACTCCTCCGCCTCAGAACCTGCTAGGTCTTCCGTATGACCAAATGTTTACTTCTAGAGTCTGAGCAGCCCACATTAATGGGGAACTGAACTTTGAATCGGCAGTGTTTGAACTTCAAGGAAACTAAGCTGGTAGAAACCAAGATATTGTTAGGTAAAAAGTCTAGGCTGTTTCTACTGGCCGGTGCCATGCAACAGGTAGCTCACGAGGTCCCTTACAAGCAAATAAAGAAGCTACCTTTACTATGCACATCATAGTGAAGACTGAACACCTTGGCCACCCTGCAGCATTCCTAATAACTCCACCTGCTCTAATGAATGCCTTGTTCTCCAATTCTGTACCTTCATCATGATGTCCTCACCATCAGGGCAAAATAGCACTGCCCTGGCAGGGTTCTCACCCCATTAAATACCCCTCCCTGAGCAGGCCCAAGCCTGTTTTCTTATCTGTAAAATGAGACACAGGTATTGGAAAAATCTGTAAGCGTCTGGGTCTTTTAACTTCCAACCCTAGGAATGGCCTTATCTTCCGGCGCTGCCTTGCAAAATGGTCATTGCAGCAAGTTAAAAATAAAACTGTACCAAACCAGAAATTATCTTGGAAGAAGGGGCAAGTGGGGAGCTGGAAGCAAGTCTTTGGCAAGAAAACTACATCAACGGGTCATTTTTTTTGGGAAGAGTAGGTCCTGGTCCTTCATCGAAAGGAAGAGTGGAGAATAAAATATAGGATGAATTACGGAGTTTAAGCAGATGAAGGGAAGTAGGGGTTTTCTGCCTCCCTCCCCAAAGGAGAAAGAGGGGGAGGCAACAAAAAGGAGAAGGAAGGAACAACTTTACCAACTTTGGTAAGACACTCACCCTACTCTGCCCTGATTTATAGTTATTTGTACCTCCGCCTGCCATAGCCCACTCACTGGATCGCCTACCCTGCAAGAACTCTAGGCGCCTAGTGCCAAACATAGTAAGAGCTCAATACTAATTTATTGAATGGAATTTGCTTCTTAGCCTTTCTCCTCTATTCTCCTGGGGGCTTTCAGTTGGAATGAGTCATACCGTTGAGACACAGCAAATAATGATAATGACAATGAATGTGAACATAAAAGGTATTTCTTATTTTTAAAAATTTTTTCTGGAGGGCGTGCAAGCAGGAAATCATATATATGTGACTCGGGTGGGGTGAGAGATTGAGAGATTGAGATTGACTAGCTCTTCAACCCCATCTTTAATTGAGAAAGACCCACATGGCATCCCCCATGTGGGATCCATCCATTCCCCCATGTCAAACTGAACGGATATTTCAGAGAAAACCGCAGGAACAAACTTTAACCTCATGACTTCTATTATTTTGTAATAAAAGACTTAAAGCACAATGTGAGCTTTTTTTAGATGCTAAGTTCCATGTGAGTAGTGTGTTGCTAATTTCACATTAATGCAGGGGGCCAGCCGACCCCAGTGCAGAATCGAAAGAAGAAAATCACTTTCCCGCAGCTCCGACACCCGGTGACCGGCTTGAGCTTATTTTTCGCCATCTCCTTGATGAAATGAACACCCTTCCCACGACGACGATGCAGTCTAGAGATTTCCAACACATGGGCCAGTTCTCCCCACCGACAATCGTGGAGCTAAAAAGAATTCCTTGCTAAACCACAGTTCTGTCACCAGCAAAGATGAAACCCCTGCTAAGTATTAATTGATATTTGTACCTTTGATACTTCCTTCTCTTTGTGAATGCGACCTTGTAACACTATGTTTTCCTTATTGCTGTGCATTGGATACAGCTTCCTACTTTCCCTTGTGCGTCTTCCTGGGAGCTCGGTATCAGGAGATGCTATACTTGTATTCCCTGCGGAAAAGCTGACAACACTCTATTATCTGCCTACTAATGATCTTCCTTGTAGGGAAGATGATAAAGCAAAATCTAATCAAGTGTGTCCCCAAACACACTTTAGGTTTGTTTGCTGATACCTTTGGAAGGCTTCAGAAATATTCACCCCTGATATTAAATTAGAATTCTCTCCTTCCTCATCATGGTGTGTCCCTGCCCCTAGAATGGATGGAATGTTCCTGCCCTGCTCTTGTCCAATCACTACCATCTCTACTATAGCTACTCATGACATCTTTTTTTCTTCTAGGTCTGTCTTACCGTATTTCCTTTTACAACCACTGAATTCAATGTGGTTCTTTAAAAAGAAGGCGATCTGGATGACAGAGAGGAAGAAGAAGAAAAGAAGTCACCACATAGGCCAGACCACCTGAACACCAGAGGGACCATTTGTGAACTTCTGGTTCATGGTCTTAACTCCAAAACTTGAAAAACTTCATGACAGAGGGAAAGTAGGTGGTCAGGAATTTTTAGCAGCAGGCAAGTGGCCTCTTCATCAGGCAAAGGATGGATTACATCACATGAAATGCTCAAGCATCTTATGGCTGGTCTGACCCCCTCTTTACTCTTCTTCCTTCCCTCTTTGCACTCAGTATTCTTGTGGCTGATCTAGGGAAAGTTAAGTTGTTCTAAATAGAAACATCTACAAAACTTCAAGGGTGGGAAAGAGGAGGAAGATGTGGCACTATAATCAAGAGCGTGAAGACACTTTCTTGCCTTTGTCTGCACCTCCATATTCCTTCAGGGCTGCCCTGCTCTTGTGTGACACGTCACATAGCACCGCGTGCGTCCGGTATTTAATAATGAATATTAGCTAACGATGTGAGAGAATGTTTCAAAGCCTGTGACATTTTACTTGGTCCGTAAAATGAAAACAGAAAACACTTCCAACTCTTTTGGGGGAAAAAAACATGGGCGTGTCCACTCAACCACAATGGACTTGTCCACCCACCTCCACCCCCCACCCCCACCCCATGGCAAAACTGCCTGCAGAGCCTGGTCTCCACCTCTTCCCTGGGTTCAGACACTAACAGGCACGTGGCCTCCTGACTCTGTCTTCCTTTGTGGGCCCTTCTCTCTTTCTCAGCACTTGGCTCTATCTTGCTCTACTCTAGTCAGCTCTACACCTGCATCCAAGAGGACATTCTCAGCCCCGGGCCTGGCCCATATAGTGAGCATCATCAGTAACGGTTGTGTGTCCAACTCATGCTGTAATTCTGATGCTTCCCCCTCCCCTCCCCCCTCCCCCCCACCCCCGTTCTCCTGCCACCCATGCAGTTTGCCTGGGGTACAAGTTGGGGAAGGGACAGTACCAGCAACAGTGAGCCTATGATGCACGGAAGAGATTCAGGACACACTTCAGGATAGGTACAAAAGTTGCTCATCTTTTCCTGTTTAAAAACCCTTAGACGCATTTTTGCCAACATTTACCAGCCTGTTACCAACTGTGAATTTATGCAAAGAATCATGCTTAGCATTTCGGGGTGACAATTCCATATTTAACATTTTGCTAGGTCTTTCCTTCAGGAAAGTTTCTCCAGCCCTCAATCGATCGGAGTCCAGAAACCAAGGTCCGAAAAAGACCAGAATGCCCGGATGAAAGTGAAGGTAGTGGGTTTCCCAGGAGCCCTTGGCAACTGAGAGGACTTCAGAGCAGAGAATCATGGGGGGGAATGTCTCTACGCCTTTAAAACCCCCAAATACACAGGGAGAGAAGTGCTCTGAGCAGCAGGTTAGAAGTGTCGTATGTACAGCTGACCCTTGAGCAACACAGGCTTGATCTGGGCAGGTCCATGTGTAAGTGAATTTTTTTTATTGTACAGTACTTAAATATATTTTTTAGAAAGTGCAAGTGGCAGAGGAGCAGAGAGGGAGAGAGGGAGAGAATCAAGCAGGCCCCACGCTCAGCGTGAAGCTCAATGCGGGGCTCAATACCATGACTGTGAGATTACCACCTGAGCCAGAACCGAGTCAGACACAGCCAACTGAGCCATCCAGACACCTCTATGGAACAGTGCTTAAATGTATGTTGTCTTCCTTAAGATTGTCTTAATTACATTGTCTTTTCTCTAGCTTAGCTTATTGTAAGAACACAGAATATAATACATATACCATACAGAATACATGTTAATTCAGTGTTTATGTTATGGGTAAGGCTTCTCGTGAACAGTAGGCTATGAGCTAAGTTTTTACAGAATCAAACGTTACAGGAGGATTTTCAACTTCATAGGGGCAGTGCCCCTACCCCCCACCCCGTTTTGGTTCAAAGGTCAACTGTATATAATTTTAAACGGACTTTTCAGATGAATACTGAATATTCCGTTTTAAGGTCAAATATAAGAGTTAAAGTAAAATTTCTCTTTCTTTCTTCCTTTGTCGCAACAGCCCAAGCTAATTCAACACAAATAAATTACTATGCTGTAAGTATCCTGAGGGAAAAGTTGGTAAGCCAGACCCTCTTCTCTTCATATGTATATAAACAAGTACTTCACCTTAAGAAGAATCTTATCAGATGGTAAGTGCTTGTAACTTACCTATTCTGAATTCGGGGCAGCTGCTTTGGAAAATAAAAATGTCATTTTTAAGCATATTTGTGAGTACTGATAAATCCCTTAGAGTCAAAGCTGGCTTCCTTTTTTGGTAGGCAGCCCTGAGGGCAGGGGAAGGAAAGGATTATCCAGAGTCATCACCGCAAGTGGTGGAGGTAAGGCAATCGCCAACAGTTCTGTTCCCTTCCCCCTGGTTTCTTCCTTTCCCACGCCCCAGAACCTTCTATGTTGGTTTCCAAAGCCAGAGACTCAGAGAAGAATGAACCTGGATGGAAGGGAGACTTGGCCAACGCTCCACGTGGGGGCCAACGTACAGGCCCCAGGAGGCCCCTGATCTGTCATTCAGCCTTGAGTCCCCGTGCTCCTCCTGGCTTTGCTCTAGAAAGCCGACAGCAGGCTGCAGCCAGGCTCTACCCGGGCGTTCCTGTTTGTTACTACTTCAGCTGTTTGCGGCCGAGAGACAGGCAGAGGCCTGCGAGGATTGGCTGCCTTTCTATGACGTCAGCAGCAGGCTCAGCCAATCAATAGTCCGCACTCCAAGAGCAGAAAGATGAATTGTAACAGCCAAGGCCCTGGGAATTTAAAAAAAAAAAAAAAAAAAAGAGCAACCCCTCCCCAACCCCCGCCCCCAACCAAAACCGTACACCAGACTTCTGGAGGAGCCCCCAGAGAGAGAGAGTGAGAGCGAGGGACTGCTCTCTTCTGCTGGAAGCCCTCTGGGCAGGCCTGTTTGCATCCCAACTCCTTGGCGCTCGGCCAAGTTCACACCATTTTCAAAGTAGGTCATTCCAAGTAATCCCAGCAGAGGAGGGATACGCCATCAGCCACAGTCCACAGAGCCTGCGAGGAGGTCCAGACCGTGCAGGGAAGGCTGGAACGGACCCCTGGTCTGCGTGGCCGTGGCCGGAGGCGGCTGCTGCGGGGGGTCTCCCTCGCCTTCCTCAAGCAGCCGCCAGACAGGCTCGCTTTCAAACAAATCCACTCTCTCGGCCGTTTACAATTGGTCAGGGACTAATACTCCGGACAAACCTCTAGCAGGATTTAGCTCTTAACCTGAATGAAAATTCGCTGTGAGAACGATGATGTCATCTTGATTCAGCTCTTTGTTCTTCGTGTTAGGAAAATTCATTGTTATTTAAGAGGCTAGTGAGTTTCAAGGTCTGCGAAGGCTCTGGTACCCCCAAGGAGAATGCAAGTGGAAATAAATAGATGCATGCAACATTTTCCTAAATAACACATTGAGGAATATGCCTATAAAACAAATGGATGTATCATTAAAAACAAAAACCTCGTACATGTTCTTAAACACATAGAACCCATACGGTGTAATTCATGCAGATGTTGATAAAAAGGTAAACTCCACTTTCTTTACCAATGACATGCATAGTCACATGTCAGATCATGTTGAAAAGGTCTATCTATGTCTTCTTTAAACATGACCTGCCTTCAGGTATCACCTAGAAGTTGCCTTTGCTATGCTGTTTCCTCAGCTTGTAATAACGCCCTCCCCTCTTCGGGCAAAACTTACCCACCTCTATGCCCTCCTCTCAAATTCTTGCTCTTTAGGAAATCTCTGGCTCCTGTTTTTCAGTGATGATTTCTCTCCATTTGGAGCCCCTGCAGCAATAAAAGAAACCGATAGTATACACCTAGGAATAGCTTATGTATGATGTGACGGCTAATTGTTTATTACACCACAACTCCTGGAAAGCCGGGCCAATGTCTCGTATTTCAATAGTACATCATATGTACTTAGCATACATATTGCTTTAAAGACAAAGGGAGAAAACTAACATTCATTGAATGCCTCGTAGGTACCAGCTAGTGCACTAAGATTTCTATCAATTTTAAAAATTATTATATAAAACCCATAACAGTAGATTTGCTTTCCACCATTAAAAAACTTGTTTTAAATGTTTTTGTTTATTTTTGAGAGAGAGAGACACAGCATGAGCAGGGAAGGGTCAGAGAGAGAGAGGGAGACACAGAATCTGAAGACAGGCTCCAGGCTCTGAGCTAACTGTCAGCACAGAGCCTGTTACAGGGCTCGAACCCACAAACCATGAGATCATGACCTGAGCTGAAGTCAAATCCTTACTGGACTGAGACACCCAGGCACCCCTCCACCATTTTAAAGATAAGAGGGCAGAGGCTTAGAACAGTTACATAACTTACCCACGATCAAACAGCCCATAAGCGGAGGGGCCAAGATGCAAACACAGCTATTGGACACCCTGCTCTTTCTGCTACCCCACCTGGTGATTCTCAATCTTGGCTGATTAGCTTCAAGAAATTTCAGATGCCTACACCCCATTTCTGAAGGTTTTTATTCAGATTTCGAATCCCAGGAGAGCAGGGAGGTGTTTATGTCCTTAACTGCTGTGTGACCAGCAATGCCTAGTCTATAGGAGCAATCAGTACATGTTTGTTAGATGAGTAAGTGAGTTCAATATATCTAGAACAGTGGTATTCAGGCCTGGCTATATATTAGAAATCACCTGGAGAGCTGATCAAGCAATGCCTCTCTCTAGGCCCTACCCCCAGAGATTCTGATGCAATCGGTCTGGGGCTGGGCCGCCTGGCAGGCATCCTAGTTTTCAAAAACTCCCCAGGCAATTCACATGGGCAGCCCAGGCTGAGAACCACTGGGCTAGAGTGAGGTCATGGGATTTGCAAATTTTTAAAAGCTCCACAGGTAATTTTGATCGGCAGCCAACGTTGAGAACTACCGCCTACACACTCTGCTGCCTCTTTCTGGGTTTTATAAATGGGAAAGCATTACGTTCTAAAAATAATTCTGTCAACAAGTGTGGGCTGTGCTGCCCCTGCACAAAAGCGTCCCCATTTGGGGTACATTAACAGAAGAAACAATGGAGCCTGCTGTCACCTGATCTCTAATCTGTAACCAGTTCAGTGCTAACTTGTTCTTTGATCTTTATCTGTCATGTGCTGGTTGGAGAGTGATTTATGAAACTGACAGACTAGAAATCTTGTTTTGTAAGTAGGAGACTGAGTATCTTTTCTACTGAGCTAAAGGATAGCTTTTAACCATCATGAACCCCAGTAATCAATTCGTGTGAATGTTCAGGCACTGATGTGCATATTTTCCTTTATAAATACATGGGGAGAGAGTGGGGAAGAAAAAATATTAAAATGCACAGCTGTCTGCCAGTTGAGATATGGGCAAGAGGAAGAAAGAAAAAAGACTCTGACTGCGTGTGAACCTTAGACATGGTTAGTAACACTTCTTATCATCTGGAAATCAAGGAAAATGACAGGCTATGGGTTTGTGTGTTGTTAGCATGAAGCATTTCTTCAAGTGCATTATCCAGAATGTATCTGAAAACAGTTTAATATTGGGGAGGGATTTTATTACTTGTTATAATAAGCCCAACCACACCTGATGCATTAAAGGTTTCTGTAAAGGTCATATTGCCATTGGATAATTATTACGAGCACATAAACACTAGCTACTGTTAAGAATCAAGGAATGGGAATTTTATTTTATTTTTTTTAAATGTTTTATTTCTTTTTGATACAGAGAGAGACAGAGCATGAGGGGGGGGGGGCAGAGAGAGAAGGAGACACAGAACCAGAAGCAGGCTCCAGGCTCTGAGCTAACTGTCAGCACAGAGCCTGACGCGGGGCTCGAACCCACGAATGTGAGATCTGACCTGAGCTGAAGTCGGAGGCTTAACCGACTGAACCACCCAGGCACCCCAAGGAATGGGAATTTTAAAGAGCAAAGTATTTTAGAGTCAGGGCAAGCAACCTTTCTATACACACTGTGAAACTTGTATGCAATTAGAAATAGGTGACTTTCATCCAGCATTCAACGGTGCCCCGCAGTCCTTGACAAGCTTTTAATGTATTGTCATGTATCTTACCACAGAGAGATGAACTCGGCACTATTCTGATCTCTTTTCACAGATATGACATCTGAGACACAGAGAGGCTAAGTAACTTGCTCAAGGACCCACAGCAAGTAAACCGGAATTCAAATTCATTCGGTCTGCTTCCATAACTGATGGTTTTAACGAGGGGGCATTAGAAATACTATTTTCTCCATGTTGATGTACTTAGGCTGTTTTAAGAAATTATATACTTTTTGATTTTATGTGACCACAACATATAGTAATCAGAGAAAATAGATTTTCGGAGCGAAGTAAATATTGCTTAGTCCCAAATTCAATTCCATACTCCCTCCCTTAGTTTTTACTACTAAGCACAATTTCCAAAACACCATTCTTACCAAATTGAAAGGCAGGTCAATAAATATGTCAAGCATCAATTTGTGTAAGGTTACCACACAAGATTAGAAAATACAGCCCTTGTCTTTAGGAATCTTTAAAAACATTTTTTTAATGTTTATTCATTTTTGAGAGACACAGAATGAGAGAGAGAGAGAGAGAGAGAGAGCAAGCATGAGCAGAGGAAGGGCAAAGAGAGTGGGAGACATGGAATCCAAAGCAGGCTTTGGGGTCCAAGCTGTCAGCACAGAGCCAGAGCCAGATGCGGGGCTCAAACTAATGAACCAGGATATCATGACCTGAGCTGAAGCCAGACACTTAACCGACTGAGCCACCCAGTGCCCCAGGAATCTTTCAGAAATGCAGACAGACCCTGGCATCCCCATTTAAAATCCGTTTTTTCTTTTTCTCTTTTCATATGGTTTCAAATCCCCAACCAAACCTTGGAGACCCGGCATGATTTGGTTCCTCCCCATTTTCCAGCTCCACATCTCTCCCCTCAGCCTCGTGGGGGTGAGATTCAACCATATGAGGTTTCTCTTGGAAACTTCGATGTGCCATGGTTTTTCCAATGACAGTCTCCGCAGCGCTGTTCCCACCATGTCACACACGTCCTTTGCTGCCTACTGGAGCAGCTGGAAACTCCTCTGCATCCCGATTTCAGCATGAGCCACGCTTTCTCAGAAAAGCCTTCCCTGATGGTGGGAACCACGTCCTACGGCTCTGCTGATGTCTCTTAGAGCCTTCTCTACTTCTCATTCATGGAACTCACCCACTGCCTGTGACACTTATTTGTGTAGTTGTTTGTTGAGTTTCTCTGTCTCCCACTTGCTTGAAAAATCTCATGAGGAGGGAGGAGAGCGCATATCGCTCTTTCCCCTGCATCTAGCACCCTTCAATCTACTACATGGTAGAATCTAGATATTTCTAAGATATGCTTTCCATTTAAACGGAATTTTATTTAAATAAAGTTTATTTATTTATTGAGAGAGAGAAAGAAAGAGAGAGAGCTGGGGAAGGGCAGAGAGAAAGAGAATCCCAAGCTGATTCCACATTGCCAGTACGGAGCCCAACACAGGGCTTGAACTCACGAACCACGAGATCATGACCTGAGCCAAAATCTAGTTGGACGCTTAACCGACTGAGCCGCCCCGGGGCCCCCATCTAAATTTCTAAATACCACAGCCGCTAAGCATTTACCTGAAAATTAGAGGTATAGTTGAAGAATGAAATCAGGATAGAGTATAGTAGGTGATGAAAAGTACAGCAGGGTTCTTGTAAAACATGCTCCGAGTTAGGCTAACCCAGGGGTGTCCCAAATGCTACCAGGAGGCAAGAACACCTGGGGATCGGGAGGGGGCTTTGTAAAGGTTGTCAAGTAAATACAACTTAGTCCTCAGGGGATCGAAGTCCGAAATCAAGGGTCAACAGGGCCATCCTCCCTTTGAAGGCTCATAGGGGAGAGTCCTTTGTCTCTTCCAGCTTCTGGGGGTTGCTGGCAAACTTCCCTCTGGTGTCATTTGCCCCATTGTGTCTGGGTCTTCCTAGAACCTCCTAAAACTGGGCCTGAGCCACCTGTCTTTTGGCTGTAATCACCCGTTATCAAACAGGAGCCCTAATTGAGGCTGTGGGAAGGTGTGGGGCAGGGAAAGTGTTCTGCAGCCCGGTCCTTCGGTCTTCCTTCCAGGGCACCTGGGGTGGGTATTTCCCTTCCCCTGGCTGGTTATGTTCTGGTAAAACCCCCTTTGGTTACATTTGGCTAAACAGTTTGTCTGGAGGGCAGGCTTTTCTGAGGAGAATAGAATGCTTTGGGCTTATTTTAAAATGTTCACTCTTTACATGGCAATGAGAAAGAATGAAATCTGGCCATTTGTAGGAAAGTGGATGGACCTCGAGGGTGTCATGCTAAGTGAAATTAGTCAGGCGGAGAAGGACAGATACCATATGTTGGCACTCACAGGTCTAACAGGAGAACAGGAGAAACCTAAAGGAGGGCCAGGGGGAAAGAGAGTTGGGGAGAGAGAGGGACGCAAACGTGAGAGAATATTGAATACTGAAAATGAACTGAGGATTGAAGGGGAAGGGGGAGGGGGGAAAAGAGGTGGTGGTGATGGAGGAGGGCACTTGTGGGGAAGAGCACTGGGTGTTGTATAGAAACCAATTTGACAATAAACTATTAAAAAAAAAAGTTCACTCCCTTCACTCCCTGAGTCCCCAGCCAGAAGCAGGAGGGGATTTTCCATTCATCTTCACTGTGGGAACCTGGTAAGGCTCCTGGAGTTTAAAACTCAGGAAAGGGGGCGGGAGGCCTTTAGGAGTAGTCCCTGAGGAAGCTCTTAACCTCCAATCTCGAGTACCCTGAGCCTCCAGTAATTGGTCCGTTGGAGTTTAAGTGTTCCTACAGGTACTTGTTCGAGTGGTGGACTTTGGTTCCATGTGAGCTGTGATTCTCTCTGTCTGTCTGTCTGTCTCTCCAGTTTTGGCAGCATCAGTTTGCCTTGTGACCTCAGTTCTCTGGTGGATCTTGGAAGAGTCATGGAATTTTAGCTTGATACACTTTTTTTCTTATTGTGAAGTCAGAGGTGACAATTTTCAAGCTCTTTACAAGCTGGGCTAGAAACCGGAAGTTCAAATACAACTTTTTAAGTTAGAAAATCTGAAAAATGCAGAAAACTATTAGGCAGAAAATAAAAATCTCCAATAATTCCACTACACAAAGTACTCATTGTTAAACTATGGGTGGAAATTTTTTCCTATGCCTATTGCCTGGCTCAAACCCTAGGTTTTCTGCCTACAAGCTACATGTTCTTGGTTAAGTTCTTTCACCTCTCTGCGCCTCAGTTTCTCACTTGTTATATAGAAAAAACAGTCCTCACTGATGTAGGATTCAGCAGGATAATAAAGATTATTAGAACAATCACTTAGAACAATCACTTATTGAATGATTTGTTACATGTCAATGGCAAAATTAATTTAAAAATAATCTATATTGTAAGGTGCCTGGGTAACTCAGCTGGTTAAGCATCCAACTTCAGCTCAGGTCATGATCTCATGATTCATGAGTTCAAGGCCCACAATGGGCTCTCTGTTGTCAGTGCAGAGCCTGGTTCGGATCCTCTGTCCCTCCCTCTCTGCCCCCTCCCTCTCCTGCTCACACCCTCTCTCAAAAATAAACAAACATTTAAAAATTAAATAAAACAATCTATCTTGCATCTTGTTTGTGTATAAAAATGCAAAATATTTTAATGCATGCCACGGTGTACTTGCTCTGTAGTAATATTCCCTGGGGGCAAGAGGGCACATTGGTGTATGAAGCTGGCTTGCCAGCTTTGATTGCTTCTCCTTTCTTTGCCTCACTCTTTTGTGTTATTCTTACATCATTTCCATTTTAAGGTTAAAAACAATGTTTTATGCAAGTAAGAAGCAGGCAAAAAACACTAAGCACAGCCATACACACACACGTACCAAAATGACACGCACAAAGCAAGCAAACATAACTCTAAACAAACTATAACTTCAAACTCTCAAAAACACATTTTCCCAAAAGCTCAACATTCCTTTGAGTCATTGTAATTTTCTTACATCATTAATATCTGACTGCCATGTAAAGTCTATAGACATTAAGAATCCTTCTGTTTGGGGGTCTTATTTATAGAGCCTCCTTTATGATTCTCCAAATGCAGCCAGTCTGCAGGTCGCTCAACTTTTGTGAGCACTGCCCTCTGTATAGCACAGGTTATCTGTGTCTGTTAGCATAAAGGAGCCCACTGCCCATTGGACCCCACCAATCTAATAAAAAACCACAAGAGTCTTGTTTTCATGCTCCCCTTACCTGTGATCTCTCACATTCAATTGGCTGCCAACTTCCTGTGGGTTCTTTTTACTCTGGGATGTCTTCCAAATCCTTCTCTTCTGGTACCATCTTAGCACAGGCCTTGCCACCTGGCCTATTATAATAGTCTCCAGGCTGTTCTTCCTGCCTAAAGATTTTCCTGTTTCAGAAGTGCTCGCCACAACATTCTGACCTCCTCAAAATACTAATCTGATTGTTGAACTCTCCTGGATAAGGAGAAGTCCAAATGCTTTTGTGTATCATTCAAACCCCCTCACATTCCTATTTTAATTTCCAGCTACATCCAATGACAATCCTCCTCCCTCCCGAAGAACCCTCCAGATTACCTGGCCTCCTGTTTCAGCCCCTGTTTTTCTCTACTTTATCCTTCAGATCCTGGTTTGATGTCACCTGCTCTGGAAGACTTCCCTTTTCCTTTTTAGGCAGAGTAGATTGCTCTATCCTTTGGGTGCTTTTTCAAGGGGCTTCTTATAAGAGGACCCTCTTGGTACCGTATTACAGAGCAGATGGGCACCTGCTAGATTCCCTGCTGAGTCTGAGCGCCAAGGGCAGGGACCATGCAGCTTTCACCTGTGTGAATCGCCTTCACCTCCCAAACCCCAGTACATAATATGTGGTCAAGAAAGGATTTTGGATAATCAGCATTCATGCATGTTCAGTTTGAGAGAGAGAGTGGGAGAGAGGGGCAGAAGGAGAGAGAGAGAATCTTAAGCAGGTTCCACGCTCAGTGTGGAGTCCAACATGGGGCTCAATCCTACAGCCCTGGGATCATGACCTGAGCAGAAATCAAGAGTCAGATGCTCAACTGACTGAGCCACCCAGGTGTCCTGAGATGCTGTATATTTTTAAAGGAGAACAGAGAACTAATTTTGGAATTTCATGTCTGTTGTTTTTGTTGTCATTAAGCTTCCGAGAGTTTCAGGGATGAAAAATTGTGTTACCCTGGAACAGGATCCTTGAATTAGTACAAGGCACTCTTACTGGCCTGAAAATGGTAATCCTTCTGCTTCAGGGCTGCAGATCCACATATTAAAGAAAGTAAACACAGGAGGGTCCCTGGAGGCAAGCTGGCCCAATACTCTCATTTTAAAATAGATGAAGAGACGGAGACCTGGAGAGGTTAATGGTCTTGGCCAGGTGAATGGAGGAGAGAAGTAGAATCGAGAACTCATTCTAATTCAGACTCCTTTTCATTAAGTCAGAGCTTAAAAAAAACAGAAGCTGTGATTAAGACTTTTGCTAATTCAAGTTAGTCTTTTCCCCAAGTAAGCTGAATTAAGGAGCTATAGTTTTAGCTGATTTTTTTTTCAACTTATACAGTTTTTATTAGAAAGTACTGACCCACATATAGTCAGGTGAGAATGGAACTTCTTATCTGTTCTAATTACTTATAACTGGAGGATGCTGGTAAAGTGAAGTGAAGTAAGATGCTCCCCTTGAACTTGATGACACTCAGAATACATACATAACTGGTAACGCCAACTGAATGAGTCACTTAAGAAAGAAGGTCTGGGGGCACCTGGGTGGCTCAGTCAGTTAAGCATCTGACTCTGTTTTGGGTTAGGTCATGATCTCAGGGTTCGTGGATTCAAACCCCTCATTGGGCTGCATGCTGACAGTTCAGAGCCTGCTTGGGATTCTCTCTCTCTCTCTCTCTCTCTCTCTCTCACTCTCTTTCTGTCTGTCCCTCCCCTGCTATGTCCCCCACCCCCAAAATAAATAAACTAGAAAAAAAAAGTTCTGAGAGACCACCCATACCATTTGAAATGACTTGGTTAGAATTTCAGGGATGTGACCAGAATATGATTTTACTAAGCTGATCACTTATATTGTTCCACAGAATATGGCCTATTAATATGCCTTTAAGGTAGAGGGTACGAATTGTGTTTATTCAACATCATTCAAAGGCTGACACGTGAGATCCAGCATTTACGAGCCTCAAGATTCCTCCGGAGGAATATCTTCTGTGGCATGGCAAAGATAGATCGTCATGGCCTAGAGAAAGTCTCTCTGAAGGCAATCCAGCCATCCTTCTATGTTCTGATTTTGTGCATCCCAATCTTTTGCTTCTAAATGGCCTTTTCTGATATTGAGAAGTGAGTGATCTAGCTGATAAACTTTAAATTTCCAGCCACGAGAAAAAAATAGCTTCTATTAGAAACCTTTAAAATGATGTTATGGTTTATCCATCAGTCTCTTATGAAGTTGGCTAATGTGAACCAGACCTCCTGCATCTGGGTATGCTGGAGACCAGACTTTGCAATGCCCTGCGTACTGTAGGACACTGCCAGGAACTGGGTACCCAGTGGCTATTTGGTGTTTCTAACTTCAGCCCAAGATTGGTATGTGCCATTTAAGTTGAAAGGAATCATTAAAAATGATAACGATGAGGATTTATTGATATTATTTCCAACACTAACCTGCATTGTAGTTAGACATTTATATATTCTGCTACCTTCTCTTCCTCCTTCCCTGGGGCCCAAATTTGAAGTTGTCCTCCCAAGGCACCAGGAGTGGGTCACATGACCACCAGGAAAATCAGTCTCCTATTGTAAGTAAGTTGGTCAGAGAAAGGTAAAGAGCATATGATTTCACTCATATGTGGAATTTAAGAGACAAAAAGAACAAGAACAACAAAAGAGAGATAAACAAACAAACAAACAAACAAAAAATACCAGCCTTTTAACTATAGAGAACAAACTAGTGGTCACCAGAGAGAATGTGGGTGGGGGGATGGGGAAATAAGTGAAGGGATCAAAGTGCACTTATCTTGACAAGCACGGAAGAGTATATAGAATCGTTGAGTCGTTTTACTGTACACCTGGAACTCATGTGATGCTGTATGCTAATTAGACTGAAGAAGGAAGGAAGGAAGGAAGGAAGGAAGGAAGGAAGAGAAAGGAAGAAAGAAAGATCAAAAGAAAGAGAGAGAGAAAGAAAGGAAGGAAGGAAGGAAGAAAGGAAAAAAGAAAGAAAGAGAGAGAGAAAGAAAGGAATAAAGAAAGAGAAAGGAGGAAAGAGAGAGAAAGGAAGGAAGGAAGGAAGAGGAATGAAGGAAAGAAGGAAGGAAGGAAGAGAAAGAAATAGAGAGAAAGAAAGGAAGAAAGAGAGAGAGGACTGAAAGAAGGAAGGAAAAGAAAATGGATCTCCTTAGCCATTGTACATGGGAAGAAGGGAGGAAAGAACTAAGCTTTTTGAACTAGCACCTCTGGTCTAAGGACCTGCATTCATACTCCTCAGTGCCCTTATTTGAATATTGTTTACAATGTACTGTGAGAGGACAAGAGCTAGAGAAGCACTTGGAACGAATCCTAACTCACGAGAGAAGAGAAAGCACCAACATCACACAGTAGTGGCCTGGCCACAACAACTCCCAAAGGAGCTGGGCAGACAGCACCATTTTTCTTTTGAATTCCTATTGGCTGAAGGCCCCAAACCCAAGGTTGGGCCTTTATGCCTCCCATCCAACTGTGGCAGTGTCTGTGTTTAACTTACTTTCCCCAACATCATGAATTAAGCCACCGCTCCCAGGGAAGAAAAGGCTATGGATGCCAAACTGTGGTGTTCCCACCGGGAGCCACTGGTCTCTGCGTCTGTCAACTTTGCCAGGAACCTCTGGTGGGACATGTGCAGAGAAAGACCGGCACATTCGACCACGAGATAGGACATTTAAACGTATGCTACTCTGGTTGTCACCTTCTATTTTTTTTTATTATGTTTTCCAGAAATAGGATTAGATAAATAAACACACAAATAGGGGTGCCTGGGTGGCTCAGTCGGTTAAGTGTCTGACCTTGGCTAATGTCATGATCTCGCAGTTTGTGGGTTCAAGCCCTGCGTCAGGTTCTGTGCTGACAACTCAGAGCCTGGAACCTGTTTCAGATTCTGTGTCTCCCTCTCTCTGCCCCTCCTTGTTCACACTCTTCTCCCTCTGTCTCAAAAATAAATAAACATTAAAAAAAATCAAAATTTCTTTAAAAAAATAAACACACAAATAAATAAATAAATGGAAATCCCCTGGGTATTGAAATATGTTAGGCAAATTCCACGATGCTTTTATTAGACAAAATAAATGTCTATGGCTGAGGCACCCAGGTTTGTTCCAATAGCTAAATAGACCTGGAAAAAAGCCATCGTTTGGGCAAAAATTAGAGTATGACCAGCCACATAGAAAACTCTCCCTTGAAAAGGGTTCACTTTTTAATTTTTTTAAGCTCTCCACAAATAGAGCTTTCTGAGGAGAATATTTAGAAGTCTTTAGTAAAGTTATAGGAACAAATGAGAACCATATAACCTACCATTAGATAATCATAAAATATGAAAAAGCTCTCTTTTTTTGGATATTTTCTTTTCTCTTGTTCTAATTTGGATGATGTATCGCCATTATCTATCTATACTAAATACCACAAGTGTTTTTGTTTTATGTGCAATTTACCAAATGTACAATGTACTGAAATTTATGTGTAGCAGAGAAGTAAAGCAATGATTCCCTTTCTGGATAATATCCCGGCTAAGTGCCTGTACTTTAGCTCAGAGTAGAAACACAGCCCCTCACACACAGATAACTGTGTCTCCAAAGTACCAGAAGGGTTTGTCCGATGTTATACGCAACTATTGAGAACAGTCTGAAACGAGGCATCTCTGAAAAAAGACTACAAAGTCTCGGGGTTTGTACCATTTTTCTAGGACCATCGATGCGGAACTCTAATAATAACAATCCAGGGGAAAAGAAAGGAAAAGCACCGAAGTCATAAGAAGGATGATGCATGTGGCACAGGGAAAGGCCATTTGAAGGGAGACTCCGAGCACGTTACTTCCAAGTCCAAGATCTCCATTTATCAGCCGTGCGACTTCAGACCATTCATTTAAACTCCCCAATAGTTTTCCTGTGCAAAACAGTACTGAGACAATAGTCGGTCCTTTCTCATAAAAGTTTCAAATATATGACTGTTATAAAGGTACTTGGTAAA
>NC_043706.1:12211262-12212971 GCF_006229205.1 Suricata suricatta | reverse complement strand
CTTCTCTGCAGGTGCTTCTGTTCCTGATGGCTCTTCCCAGGGTGGGGCTTGGTTTTTCAGCCCATGTGCTGAAATATAGCAGCCAACTCACAATATAGAATAGGGTTTATTCTGGGTGCTCTGGTGTCTATATAGATTGGATCAAAGGGAGATCCATCTAGAATCCACTTCGAGTCCTCCCAGATGGTAAGCTTGCTTCCAGATGGTACATCTAAGAGGAGAGAAAGAAATCACTGAACATCATCATAGCAGCAGGACGGCCCTGTGACCTTATTTCTTTCAGGGTTCTTCAGGACTCCAGAAAGTTCTGCCTGCCTTAGATTTTCACAGAAAGTTTTCCCTCTTCCTGAATCTCGGACTGAAGTCAGGGACCTTCAGAGAGCGATGGTGTTTATGTATATCCAAATGCTGACCATCCATAATCACAATTATGGATTGTGGCCTGATTCGTCATATTTTAAGAGTTTACATGAATTGGACCAAACCGTCATCAAACTCCACAGGATGTTGAGGGGCTTTTGTTATCAAAGTGCTGCCTACTGTATGCAAAGCTAATATTTGGCTGATCCTTAGAAAGTGGGTGACTTTCAGCAAAATCCACTGTCCCTTCCTCACTCTTTAGTTGTTCAGGACAAAACAAAAAACAAAAGGGACGCCTGGTGGCTCAGTCAGTTAAGCGGCCGACTTAAGCTCAGGTTATGATCTCGCGGTTCATGAGTTCGAGCCCCGAGTGGGGCTCTGTGCTGACAGCTCAGAGCCTGTAGCCTGCTTCCAATTCTGTGTTTCCGTCTCTCTCTGCCCCTCCCCTGCTCACGCTGTGTCTCTTTGGGTCTCTCTCTCTCTCTCAAAAATAAATTTTAAAAAATTAAAACAAAAAACAACAAAAAAACCCAAACACAAAACCAAACCAAAACAAAACAACAATAACAAAACCACACTGTCCCTGGTATATCAGCAACTTAATAAATTATCATCTCCCCTTGCAAGATGCCACACTCGGAGAAAGATCACGAGGATGTGTCCCAGAAGAGACAATGTGGTGGGTTCTCCTTCGAACCAGGAATGGATGCCTGACATTCGGAACCTGGGCTCCTAGGCAAGCAATTTCAGAAAGGATGCATCCTGCCTCATTAGCTTTGCTGCTACCCTTGCTGCTTTGGCCCAGACTTCCCCACACGTAACTTTGTGTGGCCTGGAAACTTCTATTCATTCAACCAGGAAACAAATACTTATTCATTCATTTGTTCATTCATTTTATTAGGGGCCTACTATGTGACAAGCTCCGGGCTTGGAGCTAGGGCCACAGGATCATGGTAGTCAGCAAACTTCTGGTGGAGCCTGGATTGTCCCTGCCATCCCTGGATGGGTGCTTGTCCTGTCTTGATTCTTGGCTGAACTTCTCTTCAGCATGAATTGGCCAGCCCCCTCCAGGCCCCCTTCTTCCCCGGCACCCAACCCTGGGGCCAGCGGGGCTGCTCTGTGGAATTTGTACCTCTTCTCTGAACTTGCCCTTGCTCCCTGTAACCCTCAGTCCAGTCAATACAGGGGCCACCAAGGGGCAACCCCAATTGAGCCCAGAAGATTCATGAGCTCGCGCACAGCCCTTAGGCTGTCGACCCAGAAATGAAAGTTCTGGACCCTGACTCAAGTCCTTGTGGGCCTAGATCCACAGACAGGCCAGTAGGTCATTTAACTTTATTTGTTTTTTT
>NC_043706.1:12209453-12211162 GCF_006229205.1 Suricata suricatta | reverse complement strand
CTTCTCTGCAGGTGCTTCTGTTCCTGATGGCTCTTCCCAGGGTGGGGCTTGGTTTTTCAGCCCATGTGCTGAAATATAGCAGCCAACTCACAATATAGAATAGGGTTTATTCTGGGTGCTCTGGTGTCTATATCGATTGGATCAAAGGGAGATCCATCTAGAATCCACTTCGAGTCCTCCCAGATGGTAAGCTTGCTTCCAGATGGTACATGTAAGAGGAGAGAAAGAAATCACTGAATATCATCATAGCAGCAGGGACAGCCCTCTGACCTTATTTCTTTCAGGGTTCTTCAGGACTCCAGAAAGTTCTGCCTGCCTTAGATTTTCACAGAAAGTTTTCCCTCTTCCTGAATCTCGGACTGAAGTCAGGGACCTTCAGAGAGCGATGGTGTTTATGTATATCCAAATGCTGACCATCCATAATCACAATTATGGATTGTGGCCTGATTCGTCATATTTTAAGAGTTTACATGAATTGGACCAAACCGTCATCAAACTCCACAGGATGTTGAGGGGCTTTTGTTATCAAAGTGCTGCCTACTGTATGCAAAGCTAATATTTGGCTGATCCTTAGAAAGTGGGTGACTTTCAGCAAAATCCACTGTCCCTTCCTCACTCTTTAGTTGTTCAGGACAAAACAAAAAACAAAAGGGACGCCTGGTGGCTCAGTCAGTTAAGCGGCCGACTTAAGCTCAGGTTATGATCTCGCGGTTCATGAGTTCGAGCCCCGAGTTGGGCTCTGTGCTGACAGCTCAGAGCCTGTAGCCTGCTTCCAATTCTGTGTTTCCGTCTCTCTCTCTGCCCCTCCCCTGCTCACGCTGTGTCTCTTTGGGTCTCTCTCTCTCTCAAAAATAAATTTAAAAAAATTAAAACAAACAACAACACCAAAAAAACCCAAACACAAAACCAAACCAAAACAAAACAACAATAACAAAACCACACTGTCCCTGGTATATCAGCAACTTAATAAATTATCATCTCCCCTTGCAAGATGCCACACCCGGAGAAAGATCACGAGGATGTGTCCCAGAAGAGACAATGTGGTGGGTTCTCCTTCGAACCAGGAATGGATGCCTGACATTCGGAACCTGGGCTCCTAGGCAAGCAATTTCAGAAAGGATGCATCCTGCCTCATTAGCTTTGCTGCTACCCTTGCTGCTTTGGCCCAGACTTCCCCACACGTAACTTTGTGTGGCCTGGAAACTTCTATTCATTCAACCAGGAAACAAATACTTATTCATTCATTTGTTCATTCATTTTATTAGGGGCCTACTATGTGACAAGCTCCGGGCTTGGAGCTAGGGCCACAGGATCATGGTAGTCAGCAAACTTCTGGTGGAGCCTGGATTGTCCCTGCCATCCCTGGATGGGTGCTTGTCCTGTCTTGATTCTTGGCTGAACTTCTCTTCAGCGTGAATTGGCCAGCCCCCTCCAGGCCCCCTTCTTCCCCGGCACCCAACCGGCCAGCGGGGCTGCTCTGTGGAATTTGTACCTCTTTTCTGAACTTGCCCTTGCTCCCTGTAACCCTCAGTCCAGTCAATACAGGGGCCACCAAGGGGCAACCCCAATTGAGCCCAGAAGATTCATGAGCTCGTGCACAGCCCTTAGGCTGTCGACCCAGAAATGAAAGTTCTGGACCCTGACTCAAGTCCTTGTGGGCCTAGATCCACAGACAGGCCAGTAGGTCATTTAACTTTATTTGTTTTTTT
>NC_043706.1:12186078-12209353 GCF_006229205.1 Suricata suricatta | reverse complement strand
GAAGGCCCTCCTGTGACTTGGTGCAGTGATTTGAGCCATTTGCATGGCCCAAACCCTTAGGGATGCAGATTCTGTACATTTGAAATTGTGTGATTTATACAGGAAATATTTAGATTTAGATTCGCAATGTCTATGGAGACAGGGCTTGCTAAGCAAATTAAAGAAACGCCTATCTTCTTTTTTACACCAAACTCAAAGCAAAACAACACACCCCCAGGATTGGGGCCAGAGACTGCAGAATTTAGATTAAGAGGATAAACAGTTTTTACGTACCCTGGAACTCTCTGTAAACACCTCCTCAGGTACAAGTAACTATAAATAACTGTTATCTGTTACTAGGCAAACCTCATAGAAACATTTGGTTATCTTACATCCACTCCTTATTTCTAAAAGGGCCTGATTTGATGGACCGATTGCAATAAAGGGTATTTTTTCAGTAATTCAGCAGGGCCATGCCCCCCATCCCTGAGGCATTATTCTGAAGTTGGTGCTGGTGTATGGTGGTCAAAGAGAACCACGGAGAAGGTGCTTTGAGGTCATTTAGCCTCCAGGCAGAGCTGTCCCTTAAACTATTTTCAACCTTTGGTAGCTTGATTCCTTACCCTGCTATCTGTAAAATCATTATGATGAAATGATGGCACCATATGTCAACTGCGTTGTAATTTTGTGAAGTGCTTTAAAACCTTCATTTTTGATTATTCTCGAGACAGTCCTAAAATTCCCATTTCTTGTTTTCAAATGGGGAGACTGAGGCAGAGTGAGAACCTCTGGTTGGATTTATGCCTCACAACCCTTACCTTTCATCACCCATAGGTCATTGTGAAGAGCACAGGACACCCCCCCCCAGTCTTGTGTCCCCACCCCCCAGTCTTGTTTGGTTCAAGGCGTTTCTTTCTTCCGTTTTATGTCTTTATTTTATTTTGAGAGACGGGCAAGTGAGTGGGGGAGGGGCAGAGAGAGAGGGAGACAGAGTCAAAGCAGACACAGAGTCCGAAGCAGGCTCCAGGCTCTGAGATGTCAGCACAGACCCTGACTCGTGGCTCGAACCTGTGGACTATGAGATCATGACCTGAGCTGAAGTCGGATGCTTACCCGACTGAGCCACTCAGGTGCCCCCGGTTCAAGTGTGTTTCAAAGCACAACTCTTCTCTCTTGTTTGAACACCTCAGAGTATGTTCTCCAGCTTCTAGAGCATTCTGGTTCCCAAGAGGCTCACAACACTGCCACCCCCTGCAGATGTGGAAACTGCCCAGTGGAGAGGGAAAGAGCAGGAAGTTAGTTCCATAGGAGGGAATCAGGAAGCACTTCCCTCAGCCTCCTTCTTTCCTAGGCATCAACTGTCCGTTGGAAACCAGGGCAAGCCTGCCCTCAGCAATTACTTTGACAGGAGCAAGGTGCTGGTCCAGAAACAATAAAGCTAATTTTTGTCGAGGGCTTGTTAATTAGGCAACCCACTGAGCGCCATCTTGTATCCCCCTCACCTTAACCACAGACGTCAGTAACATTGCTATTTCCTTTCCGCACATGAGGGACCCAGAGCAGAAAGAGAGGAAATCACTTGCTTCAGCTCACAGGGTCCAGAAGCTTGTCTGACTCATGACTGGGATGCCTGTCCTGGAAATCTGGGTAGAGGAGCAGGGACGAAGCAGTGGAAATTTCTGGGCTTGAGGCTGCCCAGAAAGAGATGCCCACCAATTGTGCCAGATCTGAGTCCATAGTGGACAACCAGGAAAAGATTTACGAATGTCACCTCTGGGGATTGTTGGACTCTGTGTCATCAATTTTATTTTTTTTTTTTTTTGGACCTAACACTTATTTGCAGAGAGAGACGAAACCCCTTGGATGGACATGGTGCTTATTCCCAGAAACTCTTTGGTCACATCTGTTGGCAGAACTCAAAAGTGTGCATTTCACAGTCCAAATAGGTGTGCCAAAGGCCAACGTTTAAAAAGAAAAAACGAAAAACATATCTTTCTGGAGTTTGTATTCATTCACTCAGCAATAATCAGAATGTGAGCAATCCCGGTGTGCTAGGTGCAATACTAACCAGGGGGACACGGAAGTGAACGGGATTGGGGTTGGTCCCTCGCTCACAGAATTTATAGCCTGAGACAGGGGTTGGCCAACTTTAGCTGCAGGCCAACAGCTGCCTGTTTGTGTAAATAAAGTTTTATTGGAACAGAGCCATGTTCATCCATTCACATTTGCCTGTGGCCAACTTTGCACCAAAGCAACAGAGTTGAGTCATTGCAACAGAGACAGGATTGCCAGCAATGTCTGAAATATTTACTATCTGGCCCTTTCTGGAAAAAGTTTGCCAACCCCTGTTCTAGAATAACATTTATTTTTCAAGCCTGGAAATTTTTCTTTTGGATGAACACATTTATTTACCCTCATGCTGGTCATCTGTTAAGTTCTCTACTAGCCAGTTTGATTCCTATGAAGACAACAGATCATCACTAATGCTGAGACAAACACGAAATTATAATCACAAAGGAACCACCAACATTTGCTGATCTACTTGCCAGGCAGAGTTCTAAGCAAAGCACATGGATTATTTCTATCTGTTCCCATAATAACTCTAGGCAGGAAGCATGCTTATTATCCCCATTTTACAGACGGAAGCTGCTGGTTAAGTAACTTGGCCTAAATTTGGGGATAAATGGAGCAGTATTGGGATTTAATGTATCCCCGCCAACCCCGCCACTCTGCCCCGGAACAGGCGGTGGGGTGTGGGGTCATGGCCAAGCAGTTTGGAGAGGAGGAAGTCTTCCTGGGAAGTAGTCGCGCCATGCTGGCCTGGTGTGTGCTGGGCCTCTTTTTAGCCCTAAAGAAAGCCTCATACAAGAGAGGATGAGTCTCTCTCATGCTTTCTGCACTCAGACATCCTCTCCTCTCGGAGGGGGGATGGAATCTCTAAACCACGCTCCCCGCCTCAGTGTGATTAAGGTGCTTCTCAGACGTGGATGTGTCTCATGCCTCTGCTAATGCTGATCTGAGGGGGCGGCTTTGAAACTCAGCAGGGGGAAAAAACAGAAGACATTGCAAGGAGACAGGAGCCCCTGTAGAGGTTACTCCTCCATCACTGTCTCGGGGATGCCCAAGACCCTGACTGCTACGTTCTTCCTTTTTCTTCTGATCGCTCCTGAATTCCTTCTCCCCAGCCCCGGAACATTGTTGCCTTTCCCACAACAAGATGTTTTTTCCCCTAAAATTTGAAGACCTCTCCTGGCATTCTTAAAATGTAAGAACAGGACCACAATAGTCACACCCATGTCTGAGTAGGGGAGGGGACTTTACTGAGTTCGGGAACAGAGGAGGGGCGTCTATTTCTTAAATATCTTCCCAGGCATCGCGAAGCCATGACCCTAAGGTTGCTCACACTTCCTTTATGAATGTGACGTCGGCTGGTGATGGTCTGGGACGTTCTGTCTGTGCTATGATTGTCCGTAAACAATCATCTATCCGCAGGAGCCAGTAGAGAACACATACACTCTTCTGTGTCTCCCACCACCGGGGCACCTGGGACATGGGTTGTAGCCTTGACCGATCTAGGAAATCAGAACCACCCCCATGGAGGCCCTCCTCTGTCTTGGGAGTTGACATCGCCCTGGCCCCCGTAGTGCCTACACATGGTTATTTGTCCCCAGCACCCCCTGCTCCTTCCTGAAAGACCTGTGCTCCAAGGCACATGCAATCAGACACTCACCCCATGGGCTAACTTAGTTATTCCCCGTTTCAGACATAAGCCTGAGTTCTGTCCTAACCTTGATATAGCCGTAAGTAGAACGAGCCAATGTTCAGAGCCTCTAAAATATGCACGGAATTATAAAAAAGTAACAGGTACCTACTTTTAGGTCTGACAAGCTATTCGCTCCATGGAATTATGCACCACAATCTCTACCGCTCTGTAAAATCTTTGGGAGGCCTTGCATTTCGTATGCAAGCGCTATCAGCAAGTCATTCCTAGAACATTTAAATAGGCTGTCTCTATAGAATTAGCTAGGCAGCCAGCATTGGAGGAGCTGGGAGATAATTATGTCTTCCATAAAATGAAGTTCTGTTCTAAGGAGGGAATGTGGCCAAGACGCCAGGTATGCTTTCGTTTTCTTTCTATCTTGGCCACCTCAAGCCGAGACACATTCCAAGCCACCCGTTTGCTGCTCATGCTTCTGTCTTTCATGAAATGACTTTATTCTCCCAGAGCTCACGGGTAACTATCACAACAAGGATATAGATTTCCTTTTTCTCCCAGGTTTTATTTAGGACACACTTTGGGGATCTTGCATAACCTCTCTGAAAAGAAGTTTGCAAAATATAATGATCATGTCATCTGCTTTTCTTTCTCTCTCTCTCTTTTTTTTAGCTCGAAATAATTAAATTAACCAAAAAGATTCAAGCTTTCTAGTTTAAATTTGTGCCAAATTGACTCAAAGTTAACATATTTTTGAAAGGGTTATCTAATTGAATCTCAAATGGCTCTTGCTAATGCTTTGCCCTATTTCTGATCCCAGCTACCCTGTCAGTCTTTGGGAAGCCAAGGGGCCAGTTAATAAAGAAGGTAAGGGAAACCACAGGAGGGGAAAGGGAATTAGATGATAGATTACATTCATGCCCTTTGTGTGGTGTCCTTAACATAACAGTCCCCTAGAAAAAGACATTGGGAAGAAGTAGAGGGCCACCCCCAATGATATCTCTTGATACCATACTTATGCGATACTGCCATGCACAGTTGTTCACTCTGAGCACTGCACAATTCATAATCTATGTGTATGTCCCCAACAATGGACATTTATTCTGACTCTGGGCTCCCTATCCTCCTCCCTAGCTCTGATCTATTCTAAGTCCTCAAAGTGGGGTCCCTTTTAGCCACTCTAGCTAGCATCCAAGTCTGGTACAGCCAGCTACCTGAGGGCCTATCCCCATAAGCAATTCCTCTGCTAGGTTTGCCCCACTCTAAACACAGAAATTTGGACACTCACTTTGCTCCTGGCAATGCCTAGTGACTTCTCAGTGCAACCCTGGCTCCCAGCCAGCTTCTTGGGTCATCAAGAAATCTCTTGCTTATGCTTTTATTTCCAGTCGTGTCCCTACCCCCAGACTGTAGGCTTTCCTGTCAGTATAGTCCTGCTTTGTCCCAGGAATGTCTGGAGAAACAGGCAAAGGATTTCCAGAATTCTCCTCTATTTAGAAGGTAGGGGTACAGAAAAGAGGAAAGAAGAAGGAAGGGAATACCAAAGTGGTCTCCAAAAGACCCAGACCCGTCGCATTCTGTCCCACCCTGTCTGACACTGGTCTGATCTTTCACAGTTTTCATTATGGAAAGTGCCCATCTTTTATCTTTATATAAAAGTGTTTTTTAATGAAAGGACCATTTCAAAACACTTTTATATGGTCCTTTTTAATGGTCCTTTCATTAAAATCCACTTGCTAATGGAGAGATGTCAATATATCTGATCCAGCCAAATATTCTTTGGCCACCTCTAGAAGCCTCGTTTTGACCTGCGGCGCATTGGCTGGGTGGCTGTTCCCCCACCAGCCTCTTCCGGTCCTTTCCTCTCTTTCATCCTTCCTCCCTCCCTTACACACACACTCTCTCTCTCTCTCTCTCTCTTTCTCTCTCTCTTACTCTCTCTCTCTCTTCTTTCTTCCTTTCTTCCTTCCTTCCTTCCTTCTTCCCTCCCTCTTTCCCTCTCTTTTTTCCTTTCTTCCTCTCTCCCTCCCCCGTCTCTCTCTCTCTCTCTTTCTTCCTCTTTCTCTTTCTTTCTCTTTTCTTTCTTTCTTTCTTTCTTTCTTTCTTTCTTTCTTTCTTTCTTTCTTCTCTTTCTCTCTTTCTCTCCTCCCTCCCTCCTTTCTTTCCTTTTTCTTTCTTTCATTCTTTTTTAGTTTCTTTCTTTCCTTCTTTCTTTCTCCTTTTCTTTTTCAAGGACCCAGGGGGTCTTTTCTCTAGAGCTGAAAGGTACTCATCCAATTCGGCACCTTGCATTGCAGTCAACAAGATAGCATCATCCCAATTTTATAGAAGAGAAAACAAACCCAAGGAGAAAAGGAAACTGGCTTCACAGACACGAATTCATAGGCGCCATAAGTTACTGTTCTAACCTTGGCTGGGAATGAGAATCACCTGGGGGTGAAGATTCCAGAACATTCAGAATCTCTCAGGATGGTGTTTCTTGAACCTGACCTGCTCAGCATTCATTACAGAAGCTTCTGGAGTGTGGGAGAAAATAGGATGGCTGGGCCTCCCCTGATCAAGAGGTCTGGGTGGACCAGAGAACGTGCACATACAACCCATTCCCAGGGAAGGTGATGCTGAGGCTGAGTGTGGGGCCCCCGCCATGGGCACCGTGGGCACCGTGGGTGGTGGCAAACGCCTTTTCTGGTGGGCTAGTGGAAGAGATTCCGGCTGAGAGGTAAGTTGGTGATCCTTGGCCCACTTCAAAATGCTCTGAGGCTTGGGTCAGTGACCCAGGAGCTCTGGCCCTTGGGGAGAACTTCATGTTCTCCTGCAGTTGACTGACAGGAACTATGCTGGACTATCTCCTTTAGCACCTTCTTCTTAGTCTTTGGCATCAGCACTGCCCGTCATCTTACGTCCTTTTCCATAGGTTCTGCCATACTTCTGACCTCTGGTGGTTGTGCATCCAAGGGCCCTCCCACAGAACCTCGGGTTGTGTGCTGTGCTGCCCATGCCTCCCTGATGCCGTCTTTCAGATCCCCACGGCTGGGCAGCCCTGGCACGGGGGGCGGGGGTCGGTCTCCCAGCCCCATCCCAGCCTTCCTGCCCTGCATTGCTTGTTGACCATCTTCACCGGCCAGTCACCAGGTCTTTTTTGCCTCCTGGGCACTGTTCCCACAAGGGCTAATCTAATCTTGATCATTTCTGCTTCAAACATCCAGACTCCTAATAGCTCACTAGCCAGATTTCAGATTTGGGTCTGAGAGGTGACTCTTTTTCAGTCCATTTGTTGAACAGAGCTGATGAACATAGTTGATTCATTCTCCCATTTGCTGAACATTTACCGAGTACCTTGTGTGACTAGCACTATCATACATTTAGAGATAAGCAGAGAAATAAGATGTGTCTCCTTCCCTCCGGGAGTGGTGGTGGAGAGAGGGTTGTAATACAAATTCCAGTTCATGTGATGGGTGCAAAAACAGAATCGTGTGCCAGATATGGCGGTGCCATACGAGGCTGGAGGGTGCACTGAAACTCTCCCCCCGGTGGAGGCTGTCAGGCCCTTCATTTGCCCTGGACTTGAGCTTGCACGTTTCTAATCCTTACGGTTTGGCAATGCAAGATTGATTTCCAGAAGCAGGGACGGTAGCACAGGCAAGAGGGCAGAGAATTATTCCCTAGCAGCCGTGTGCTCTGTAGGGTAATGGAGAGTTCATAAGGCGGAAGGGGTTTCAAATGGCCTTTAATGGGTTAAGTGGATGAGGAGGTTTCAGATAGAGGTGTGAAACGGGAGGAGGGACCTCGGGTTTAGGGGCGCACCCACAGAGCTGGGTTTGGGGAAAAGGCGAGCGCTCAGAAGCTGGAATTACCCTTCTTTGTCTTCGGTCTGTCCCCCCGATGTGGCTTCACCCTATGCGCCTACGCATTTTCCATGGTGACTTGCATGAGAAGACAGAGAGCCCGCCAGCTGGCCCCCAGCGGAGGAGGTAACCTTTGGGGTGGCCACAGCATCTAAAATGCCTTGGGACTGTTGAAGGGAAGTAAAAAACAAGGAAAATCCAGCCCTCTGAAAGGGTGCCCCGCCAAGAAATGCCAAGTACCCAGGAGGGAGGGAAGAGCTGACCTCAGAGATGGATGTTGAAGCCACCAGGGGAGCTCACCAGGTGGTGACAAATCCTGAGATGCGTGCAGAAGGCAGAGAGATGAGAATTCTTTCATTACTTTCAACAATTTGCTGATTCTTTCTGGGATTCAAGGTGCTTCATTCTCTGCTATGGATATGATTAAGTAGAATTTTTGCAAATAGAATCCTTTGAAAACTCTGTCTAGGGGAGTTGCTATTTAAAGGCAAAAGATAGCCAATCTTATCTAAATGAGGAATTCTCCTGAAAAATGCATAATCACATTCTATTTTACCTGTTTCTTTTTTTTTAATTTAGAAAAATTTTTATTTTTGAGAGACAGAGAAAGCGTGAGCAGGGGAGGGACAGAGAGAGACGGAGGCACAGGATCTGAAGACAGGCTCCAGGTTCTGAGCTAGCTGTCAGCACAGAGCCTGACGCGGGGCTCGAACCCACGAACTGCGAGATCATGACCTGAGCTGAAGCCGGATGTTTAACCGACTGAGCCACCCAGGCACCCCTATTTTACCTGTTTCTAAGGACTAAATTTAAAAAAAGTATATTGGGGGGGCACCTAGGTAGCTCGGTCAGCTAAGCGTCCAACTTTGGCACAGGTCCTGATGTCACAGCTCATGAGTTCGAGCCCTGCATCAGGCTCTTTGCTGACAGCTCAGAGCCTGGAACCTGCTTCAGATTCTGTGTCTCCCTCTTTCTCTGCCCCTCCCCCTCTCATGGTCTGTCTCTCTCTCTGTATCAAAAATAAATAAAACATTAAAAAAAAAGAGTGGAACAGCTCTTGAACAACATTGTTCAGCAGACAAAATCTTCCTTGCATGCCTCTTAGCTTTCTCTGGTTTCTGGAGAGAACTCTAAATCCTCATGAGCTTCCTGACTACCCAGAGTGCCTCTTTGTGACGTCTCCAATCTTATTTCTACCTGCCCTTCCTACTGCCAGCCAGACAGACCCTTTCTGATCTGTAAACCCTTACGGAACAGGCTACTTGGGCTGGGTGTCATCCCCTCAGTATGCAACTCTTTGCAAAAATAGTACGTTTTAGTGGATTAGTTCCTTTGGGGAATACTTGATGAAAGATTTTGCAGAACTAGTACCTTAACCCAGAGGAGTATTTCTAATGGTCGTAGGAAATCGGAAGAGGTATTTTAAGCTTAGGAAGTTTTGTATACTCCACAAACACCCCCACTCACCAGCTCCCCAATTTTTAAAAAATTCAAATCCAAGTTAGTTAATATATAGCATAATAATGATTTCAGGAATAGAATTTAGTGATTCATCACTTACATATAATACCCAGCACTCATTCCAACAAGTACCCTCCTTAATGCCCATCTCCCATTTAGCCCCCCCCCCCCACTTCTCCAGCAACCCTCAGTTTGTTCTGTGTATTTAAGAGTCTCTTATGGTTTCCCTCCTTCTCTGTTTTAATATTATTTTTGCTTGTCTTCCTTTATATTCATCTGTTTCATGTCTTAAATTCCACATATGAGTTACTTGTCTTTCTCTGGCTAACTTATTTTGCTTAGCATAATACACTCTAGTTCCATCCATGTTGTTACAAATGGCACAAATTCATTCTTCTTGATAGCTGAGGAATATTCTAATATATATATATATATATGTATACCACATCTTTTTTATCTATTCATCAGTAGATGGACATTTGGGATCTTTACATACTTTGGCTATTGTTGATAGTGCTGCTATAAACATTGGGGTACATCTGTTCCTTCAAAACAGCATTTTTTGTATCCTTCGGATAAATACCTAGTAGTGCAATTGCTGGATCGTGGGGTAGCTTTATTGTTAATTTTTTGAGGAACCTCCATACTCTAAACCTAAATGTGTTTTATTAACTATCAACTCTACCATGAAAGAGGTTCAGAGAAAAGCGATAGCCCTTCATACTGGAAAAATAATTTAAGAGAAAAAATTGAAAGAATTGGGACTCTCAGGATGAGGAAGAGAATACTAGAGAGAAAGATGAACAGTAGCTTAAAATATGGCCAGCACAGGGCTGTCCGACAGAAATATATGTGAGCCGGTTAAGTAATGTTAACTTTTCTTGTCACTACATTAAACAAAGTAAAAAAGATAGGCAAAAATAATTTTAATTATGTATTTTCTTTAACTCAATGGATCTGAAATATTAGTTCAATATATAATCAATATACATTTACTTTCATCCGATATTTTACATTCTTCACACTATGTCTTAGGAAGCTGGTGTGTTTATTTTATAATCAGGCATCTCTGTTTGAACGAGCCCCGTTTCCCAGCTCCAGCAGTCACAGGTGACTGAGTGACTATGTAATGGGCAGCTCACGTCTAGGGTGATGAGTGTCCTGGAGGAGGAAACCGCGCAGAGGTCAAGTTGGGCAGGTGAAAGCAGCTATAAAAATGGAAGCCTGGGTACCACCATCTTGGAAATTCTGGCTTATTTGGTCTGGCTTGGGCCTGGGCATTGTTAGTTCTTAAAAGCTCATCTGGCAATTCTGATGCATGGCCAGGACTGAGACCCACTGGCCTAGAGGAAGAATTTCCACTGAGCGAGAACACTTACACATTTCGCTTTTTTTTTTAACACTAAATTATTTTTGAGAGACAGAGAATGAGCAGGGAAAGGGCAGAGAGAGAGGGAGACACAGAATCTGAAGCAGGCTCCAGGCTCTGAGCTGTCAGCACACAGCCCGACACGGGGCTCGAACCTGTGAGCTGTGGGTTCAGACCTGAGCCGATGTTGAACACTTAACCAAAAAGCCACCCAGGTGCCCCAGCACTTACACGTTTAAATGAAAGCTTCAGGAGGGAAGGAGTTCCCATCATCTCTTATGTCCAAATTTAAGAACTGGAAGGAAACTGTAAAAATATCATGGACTCTACCACTTATGTGACAAATCAGCATTGGGCATCCCAGTTTGGTGCTTATTGAGGGTTTTGTTTGCTTGCTTGCTTGCTTATTTGGTTACATCTTCAACATCTCCCTCTCCCTTTTTCTTTTCCAGCCTACAGGAGATTTTCAAACCTGTTTCTGTTTGAGTTGCCCCTGGGGGTAGGTGCTAAAGCTTCTCAAAGCCCCACCCACTTCTGAGTAGCTGTAGGTTGTCTTCCTATAATTGGCATCTACCTACCTTGACACTGGCCTCTGCCACTGGGTACACAGGTTGAGGAACTATGACCCCTGCAGGATCTCCATCCTTATCTGTGCTCATGGGAGGAACTCTCCTCTCCATGTCTTCGAGGCAGAGGAGGGTTTGAACCGCTGGGTGTGATTTATGACCCACATCTGCAGGGCTCTTGTGACTTTATAAGTTCCTGCTACATCATGGGCAATTTCTGCCAGAAAGTTAAATATTTGGAAATCAGAGACACACTCTATTGCCAAAGACCTCTATTTGGTGTATCGTGTGTTGGACAAAGCTCTGGGTAGAGCTGATGCATAAATGCATCCATAGCATGGAGGGGCATCAGCGTTGGGAACCCTGCAGCCCCCCCCTCCCCCAATTTCCCCAGAGGGTGACAAGCTCTGTTCTAAAAACCAACTTTGTCAGGAGCTCAGATAACAGCTTTCTCACTAACGGTACCTAGACTCCTTCAATTCCTCTTTCATACCACAGTAAATCGCTCTCTTGCTCGCTCTTATTTCTAAAAGTGGGTCACTCTTCAGCGCTTGCCTTTCAGTTTCTGGGAAATGTCTACTGTCTTCTATCCTCTTGTTTAGCAGCACAGGCCAAAGAGAATGAAAGAGACAGAACCTCGCCACTTAGGTCATCAAAAGAGTAAGCTGGGATTTTGTCCTTGGCTCCTTCAGGCTTTGAAACGGATTTGTATGAGAGCAGGCTTGTGCCAGAAAGGTGGAGGTATAACTTGTTATTTAGCTTATTAGTCGCTGGTTCTAAGAGGCTATCCACTCGGATTCTTACGAATCTTCCCCATATTCCTTTACAAACCCCAAGCCCGTGATAATGGCCCCTCTCTGAGGATCCCGGGGAGCTTTGCTGGTGATGAATGCGGGAACCCCAGAACAGAACAAATTGGTCTCATAAGCAGCAAGTGACAGGCTTTCTGAGTACAGCTGCTTTCTTCATTAGAACACTAAAAATAGCCCTGATCATCGCAGGCTGGTTTCACTTTAAGCCTTCTGCCACATCCATTTGTCTGCTTCATTCAGGGCTTCTGCGTGTCTATGACACCGTGATACTATTTCAGACGAAAAGTGCATTGAGGAAATGTTTCCTTTCCCTCCCCCACATTCACTCCAGATGTCCTCCACTGTCCAACCCTGTTTCACATTAGGGGAACTCACGGGAATCTTCCGGCATCCCGGCCACCCCCATCAGCCTCGCTCATTTTTGGAAAATGCACCGAGAGAAAGAATTTACAATTATTAGGATTTTCTTTTTCTTCTTCGAGCAAATGTTCATTACACGTGTGATGTTCTATGGATAGCTCATGGATTCTTGAGTACAACCACCCTTTCCAGCAGATGCAGGATTTTACTAGATTCTCGACTCAGATTCAGTTTGTGGAGACATTTTTTTTTCCCCTCCCGGAGCTGGCTGATTATGACCGCTGGCAAAGCCGGTTTCCTTTCCAGCTTCAAAAAGTGATCCGGAAACACATTGTGGAGGCAGCCTGTGTGAGCAGGTCAGTCCGGGGGAATCTGGGAGAACACGTACTTAGCCCCTGCCCTTCTCTTTCGTGCCTCCCAGAGGAAACTGGACTCACATGATGCCTGAGGGTGGCGCCATGATTATGGTAGGGTGGGTTTTTTGCATGGCTTAGAGCAGCCTGGCTGTTATGTTCCCCCCTCCCCACTCTCTGCCTCCAACGTATTGAGAGAATGGAGCATAAAAGTAGGAAAAATTAGAAGAACAAAAGCCATCAGCCCGCTGCTTAATAGTACCCATTTATGAAAGGCACAATCAACAAAGCAGACACAGGAACCCATAACAGGAATCCTTTAGACTTAAAATATGGAAAACAAGCCTCAACCTTCCGTTGGACTGCACTGTATGTACATTTGATGTATATACAAAAGTACGGCTCTAATGGCTTTAATAGAACTAAAAATCCGAAAGATGAGAGTTAATGTTGCTATGGAAACTTTTACATGTCTTGACTGCAGAACTCCTAGTTTAAATTTGCAAACTTAGTATCACATTAGCTTTTTTCACATTGGATTTCTGGTTGGTCTTTTAAGAAGATAAAAGGAGAAAAACTGCATGTCATACTAGAACTTCTTGTTATACTCATAGCCAGAGGAGAGGTGGCTTGTGATCATTTGACACAATTTTTTTCTTTTTTGTCTGCATAGGAAACATCCTTAAAAGAGCTTACATAAGGGCTATGTGGGGTGAAGATTTTATAGTGAGGCATGATGAATTCAGCTCCAGATTTTTCAAAATTCGAATGAGTTTCTTTTTTCGTAGAATCGAGGGTCCAGAGGATGGATCGACATAAATCAGGGGGTTCATAGTTTTAAAATCCCAAGAGTTGCAGAGCTCAAAGTCCTATAAAGAGCAGAGGAAGTTCTGGAACACAACTCTCAAAAGCGTGGTGACACAGCCACCATGCACTGCACTCTGAAGCCGGACTCCACGTGAGTAAGAGCAGCGTGGAAAGAGTTCGAATTGAAGAATTGTGGAGTAATGGCTCAGAAACTTGAGTGTCCCTTCCCCACTCTCTCTCCGTCGTCTCTTCGCTCACCGTCAGCCCCCTCACCTCAGCCATAGGGGCTCGTGGGTAAGTTTGGCCAGCTGGAAGGTTTGTAAGCTTCAGGGTCAGATAGAACTAGATATAAAGGTGGCCCCATCATGGGGGCAGATCATTTATCTCCTCTGAACTTCAGTGTCCTCTTAAGTGGAAATAATAATGCTCATGTCACATGGATTGGGATAAGAAATGATTGGGATAACATATGCAAAGTACTGAGTACTTTCCTTAAAGCACAGCAAGCCCTCAATAAATTCTCTTTCCTCCAGTTGAAATGTACGCATCCTTGGCACCTTTGGGAGCCTGAAGGGGTAAGCTTGGATCCAGCCTGCATTCACTGAGGTCATGTGGAGTGGACGTAAATTCCCTGCTCTTCTCTGATCCCCACTAGTACATATTTTTATTGTTTTTACCTAAATTATACAAATAATCTACTTATGAAACACATAGGTGCTTGTGTTGTGATGACCATGCTTGTTCCCGACTATATACTCAGGGTCTAGCAGAATAATGCTTGTTGGATACAAGGGTGAAAGGTGGGTATGGGGCACATACAATGAGGGGTGGCCCTATTTAAAAAATTAAAAATATATGAATGTAGAGTTAGGTTCAGGAGGGCCATTCAAGTGTGGCACCCTAAAGCTAAAGCTTCATGAGCTTCATGGTAAATTTGCCTTTGTCTGAAGAAGTGAATGTGGTCCTGAACTCATGAATGGTCACCTGCCTTTTTCTGACCTTATATGGTGGTGGTGTCTTGTTTTGGTCCTGTGACAATTTAGTTTAGGTTTGTTCCTTGAGGGGCAGACTAATGACGGGAAGTCTTTATATCCACAAGATATGTATTCAGAGGGAGTGTGGGTGAGCAGGCATGAGGCCATAGACTGTCATAAAGTAATTTAGAATCAGGCTTTTATCAATAACCCATGTATTTATCTGCTGGGGCTGCTATAACAAAATATCACAGACTGGCTGGCTCAAACAGAAATGTATTTCTCACAGCTATGAAGATTGGGAAGTCCAAGGTCAAGGTAGTGTCCAACTTGATTTCTGGCAAAAGCCCTCTTAATGGCTTTTAGATGGCCCCCTTCTCACTGTGTCTTCATATGTCCTTTCTTCTGTGAATTTGCAGAGAGAGAGAGAGTGGAGAGAGGAGAGAGAGAGAAAGAGAGGGAAAGAGAGAAAGGAAGAGAGAAAGAGAAACAGGTCTCTTTATTTTCCAGAAAGCCAACAGCCCTACTGAGATTGGGCCCCACCCTTATGATTTCATTTAACTTTAAGTACCTTCTAAAAATATTATTCCCAAATACAGTCCCACTGAGGGTTAGGGCTTCCCTTAGGAGTTTTGTATGGAATACAATTTAGCCCATAGCACCCATCAGGCCTGCTTCTGGCTTCACCTTGACCCTCGGTTGAGGACTCACCTCTCTGGGCTCTGATATACTCATCAGATATGAGGATAGTATCAGAGCAAGATGGGGGAGAATTGTTACCTCCAGGGAACAGAACCAAAAGGGCACCTTGGCTAGAGTAGCAATCCCAACAGGCATGTTGAGACCGTGTAGGATTTTGAAAGGAGATACCACACTTGTCACAGAGAAATGATTTCCTTGGTTCCTGACAAAACTTTGGTTCTTTCCCTTTCCTGCTCTTCGTCTTCATATTTTACTCTTTTTTCTTCCTTTCTTCCTGTTTTCCTTTTCGTCCTTTCTCCTTCCATTTTCAATAGGATAGTCAGACGCAGTGGTTCTCAGCACTTTTAGTGATGGTTATCTGCTTTTGGTTTCCCCCAAATGACAGGGTTGATGTATGAGTAAGGAGTGGGAGAGCAGAGGGGGCGGAATCGATGGGGGGGCAGGGGAGGTGCGAGGTCGGGGGGTGTGAGTGTAAGACAAGACAAACAAGGGTGTCATGGCGGTGTGAGGCTGGAGGAGCGGGCGCCAGCACAGAGCGAGAAATTTCCCAAGTGATAACTCTGGGTCTCAAGTTTCTCATTAGTTAAAAAAAAAAAGGAAAGAAAGAAAGAAAAAAAAAAAAAGCTGGAGTAGAAAATCCCCGAGGTGCCCTTGATCTCTAATATTCCTTTCTATCCTCCCTTCCTGGGGAGTGGAATTGATCAACAAAACCCTTTGTGTACCTTATAAGAAAATCATTATGCAGATTCAAAGTATTGCTCAAATTAATTCTAATGAGGTTCAAGGGGAAAAACAAGTAACAACCAAAACTCTTTAATAAAGTGTTCTAAAAAGAAAAAAAGAATTATCGCCCACTTCTCCACTTCCTGCTTTTGGCAGGGACTAGAAGTGGAAATCTGAAGACGCCGTGAGACAGTCTGTTCTCATGGTATTTCTAGCTGAGAACAGGAAGGAGGGGAAATCTCAGATGAGTGAGAGAGCCTGTTTTTCAGTGATTAGCAGGCCAAAGAAGTTTCACTGGGCAATCAAGCTTGACAGCACCTCTAAAAGTTTTACCTTTATTTGGTCAGCATCACAGACCTAGCCAGCAGCACCGTCATAGTCACCCAGACGCAAGTGTCACCAGTCACCATTACTGGCCCTCGGGGACAGCCGCCCTCCCTGAGGCTGGGTGGTAGGCGCTGAAGACCCAGTCGGAAGCAATGTGGCCCCGACCCTTCTGGAGTGTATAACCTGAGTTGGAAGGATGAGGCATCTGCAATTGAAAAATAATTACAATGCTAAGCAGCATATGCCGCGTGCTAACTTAGCCGTGCAGACGATGCCAAGAAGGAGCCGTCCACACACTTCCCCAAGTTCTTTATTAGCTTGCATTGCTCTCTCCCTCACCATTGGGCTCTTCTCACTCATCACTGGAGGGTTCTGCATCCTTAGGCAAAACATGTTTCATAATTCCTTCAGCCCTCTTGCTGGTCTCCAGTCACAACAGAATGTCTTGTGTGTGTTCCCAGTGAGTCACTGAAGCTGAATCACGTTAACAATAAGCATGTAATGATTAATGCACACCGATTGACTGGGTGGGCTGGACCCAGAAACGGCCCGTCTAGACCTGTTGCTTTGTCCCTAATTACCTGCCACACGCACGAGTCTAAACTTGCCATAGACATTCCAGGGAACATCCTTGGTGACTGTGACTCCAATTGGAGCTCATAAATCTCCTAATGGCATCTTTACAACCAAGGCCACTACAGGGCTCAGGTAGAGTGATGGGCATCCCTCCCTGCCCCCCTCCGCCCACCCCGTGGAGAACACAGAAACCCTGGTGGGAGACTCACTGAGGGCAAACGTTCTTGGAAAAGGATTAAAAAGATGTGATTTCTCTTTGAAATAATGTACTGATGAGGATTGTGTTCTGAACAAGGGACTAAGCCTCTGTGTTTCATTGAAATGGCCACCATTACCATGTATAAGCAACTATTTATGGAAACCTGAGTGATATGCCTTTCCAGTGAACAGGAAAATGCTTACAAAAGTGTATGCAAATTAGACAGATACAAGAGGAGGCTATCACATTCTGTTTGCTGTGATGTTTTAACTGAAGTGGCTGCTTCGTGCCCCAGAAGAGAGGATGTTTCATGGTGGCATGGAATTCAGGATTTCTCCTGATTCACTTTGTCTGGATCTTTGAGAAAACCTTTGATCATCTTCTACGTTTTTCTTTCTTTCCTCTTGGGACTGTGGAAATGAATTAGACACAAACTCAGCTAACAGAAGCACAAACAATCTGATGAGCAAGGTGAACAGACATCCCAACAACACAAAGTGGGCAAGGAGGGTCACTGGGTGAGGAATTTCGCAGAATGAGAGTCAAGTGTAGAATGTGATCGTCTTCAATGTCCAAACTGAAATGCTGGAATCAGGGAGTCCTTTTTTGTTTATTAAAAAAAGGTTTTTTGAGAGAGAGGGAAGGCAGAGAAAGAGGGAGATACAGAATCTGAAACAGGCTCCAGGCTATGAGCTGTCAGCACAGAGCCTGACGCAGGGCTAGAGCCCACAGAGCATGAGATCATAACCTGAGCTGAAGTCGGACGCTTAACTGACTGCACCACCCAGGCGCCACAGGTAACCCTTTCCTAAAGTAATATTTTTTTTTACCAGAAGTTCATTGTAAGCAGTTTATGAAATAGAGAGAGGCTCAAATATGGAAGTAAAAATTCTTCTAATATGGCCCAGTGAAAACCAATGTCAAATGTTGCTGTATATCCTTCTAGTCAGTTTTCTCTGCATACCTAGGAATTGCGAAATGATGGTAGAATCACATTGTAGACTGTTTTACAGACTGTTCATTTAACAATATGCTGTAGAATATACCATGATTATTTTCCCCTCACAATTTCAAGTCCTCCTACTCCAAGATTTTTAATGGTTTTATAATCTCTCATCCTATGAATACGCGGCATTTGATGTGTCCACTCCCCTAGAGTAAGACATTTACATTGTTTTCAGTGTTTCACTCATATACCCAATGCTGTGATGAGCATCACTGGGTATCTGTGCCTCTTACTGATTTTTTCCTCAGGATACATTCCCTAAAAATAGAACTGCCAGATTACAGGTATGAAAATCCAAGCCCAGTCACATGGCCGATTTCAAAAGACAAGCTGAGACCTTGACCTATGTATTTCAGCAATGCTTGTGTTTTTATTTATGATTTCCTTTATATTGTTTAAACATTGATCCTAGAGATAAAAATGGTCATTCCAGGTCTGCCAGCAGAAAGCTCTCCTAGATTTTGGCTGCCATTTTATCAACACTAGCAACTTCACCCTGAATTTGGCTGATGCAACTTATTTTACCTGCCTTTAAAATGCATGAACAGACCCTTACTTTCCTTACAATTTGCTGTCTTCTGATTCCTTACTGCGTTATTACTTCCCAGGGTCAAAAATCACAGTTCTCACTGATATGCAATCACACCTGAGAAGAAGCAGCTGAGTTTGATAATACACCCACAGTGTCCAAAACAAAAGTTTTATTTCAGCGATGTACATGATGCATTAATTTTTAATTTTCATGTTTTTTATTTTTTTTTGAGAGACAGAGAGAGATAGTGCGAGCAGGGGAGGGTCAGAGAGAGAGGGAGATACAGAATCTGAAGCAGGCTCCAGGTTCTGAACTGTCAGCACAGAGCCCGATGCGGGGCTCGAACCCACGAACCATGAGATCATGACCTGAGCCGAAGTCAGACGCCTAACTGACTGAGCCACCCAGGCGCCCCAATTTTTAATAGCTGTTATAACTTTCACTATCACACTCCATGTTAGTGGTCATTTTTAGGGTGAATACATCACACTCGATTATAGGCTAAGCACGCTGATATTTTCACAAACATCCTGGAAGATATGCATCTGAAGTGAGGTGGCCGAAGGCACCTTACTCATATCGCTTCAGAGGTCAGCTTTCGGAACTGTCAGTTTATGAGAAGGGTAAATAATTCTCTATTTCCACGTTAGGGTTTCAGCACAGTCTCGTGCAGGAGTGGGTAAGTAAGAAAGCTTTTACAGTACGGTATCCTAATGATTAGGGTATGGATAGATGTACTGTGAAGTCCCTTTCTATCTTTTTTGGTTTCTCCTTTTTGCTCTACTTCCTTTGAGTCTTCCATTCACTGCCTCAGTATTTCTAGGGAAGATCTGGACCGGGTCGACATGGAATACAAGACGGTGTGGAGGGGTTCCGTAGGGCCAGCCAGAGCCCGGAGACAAGGGACACACACTGTGACGGGCTCCCTGGTGCCACCTTGCCCCATGCATTTGGGTAGCCTGGGGCCAGAGCACAGATGGAGGCCACTGTCCATCTGTGGCAATCTATACAAGGTATAAATCAAGTTAATAAGCTCTTAACTAAAAAATAGCTTCAGATGGACAAAGCCGAAAAAATATGTGTAAAGCTATGGTTTTATGCGGTCCAGAGTTGGAAGACTGTAAAGCAGTTGGATTCGATTATTATTGTCCTTATACGATGTTCTGTCGACGGGCTGGCAATGTTTGGATGGGAAGGAGAGGGTGCTTATGCTCCTGGGCACAGCAGCGGTGGTGCCTGGTGACTGGGACTCGGGGCGTGAAGAGGGACTTTTACTTCTTTTTTTTTTATTTTTTTAATGTCTTTTTATTTATTTTTGAGAGACAGTGTGAGCAGAGGAGGGTCAGAGAGAGAGGGAGACACAGAATCTGAAGCAGGCTCCAGGCTCTTAGCTAACTGTCAGCACAGACCCGACGTGGGGCTTGAACCCACGAACCGTGAGATCATGACCTGAGCCAAAGCCGGACGCTTAACCGACTGAGCCACCCAGGCACCCCTTTTACTTGTTAAGTTAGGTAACTTTTAAGAGACATGATGAGATGATGGGTGATTTTTATTTTCTTTTTCTCTGCTTTTCTCTATTTTTCAGATGTCTAAAATAATCATATGTTGCTTATATAATTGGGGGAAAAACTAAAAGGAAAGAGAAGAAAAGGCAAGACTAGAAAACCATCCTAGGATGGGAAAGCATCTCATTGAGTTGAACTTCTAGAAAAAGTTGTGCTTCAGTTCTTAGGCCTATGGGATTTAAACCATTCACTGAAGTGAATCCCCGGGAGCACCAGACATGTTTCTTCAAGCGCTCACGGTGGCATTGGAGAGGTGCCCAACTCTCAAAAAATGCCAGAGAACCTGTATTTTTAAAGAAGACCATGTGCAGTCATAGAACTTACTGCCTGACCTTTCGAGGCACATCATTCTTATGAATAATCCGTTTATTTTTCAATGACGTCAGACATTTCAGAGTAGGGGTTATTTTTATAATGAGATATTGCATTTACTCGGTGACCTCAACTTTTCAAAGGGCTTCATGTCAATCCTCACACTTTGGCCTTCCAATAACCCCAGGAGGCTGGAAAATGTTATCTCCCTTTTCCAGGAAGGAAAATGAGCCTCAAAGAATTGAGATTGAGTGCCCATGTCACAACAGTTCCTGATGGGACAAGGACAGAGTGTAGTTCGCTTTCATCTGAGCCCCATTTTTGGGCCACTGCTATTAATAAACTGGATTTCTAGACATATACATGTTTTCAGAAATTATTGTAAATATTCCCACTGTTGTTTGTTTCTTCTTTTACTTTTTTTATCTTTTTTTTTTGAGAGAGCATAAATGGGGGAGGGATGGAGAAACGGGGAGAGAGAGAGGGAGAGAGGGAATCCCAGGCACCCTCCAAGCAGCCAGCACAGAGCCAGACTTGGGGCTTGAACTCACGAAACTGTGAGAGTATGACCTGAGCTGAAACCAAAGGTCCCACACTTAACTAACTGACTGAGCCACCTAGGTGCTCCTGTGTGCTTCTTTTAAAATAGAAACTATCTTTAGAAGACAGCTAAAGTTTCTCTATGAGCTACTAAAGAACACTCAGCCCCCTTCTAAGACGTGCCTGGGTCCCTGTAAGTAATTCCACAGATAAGGATCTTCATAAAAACTGCTAATTAGCACTAAATACCTTTAGAAATGCCTTGCAAGATATTGTCCAAAGATGCACCGTGTGTTGGGGCACCTGGGTGGCTCAGTTAGCTAAGCATCTGACCTCGGCTAAGGTCATGATCTCATGGTCTATGAGTTCGAGCCCTGCATGGGGCTCGGTGCTGACAGTCAGAACCTGAAGCCTGCTTCAGATTATGTGTCTTCCTCTCTCTCTCTCTCTCTCTGCCCCTCCCCTGCTCATGCTCTGTCTTTCTCTGCCTCTCAAAAATAAATAAATGTTAAAAAAATTTTTTTAAATGCACTGTCTGTGTATGTGTGTGTGTTTGCGTGCGTGTGTGTGTATCTGTCTGTCTGTTGGAGGGGGGCAGTTATAATACTTTCCCTCAGGGACTCAGCTGATTTTCTGTGATGATGAGAGAGAAGAAGATTATTTTATTCAGTACTTAAAATATACATAAGTCCTATGTTAGTATTATTACAGGATAAACAGTATCCTATTTACTGAATCTATTTCTTCAACTGGGATCATTTTGAAATGACTGGCATTTACCCATTTCTATGGGTAATAACACTGCGTTGCATATTTGAAAGTCACTAAGTAAGTAGATCTTTAAAGTCCTCATTATAAGAAAAAGATATTTTTTGGTAACTATGTATGGTGATAGATGTCAGCTGGACATATTGTGGTAATTATTATGTAATATAATATCAATTCACTATATGTGCAATAAAATATCGAATACAAATATCAAATCATTCTATTGTACTAATGTTATGTCCTATGTCAATTGTACCTCAATAAAAGCAAAACAATGCTTAGATAGTTTTGTAAAGTTAATAAGTCTATGGTGCTATAAAAAAAGTTTGATTTTTGTAATATACATTTTTATAAGTTAGTATTTTATTAATTTCAGAATATTGTAGCTCAAAGTGTTTATAACTTAACCGATGGCTTATTTGTCATTGTTTTAGTGAGATGTATGTAGCGTAAAAGTCCACAGGACTCACTCCTAAACCATACCACACCACACAGACCAACAGCCATAATTAACGGAAGCTGTTGGTCACGACAAGTTAAAAAAAAAAAAAGTTTTTTCACCAGAAAAAAATTACAAAACCAAACCAAAAGGCCCATGCAAACTTATTTTAATTTTATTTCCAAATCCTCAAGTAAATCTGGAACTTCAAATAAAAGGCCATCACTTGGGGCACCTGGGTGGCTCAGTTGGTTGAGGTCCTGGTCTCATGGGCTGTGAGTCTGTGAGTCTTATGGTCTGTGAGTTCAAGCCCCACGTCCGGCTCTGTGCTGACAGCTCAGAGCCCGGAGTCTGCTTTAGATTCTGTCTGTCCCACTCTCTCTGCCCCTCCCCTGATCATGATCTTTCTTTCTCTGTCTCTCAAAAATAAATAAATGTTAAAAAAAATTTTTTAAGGCTGTAACTTAATCAAAACACAACAAAACCAACCAACAAAACTAAGCCCTCTCTTTTCAGAATATGGAGATCAGTAATGAGGTCCCCATGTAATGGAATGAGACTTTTGCTGGGAAGAGACCTACGTTTGATGGAAGCAGCAGATCCTTCACAGAACGATTTTATAGCTAATAAAACAGAGCAATTTAGAGAATCAAGGATGTAATGTCAGCCTTGTAAGAAAGTCTCAGAAGTCTTTAATATTTACATAGACAACCCTGGTTTTAGGGTTCAAAGACTTTTTGGTCGTGGCGGAATCCTGGGTCAGCAAAAACTGGTGCTCTCTGGCACAGCTGCTTCGTGAGGGGGTGATGCGTGTTTCCAAGAGGGTGTAAAACCCAACTCCCCACAGCAAATCACTGCTCCAGAGCCTCCCAACCTTAGGAGCTCAGCTTATTGTCTGCTCCTACCTCTGTAACCTCTGGACTTGAAGTTGCTGGGTCAGAAGGAGGAGGAAAGCCATCAAGGAGGACAAACACTGCATAATTCCACCCTCGTGAGGTACTAAAATAGTCAACCCAGGGGCACCTGGGTGGCTCAGTCAGCTGAGTGTCCGACTTCAGCTCAGGTCATGATATCGGCATTCGTGAGACACACGGTGGGCTCGCTGCTGTTGGCATGGAGCAGGCTTCAGGTCCCTCATCTCCCTCTCTCTTCCTGCCCGGTCCCTGCTTGCGCTCTCTATCAAAACAAAACAGTTAAAAAGAAAATGTACAAGGAACTCACCAAACTTCACAATCACCAAACAAATAATCCAGTGAAGAAATGGGCAGAAGACATGAACAGACACTTCTCCAAAGAGGACATCCAGATGGCCTACAGACACATAAAACAATGCTCAACATCA
>NC_043706.1:12175710-12185978 GCF_006229205.1 Suricata suricatta | reverse complement strand
AGGAGGGAGAGAGAGTTGGGGAGAGAGAGGGATGCAAAACTTGAGAGACTATTGAATGCTGAGAATGAACTGAGGGTTGAGGGGGAAGGGGGAGGGGGGAAAAGAGGTGGTGGTGATGGTGGAGGGCACTTAAGGGGAAGAGCACTGGGTGTTGTATGGAAAACAATTTGACAATAAAATATTATGGAGAAAAAAAATAAAATCCATCTTAAAAATCAAAAAAAAAAAGAAAGAAAGAAAAATAAATAAGAATAAAATGAAATAGGCCAACCCGGAGAAGCAGAGAGCGGAAGCGTGGTTGCTGGAGAAGAAGCGGAGGAGGAGCTAGGAGGTGGTGATCCATGGATATTAAAGCTTCAGCGATGCCGGACGAATGGATTGTGATCTGTTGTAGGACGCGGGGGCTAACGGTTAACGAGTCAGCATCTTTAACTAAAAGTCTGTTAAGAGGGTAGCTCTCAGGTTGAGTATTCTCATCACGATGAAATTAAAAAAAACTTTTTAAAGAAAGGGACATGAGAACAAACAGCAAAAATGTCAGGAAGACAAGTCATTAAAAAGATATAAAAAGAAGGTCCAAGGTGGGTAGCGCATGGCATCAGGCCATTGCCTGAACGTAGTGACTCCATTCTGAGAGCTGAAGTCACCCAAGTCACCGAGGTGATTACTAGGGGCATTGTGGGGGCACTTGGAGGAAGAGCAAGATACAGAGAAGCGCTGGAGAGCGTGTGTTTTTATAACCTTACTAATGACCTTCACACCATCTCTCTGACCCTTCCTGCCAACGTGGACGACCCCCCAGTGGAGTTATTCTGGGACATACGTGGCTTTTCTGCTTGTCTGTCTGAAGGGGAAATAGCATTTTAACTGTAACAATATGATCATTGCTTCTGACAGATTGGAGATTAAAAAAATCACTAAACATAAACACCAGCTTCTTCTCCCCTAGGGCAGAATTCAACAGTTACATAGGCAAATACATTTTATTCCTATACATTCATTTTATTCGTATCCTTATCATAATTATGTTGACACATTAATATAATTAATCTGCCCCATGGGAGAGATTCTCAGACGCCTCACAGTCTTGGAAAAAGGAGGGTGGGCTTCTTCCATTCACTGATTTTGTGTCCATTTCAACCAGTAGCAAAATAATTAGTCAAAAGCTCAGGTAGACCTTAGCATTTGCAGGGCAGGGTCATATTTGAACTAAAACTGTCAGGAAATACGAGAAGATCAGCTTTCCACTGCCCTTAGGATTTGTGGAACACGAGGGAAATATTAGTGCGTCTGTTACTTTAACTGGGCACCAGCAGTTCAGAAAGCTAAAAGCGGCTAGATCGAAGCCTTTTTAAGTTTTCTTAGTCATGGACTCATGTTCTGTCCTCTTGGTTGATGGCAACCTGACTTAGAGCCAAGCAAACAATAAGCTAGGAGCATAAACATGATCGGTCCCTCTCATTTTTACAGTGGAGGTGCATCCTTAACAAAATCTATGGCTGTCTGTGGATTTATGTGCGCTGTATCTACCAGCACCACGTCGGAGCTGTTTAAAAATCCAGTAGCATCAGGAGTTACTCTTCTGAGCAGGCTGTAAACCTTTGCAGAGTTATTTTGGCATAACAGATACAGTTTGCAGGGAGATTTAAACATGATTATAGCTCATAACTGTCAACAAGTAACACAAAGCCTCCTTCCCTTAATCAGAAAATCTGAACTTCAGGTGTTGAAATTGAGTAGGGTAAAGCACCATCTGCTACAATCGCCTGACAACCCAGAACCCCCTCTGAGGATCAGCAGCCTTCTTGCTCTCTTTGCTCCTGTGTTCTGGAATTTCCAGGAAGCTGGCTTCCCACACTTAATTGGGAAGTGAGGTTGGGATGTCCAGGAGGCCAGCGTGGAATCTTAAAAGCTGACACCCATCACCTCTGAAAGCCAGACTTCCCCTCCGGGGCAGATGGTCCTGACAGCAACCCAGCCGGGTGTGGATCCCAGAGTGGCTTGGTGGGAGGGGTATCATTCTTCTCCTATAGCGTTAGGAGTTAATAAGCTTTGGGATGTATCCCACAGCTCTCACCAGGTTGTCTCACTGGCCCCGCCCACAAAGGCATGTTGTGGTTCATGGGAAAAAATTGACTTGTGTTGGGGCGCCTGGGTGGCTCAGTCGGTTAAGTGGCCGACTTCGGCTCAGGTCATCATCTCAAGGTTTGAGCCCCACCTTGGGGTCTGTACTGACAGCTCAGAGCCTGGAGTCTGCTTCCGATTTTGTGTCTTCTTCTCTCTCTGCCCCTTCCCCTGCTCATGCTCTGTCTCTCTTAAAAATAAATAAACATTAAAAAAATGGACTTGTGTAAAGTTATTGGCAGATGTCCCAAGCCTTGACCTCCGCCTAGAATTTCCTACTGCCACAAGGTAATAGAGTAAGCCAGTCTGAGCAGAATGGTATGTATGTGTATTAGGCTAAATCTAATTTTAAATTACTAATCCATTTGAGCTATGCAGCTCACATGACGGAGGATGGAGGATTTAGCGTTGCATATGTCGAGACACAAGAAAATTTGTTATGTAAATGAACCCTAAGTACATAGTGCTTACACAGTGGTGAATTCAGGGCTCGCCATCCCTCACAGGGCTCCAATGCTGGTGAGGGAGAAGAAAATAGGCAATTCTAAAGAATTCTTTGACAGGAAACAAAAACAAAAATAAAAACCTTTCGCAGTGCTGGAAGATCAGATCAGAGGGACACCAGCTCTGGTGTGCAGACCAGACCTCCAGGAGAAAAGTCCTACCAGAAGGCTGTGTAGGTGTTAGCTGTTGTGGTGCTGAGGGGAAGGAAAAATATTGCAGTCAGGGAGCCCATGCTTGGAGGCAAGACTCGGTTAGTGGTCAGTTGTGAGGGCCTCCCGAAGTCTCACTGGGAGGTTTGGGGTGTGAGGTAAGAGCGGTGGGAGCAATTGAAAGTTTGAAGCAGGTGAATGATAGGATCAGATCTGGATTTTAGAAAAGTCGTTCTCCGTTTGGAACTTATTTCATATCGATATTCATATCGACACTCTCTACTTAACGTTTTGCAAATGATGAGGGCTGCGGTTGGACGCATTATTATTGGAGTGTCATATTGGCATTATTATGAAATGCATGCTGTTATGTTTCAAATGACCACGTTGCATATCCAATGATGATCATTATAAATAACATCATTAAATTACTACTTAAACATATATTTAATTTTTTAAATATAATTCTTAATTATGCAATTATTTAAATGTGAATTCACCTTATAGATTAGTTATTTAAATATAAATATTATTAGTTATTATTTAAAACAACAGTGATAATATAATAATTATTATTGTTATAAATAATAATAATTTATTATAAGCCCTTAGCATGCCAGAAACTAAGCTTTTATCAATTATCTAATGGAATTCTTTTGAAAAGTAATTTCTGCCAGCACGACTGACTGAGTGAGTGAGTGCTCCACAACTTTGTACCAACCAGGCCACTGGAGGCCAAACCTGACAAGCCATCATGTTAGGCCAGTTTGCCTGTGTGTAGACCCTGGATACCAGTGTAGCCTCTTGCTGAAAGCGTGTGTGCCACATTCCAGCCCGGTGGTTTAAGGAACTTTAGATGAAGTCCTACTAGTGTCCCCATTTTATGGACGGGGGTGTTGAGAGTTAGACTTCAGTCACTCGCGTGGGTCATCAGAGAAGCGAAGGGCGGGGGCAAAATCGCAGCACTGGCCGTTAAAGGAACTTCAAACCCAACCTAATTCATTAGAGGGAACGATAATTAAAAACGTGGACTTAGTGACATTGGAATATCTTCATTTTCATGAAAAGCCTTGTGGAAAAGGTGAACGAGAACTACAAAGAAGGTGACGAGACTCGCTTTGTATCAGGGATCGAAGCTTGTGAGGGGCTTTCCCAATACTACCCGACTGGGAACAGGATTGGGGCAGTTTGGCCAGTGGCGTGTCTGACCTACGTCATAACGTAACAAGGATTATGTGGAATCTGATCCCAGTGAAACAATGGAAGTGGCCTCTTCCCCCAGTATATTTTACCAGCCTTAATTATGTTTTGCTAGTGCTTGTCCCTATCTGGGAGATTGCATTTCACCTTTCTAACCACACGTGTGATGATTGCTGTAGCAAAAGATAACATTATGCTCTTGTTAATTGCCTGCTTATCTGGGCTGACATTTCTAAACCCACACAGAAAGCCCATAACTTTCTGTTTGAGAATATTTTAGTCCCGCTAAATGAGCATCTAACTGTTGACATCCTAAATAAAAGGGTTGACTCACACGTTACCCTGGAGCCCGCGCTGTATTCTTAGATGGTGTCACCTTACAGAGCTCCCGGTGTCCTTAAAAAGAATCTGCTTCCTCCTGGACTCCCATGAACTTCCCTCCATCCTGTCCATCTGAAATCTGGAGGCATGCTAAACGGTAACAACAGAAAATGAGACGTTGTCATGTGGGAAAACGAAGCAAGATAGGCTAAAGGAAGCAGAGAACTTCCTCGAGAATAATTGGATTGAGCGTCTTCTTCATGGAACAGACTTGAGGCGGAGGGAAGGCGAAATTGATTTTTGTGGGGCTTCCTGGCTGGACCCGCAGAAACCAAGCCCTCCTCCTGCCTCTGCAGCGACTGGGATACGGATCAGCAGGCCCGGCTGGTCCCTCAGCCTCTCCTCCCGCGACCGTCCTCTTTAGCTCTGGTTGTAGCACAGGCCGCAAATAAATTGCTAACATTTAAGTGCATCTGTTGCAAAGACAGAAGCACAGAGGACACTGGGGAAATTTCAAACCAAATTTCAGGACTGAGCTCATAAAAGCATGCACCATCTGTGGAATTTTGCTCATATGCATCCCTGTAATGGAGGGGGGCAATGCAGAAGCGAAAACAGAGAAAGGATTGTAGTAACTGCATTGAAAACTCTTAAGTCTCGGTCAGATCAGTTCCCAGGTGGCTCTTGGACCAGGCAGGATCTCTGTGCCTTTCCTCACACTGAGCCCTCTGGCCCCTCAGGACTTAACTGCCCGGAAAGGCAGGTTACCTCGAATTCCTCCTACCCCTGCGTCTACACACAGCCTCCTACCCACCCTTTTTTCCTGGCCCTGTGCAAATATTCAAGCCTTTCCATCTTTCTTCCTGCTGGTTTGCTTGAGGCTGGGACTGAGTCTCTGCTCTTCCTCTCTTACCATCCCCGTGGCAAAACTGAAACAAAATAAAGCACCCCCACCCCAGATCATTTTCTGATAAGCACTTTACATTTCTGTAGTGCAGGAAAAGGGAAGTTCCTTCAGAATCCCTTTATAGATGATCGCTTTCATTGTCTAACAAGCTTTTCATTGTTTGTGATTTCCATTTTCCTGAGCGGTTCAGGGCACTTTGGAAAAAATTTTCTATTCAGCACTTTTCCACTCATAATTCATGAAAAAAGAGTCATGCAGTATAATAAAGATAATTAGCTCCGACTGAAAATTATAAGCTTGGCAACACAGAGCCCCTCCACCGCACACGTATCCATTTATTGTTTTGTGTATTCTCCGTCAAGGCTGATCGCTACTTCTGTAATTACTAACCTGTTGAAAGAACAAAGGAAAATGCAATGCAGTACTTCAATAAATAACGCTGCTCCTTCCAATACCATCTCAATAAAACCCTTCTAGAACAGAATCTGTCTTTCCAATCCTCCAGTAAAAGAACTGCTGTTGTGTGTCCACAGAAGTATGACTTTCAGTGTGTATGTGTGGAAATGGGACTTGAATTTCTTTCACTTGAGATTCTTGTAAAATAAAGATAGCTCAGAGTGATCTCATGCTTAATAAGGTTCAACATTTATGTGGCACGGTTCCTCTTTATTAATTTGTTAACCTTGGCGCAGTGTGGGAATGAGCACCGTGCAAATGGCTACCCCTGTTAATGCATCTTAATCCAGACCAGCAGACACGTGTCCTCTCTCTCGGAGAAGCGATATTGCAGATTATGCCAAACCAAAGTGGAGAAATACGGAGACAGATACAGTTCTCTCTCTTTTCTAGGGGTGCTGCACATTGGGAAATTTTTAGAGCATAGGTTCTAATTTTCATTCATTTCATCCCTCATTTACTTGCTTATCCCTCTTGATTCTGCTCAGGATTTATTCCCCCTGTATACCTACTGTGGACCCAAGTCTACCAGGAAATAATGCGTGCTCTTTTGGACCACACATGAACAAAGAGGGTTGTAGATTTTGGCTTTTCAAGATAGTCGAGGCTGCTGTCTCAACTCACCAGCCTCCCTCCGGAGAGAATTCTGGGACCTTAGAAATAGCAGATGTGCATAGAAAGAAGCGCCTGCTCTGGACACATGCAGCCGGATGCATGTATTCTTCAATCCAAATGCTGTTCCTCCCTTCATCTCTTAGCAGGAGACAAAAATGAACAATGTTGTGAAAGAAATCGCTGGGACATTGTCGTTAATCTGTGAAGAATTAGAGAGAATGAGGGATGTTCAAAAACTGAGAAGCCATTCTGATTTCCAGAAAGGGAATTAAAGCAAAATCTGGCCAAGATGCTAAGAGAGATTATTTACAGAAGAAGCTGCGATCACCAGAAACTAGCGCTGATTCACTACGAACAAACAAGTCACGTCAAAGACAACTGATTTCTCTCATTGATAATGTTTTAGGCTTGCAGATAAGGAAAGAAGCTAGATTTTGGACTTTCTTTCTTAGTCTGTGTTTGGACCTTCACAAAATCACTCATTATAATCTTGTTGAGGAATTGGCAGATTATTAGCTGAATATTAGTATTAGCCATTATTATTTATATTACAATCAAGCTAGAAAAACTAAATGTGTTTAGAGAGAAGAAAGCAAAGCAGCGCAGAATTAGGCAATATATCTACGATAAACAGTATGGAAAAACAAATATTTTTGGCAGAAAAGGAAATGTCTTTATTTTTTTTTAATCTTAGGGACAGAGAGTGTGCGAGTGGGTGAGAGGGGCAGAGGGAGAAAGAGAAAATTTTTGATCCCATGACCCTGGGATCATGACCTGAACTGAAATCAAGAGTTGGACACTCAACCAATTGAGACACCCAGGCACCCTGAAAATGTCTTTAAATATGTATATAATTATTCTGCAGAACAGTGATTAGACTTCTGTATGGCAGCATTGAGTAGGACTTGGACCACACTGGGACTCATGTTCTAGCTCAATCATCGGAGCTATCCAAAGTTAGAACAGGCTTTCTCAGAAGGTCCAGTGAATACTCCACTATTGCACAAGCCATGAGGGCCACATGGAGAATCAAGGCAAATGACCTTGACAGTGGCTACTTTACAATAGAGTAGAATCATACAGTTTATACCACCTTTACATATCAACTGCTCTCAAATCCCTTCTAGGCAAGCCAAAGACTGAGGCTGTGTCCTTGTCAGAGTTTAAGGACAAGGGGTTGAACACGTGTTGTACTAGTCTAGTCTAGGACTCCTGGGTGTGGTTCAAAAAGGAACTGGACACTATGTTTTGGAAGAAGGCCATCTTGGGAAGTTCCAAAGTACTTTGGAAAAGATCATGTTGAAAAGGGAGGGGGAGGACCTCATCAGAAGCAGACTCTGTAACTGGGTTTTGTTGGCACAGAGCTAGTCGAATGCAGGGATGGACAGAAGCCTACAGCAACCTCTGTGAACAGAAGCAGGAAGAGTTGAGGGAGGTGTTCCCTAGACTTGTCTTGTCCATGGCAGGCAGCTCTTCAGGACCCAGACACAGTTCCAAAATTATCACACGTTATCCTCATGGCTATGCTACTGGGTGGTCAGGGAACACACCTGTGTCCTCAATTTTCGGAATAAGAACCTCAGAACGGAGCTCATGGAGAGGACATAAAGTTTCCCAAGCCACACAGCAAGGGTAAGGCAAGACCAGGCAGACAACATGGGTCTTCTGACTCCAGCGGACAGCATCAGGCTGAGGTAGATGTGAGAGCACAGATAGCAGACCAAGAACTAGAGAAAAATGTATCTTTACAATCTTTACCTCTGGAGCATCCTCTTGCCTTGAGTTCTAGAATTTCTACAGCTCTAGGTAACTGTGAAACCTTAGAGGTCTTCCTTCGGATCCATCCATTGCCATACCTATCTGTTATGGTTTCGAGGTAGAGTTCATCATGTGACCAGTTCTTTTTTTTGGATTCTTTCTTTCTTTTTTTTTTTAATTTTTAAATACTTTTTATTAATTTTAGAGAGAAAGAGACAGCATGAGCAGGAGAGGGTCAGAGAGAGAGGGAGACACAGAATCTGAAGACAGGCTCCAGGCTCTGAGCTAGCCATCAGCACAGAGCCTGATGCGGGGGCTTGAACCCACGAACGATGAGATCATGACCTGAGCTGAAGCCAGACGCTTAACCAACTGAGCCACCCCGGTGCCCCTAGATTCTTTCTTAACATCATATTAGATGGACATTCACTTGCCCCTCTTTATAATTACAGACTAAAGGAAATTATCCTAGCTTTTGAGGAGTTGGACATTTGCAGTGACTCATTTGCAATTAGACAGCTTATAGCTATCAGTCTAAAAGTAAGCTAATGAGGTCTTCATTAGTCTGTGACCAGATCCCCACATGGAGGCTGGGCCTGAGTGTTTGGGAGGATTGGCTTACTAAATTGCCTGGGCACCACTGTCATTATTTGGGAAGGAAAACTCTCCCTCACATTTACATTTACATCTTTAAAAGCAAACAGTTTGCTGAATCATTTATTGTGGTTAATCAAATATTGCCATTAAGAAGCTAGCACTTGTCCTCCAAAAAAGGATTTTTTTTTAAACTGGTAAAGACAGAGCTACATAATAATAGATTAACAAAAAGATATGCATATGTAAAGAAGGCAAACTAATCACTGTGAGGCATAAATTACTTCAAAGAAAAACCAAATTACTGTTCATGATAATGAGAAGAGCATTTCTGACTTTGCAGCCGTTCTAAGTGGGCCATTGTGGTCTTCGGAACAGGAGTCTTAGCTTCCCAAAGACTGATGAGGCTTGTGTGGAGTTAGAGAAATGAGGAAAGATTTTTTTGACAGCGTTTTCTTCTCTCCTTAGGTGAGCATTTCATGAGCTGTCAGAGGGGTAAGGAGGCTCTAAATCTTAATTCCTGGAACCTTTGCTGTGCTTGTTTTATGTGGAAGTTAGGAAGTCTTGGAAGACTCTTGTTGTCTAATCTGTCTAGTATGGGTAATTATTAAAGATGAAGGTAATTCTGAAAACCTTGTGGAACAAAGAAAATGGAAAGATTCAGTTTAAACAAGACTCTCAGTAACAGAAAGTGGAACTTCCCTTTTATCTTCTTCACTCTGCCTCTAAATGTCTTCTTCTTCCTTTTCCATTAATCCCACTCAACAGACATGTTCTTTCTCAATTTCCAGTTAGTCAAATAGATATCTCATTGCCCCATATCACACTAACTGATGGGATTAGGGGATTATCTCATTATTTTTATGACTGAATGTGGAAGATATGAAAATTTTTTTGATACACTCCTCATCCAGTTAAGAAGACTATACCTGTGTAAAGGTAAAGCCAAAGAGACGAGCAGATAATTCAGTGTCAGACGATAGTAAGTTCCTGGCAGTTGGTACAGATCATTAGAGCCATGTAATTCAAAAAGAACGAGACTCAAGGAGGGCTTCCTGGAGATGAGCACTGAGTTGAGCAATCCATCATGGCTCAAGTTCACATTGAAGGCAAGCTCATGAAACTATACCCAAGAGGCTTTTGCACAAGTGTTACTCAAATGTGGCCATTTAATTGCAAAATGACTCAGCCCAGTGGCTACATACTTAGTTATTTGTGGATACTCAACATTCTTTGTTCTCTGTCTATGTCCCAGAACACCTAAATGGACACATTGATTTAAGTATTGTGCTGTACTTGTGGTTGGATTCAGGATGGGAGGCCAGTTCTAGGTGAGTCAAGGAAGGCAAGGTGGAAACAATCATGGGAGGGGGTTTCTCTGAAAAGAGTTGAGTTGTCAGAAGCTCAACAAAGTTAGAAATCAAAACATTAGGTCTCTCTTGAACCAGGGGGAACGGAGGAGGGAGAGAGAGTTGGGGAGAGAGAGGGATGCAGAACTTGAGAGACTATTGAAAGCTGAGAATGAACTGAGGGTTGGGGGGGAGGGGGGAGGGGGGAAGACAGGTGGTGGTGATGGTGGAGGGCACTTGAGGGGAAGAGCACTGGGTGTTGTATGGAAAACAATTTGACAATAAAATATT